>NC_045437.1:23838843-23849018 GCF_002776525.5 Piliocolobus tephrosceles
TCCTGCCTGGGCGACAGAGGGAGACTCTGTTTCAAAAAAAAAAAAAAGAAAAGAAAATAAGAAAATATTCTAGATGTCCTTATTGTTTTTCTGTTTCTGTTTATCGAGAATTCGTGTTATGCTCTTTTGTAACCTTGCCAAACCTGCAAAGAATCTGCCACTCACTTTCCTACTAATAGAATACTGAAATGTTTTCAACTGGTGGGAAAAAGATCCTGATTTCAAGAAAGAAGATCCTATTTTTTTTTGTAATGGCAGTCTCTTGCTTATGAAATAATAGGGGATATTCTCCTGGGAATTTATAAAGAAATAATTCTCCCTTATAAAAGGGGCATGCTTGAGTGAAGTGTACACATTTGCCACCATGTTTCCCTCTTGTCCTAAATGTGACAAGAGTAATATGGCTGAAGCAGCCATCTTGTGGTCACAAGCCATGGACCGGTAAGAGAACAGTCGACACGCTGAAGAGAAGAAAGCAAGTGAGTAGATTTTGAGTTATTGATGATGATGTTGTTGACCTGCTAATACAACCCTGAAATTGCCAATTTCCAAATGACATTAACCAACTCTGAAAAAAAAAAAAAATCAGATATAAAATATGACTCCAATGCATTTAGTATCAGATTCTAATGTGTTGAATTTAGGTAAGCAAACCATCCGGAAATAATCAGAAGACAAATGGAAAGCATATTCAAAACAAAAGTGAAGATGTGTTTACCAATATAGAGGGTGAAACTGTAGCTAAATATCACAGACTGAATTAGGAACTGCAGGGAAGCTGCTGCATTCACATAGAATGCAAGCAGGTAGGGTACAGTGTTTTGTGTGTGTAGAAAAACCACTTACCCTGAATTTGCATATCACCAAACTAATTTTCAACATACCGTTCATCTTTCTATTTATTTATTTACATATTTTGATAATCCTTTTTACAATTACTAACAATTATTGTTTTCAATTTTTTAATTTAATATGGTAGATGGTTGTTTTCTCATAGATGTGATTTTTTTTCCAAAATATATTTATGGAAATATAGATTTGTATCTATCTCTATTTTTCTTCCCTATCATTTTAAACACTGTTTCTTCAGAGATTGGTTCCCTTGTTTATTGGTTTGTTTGTTTTGAGGATTTTGTTTGAGTTTGATGCCTATCTAACATGTTGGCAATTTTTCTCAAAAGTCTGATGAATATAGACTACTTGTTTATATTTATAAACTAATTTTTAATATTATTCAATATCTGTTGCTTTAATTGGTTTCTCCAAACATGAAAAATCACTTTTCCTCTGCAATAAATATAAATGATGATTATAGGATTCCTGGTCACATTGATTCACAGCTAAGCTCCATGTTTATCTATAAAGAGGTTACCTTTGGGGTTTAGAAGATTGCTGTCATGGTATTTCACGACATCTTATTTGGCATTGCTCTACATTTTTCTGTCATGAAAATATGCCCATACTGGAATCTGCCTACAGCAAAATGACCTCAGAGCTTTTTTGTTAAATTTATTTTATTTTTTTATTTTGAGGCGGAGTCTCCCTCTGTCGCCCAGGCTGGAGTGCAGTGGCGCCATCTCTTTGGCTCACTGCAAGCTCCGCCTCCCGGGTTCACGCCGTTCTCCTGCCTCAGCCTTCTGAGTAGCTGGGACTACAGGAGCCCGCCACCACGCCAGGCTAAATTTTTGTATTTTTAGTAGAGACGGGGTTTCATCGTGTTAGCCAGGATGGTCTGGATCTCCTGACCTTGTGATCCACCCGCCTTGGGCTCCCAAAGTGCTGGGATTACAAGCGTGAGCCACCGCGCCCAGCCGTTCCCGTAACTTTTTTAGCTAGAGTTGTTTTTTTCTTTTTAATAGTGTTATTCTAGGGGAAAATATTGCAGCCATTCAAACTGCCACCTAAGGATGGGTGATTATTTGATATTTCTATTACTAATCATTTCTCTAATTTCAACTAACTGACCCTTAACTACGACTCTTCCTATTTCTGATCTTAGGAAAATGTTTTCTGTGTTTCCAAGAAAAATACACTTTTAGATGTTTACTAATTTACCTATACTGGTTGCTGATTCCCTCAGCCCTGTAATGTCTTCCCGTTAATCAAATGTCATCTACTTTATAACTTCCAGAAATATTTTAATGTTGCTATTCTGTTGTGACATACCTCCTAGTAGGCCTCCTCATCCTGCCATGAAATTATTTATTTGTTTGTTATATATTCTGTCATTTCAGTAAAACTTCATCAGAGAAGAAAGGCATCATGGACTGCACATTTGTGCCCCTTCCTTCCAACTTAGTACGTTGAAACTCTAACCTCTAAATGACGGTATTTGTATATGAGTGGGAGATAATTTTATCTCATTCACCTATCCAAAAATCCCTACCCTTTGGGAGTGTGATACACTTAGCTTTTGCTATATACCTCCCTCTTTAAATGATCTTGGCATTAAGCCTATTAAAATTGCACAATTTGAAAGTCCAGTGTTTTTTCTAGAAAGAAGAAAGAGAAAAGTGGATTCTCAGACTGGAAGCAAAAACATCCACTAAAGTTTGTGAGAGTGCAATAGGCAGGTTAGTGGAAAGCTGCTGCCTCAATCTAGCTACAACCTCTACTAATGGTTTTCTTGGGATTGTAACCAAGGAGGCTAGAAGAGGAGGCTATATTTGTGATATAATTTGTGTGCAAATCAGCAGGACTTGATGGCTTAATAAATATGGTGAGTAAAAACACAGTTCCATCCTGAAAGTGTTACCATTTACAGAGATGGAGAACACTGATGAAGAATAGATTTCAGGAGAAACTCAGACTATTGGGGTGTTACAAAAGAAAATCTTTTTTTATTGCAGAATTTTTATTATTATTATATTTTAAGTTCTGGGGTACATGTGCAGAATGTGCAGTTTTGTTACCTAGGTATGTACGTGCCCTGGTGGTTTGCTGCACCCATCAGCTCATCACCTACATTAGGTATTTCTCCTAATATTATCCCTCCCCTAGCCCCCAACCCCCTGACAGGCACTGGCGTGTGATGTTTCCCTCCTTATGTCCATGTGTTCTCATTGTTCAACTCCCCCTATGAGTGAGAACATGCAGTGTTCGGTTTTCTGTTCTTGTGATAGTTTGCTAAGAATGATAGTTTCCAGTTTCATCCACCTCCGTGCAAAGGACATAGGCTCATCCTTTTTTATGGCTGTGTAGTATTCCATGGTGTATATATGCCACATTTCCTTTATCCAGTCTAACATTGATGGGCATTTGGGTTTGTTCAAAGTTATTGCTATTGAGAATAGTGCCACAATAAACATATGTGTGCATGTGTCTTTATAGTAGAATCATTTGTAATTTTTGGGATCTATACCCAGTAATGGGATTGCTGGGTCAAATGGTATTTCTAGTTCTAGATCCTTGAGGGATCGCCACACTGTCTTCCACAATGGTTGAACTAATTTATACTCCCCCCAACAGTGTAAAACTGTTCGTATTTCTCCACATCCTCTCCAGTATCTCTTCTTTCCTAACTTTGTAATGATTGCCATTCTAATTGGCATGAGATGGTATCTCAACGTGGTTTTGATTTCCATTTCTCTAATGACCAGTAATGATGAGCATTTTTTCATATGTCTGTTGGCTGCACAAATGTCTTCCTTTGAGAAATGTCTGTTCATATCCTTTGCCCACTTTTTAATGGGGTTGTTTGTTTTGTTCTTGTAAATTTGTTCAAGAAAATCTTATAATGTAGATAGATGGGATAGTTAATGAGAAAGTAGAATATCTGATCCTGAAGTTTCCAGAAGTGGTGTCCAGGAGAGCTGGATATTCAGGGGTCATCAAAAATGATTTTAAAGCCATGAAATATTAATGTCAATCAGGGGAGTATTTGAAGAGGGAAGAGAATGGAGACCATTATTTTTGAAGATTTTGAAGATGTCTGTCATTAGTGAGACAGGAGAAGGGGATTATCTAACATAGTGGAATTAAGGAAAACACCCATGAGGGAAAGAGGAAGGCAAAAGCTGGGTCATGGAAACCAGTAGAAAATGGGGCATAATAAAAAGGAGTATTGTCTATGATAAGAAAATCTGCAGAGAGGTCAAGTAAGATTTTCTAAAAATAATGACATCATTAGTGGTTTGGGAATGCAAAGTTCAAGTTACAAATTATACTTAACTTATACTTAAAAAATCAATCTCTAAAAATCTCTAAGAATTTTATTTATGAAGCAGAATAATGGGGCAATTGGGACAAAACTTGACAGATTGTGAGGACAAGGGGGCAACTGAGTTTTGTGTTCATTGTGTGATAAAAGAGTGTAAAGGCAATTTATATGATAATTCAGCAGAATGTGAGAAATGTACAGATACCGTCTATTGTACAGACAGTTGGCTTTTTATTCCTTAAATGTACAGTGTCTGAGAGAGTTAAGTGCCACCAAGTAATAAGGCCGGGCCATGAAATATCCTGTCCAGAGACCGCTAAGAGCAAATGAATTACATACCAATATGAGCTTCTTGGCACAAAGCCTGCTGAAGGACCCTGTTGAAATGCAAATTCCCTTATTTTGTTGAATCACATTAAACTTCATAAATAGTATAATGCACATAAATCCATGAAAACTGTTTGTGTTGAGAAAATAAAGTGAATTAATATGAGAGTATGCACACATTAGATAATGCCTATAAAGCAGCTTTATAAAGATAGTGTGCTTTATTTGTCATTTACTGTTTGCATTTACCTAGCTTTTTAAATATAATCTCTTCTAGGGACATGAAATGGCAGATATTCAAAGGTGAATATTTATATCTGATTAGAAATGTGAACAAGATAGAGACAAGGAGATTTATTAAATAAGCAAAACCTAATGAAATGTTTATTCCTTTATTTTTTCAGTACACTAGTATTCAAAAAAGATTTCATTAAGAATTGCTTTATTTTTAAACTTTTAAAGCAATCAAAATTTTATGGAAATATAATTTTAAATGTCTGTAGAATATAAATAGCTGACGTTGTATAATTAAACTGGTAAATTATAAACAAATTGTCAACTACAAAACAAATTCCTTCCTACCAACTTTTTCTCTCATATCTGTGAAGGAATCCAACATAGAGTTGCTTTGCATACATGACTTTAATATCAGTTAAAGTCAATACCCTCTAGCCAAAGACAACAAGGAACACACCTATAGTAGAATAACCTGAGCATATTTATTATTGCATTGAGAGAGAATACCCACCCTAGGCAACTGTGGAGCAATGCAGTATGTGGGTATTGGAACAAACCTGTTAAAGGATGCGGGGTAATGTTAGGTGATTGTGGAGGGAGTTTAATGGAGTAAAGCTTTACTCTAGATTGAATGTTGTAATAGAGTAGTTCTATAATTGAGTATTTTACTGTCTTATTTAGAAGGAGGGAAGACTGAGTCAAGTCACAGCTATAATTGGTAAAGAAACAACAACCGTTTATATTAGCAGGGAGAAGAGGATGTCTGATGTTTTGTGGCTTGAACAATGGTCATGTTCAGTCTGTGTTCAGACATTATTAGGGTTTAGTACTGTTTTTGCCCTTCTCCATTATGGTCAGTGTGCCCTTATCTGGTGTTATGTTGATTATGGTCAACAAAAGACACTAAAATCTAGCTGTGAGAGCCAGACCACCTCATAGTAATGCCAAGGCCTAGCTTATACCACCAGGCCAGCTAGTGGGTATCATGGGCTGATTTTCTCTTTTGTGCAAATAATGCAAAGTGCACTAGCCACGAGTAACCTTTCTCCTGTACAAATCTCATGAAATGACAACAGATTATATAGGCTGAAAATGATCAAATCCATCACAACCAATGGCAGCAAAGGTTGCCATTAAAGTCAAAAATGCAAGGGATCACCTGTGATCAGTACGACTCAGCAATAGAAAGTCTAAAAGTCACTGAAATTAAATGGAGAAACACAATTTTCTTTTAAAGGCCATGTCAGTTACTGAGAACATCATCAGGATAATTAAAGAATAGCATTTGAGATAAATTGACAAGCTAATGCTAACATTTTTGAAAATACAAAAGAATAAGAATAACTGATGCAATCTTGAAAAAGAAAAAAAAGTCCAGAGAAAATATGTTTCTATATACTAGTAATTGGTATAAAACTATAATAATAGAAACAACATGGTATTGAAGCAGGGCCCAAAATTAGAAAACTGTCACAGAATAAATTTCAGCAATAGTCCCACAGTTTACATGTTGCACTGTAATACAATGCAAACAGGATCACTGTTTCCTAAATGTCACTGAATCAACTGGATATCTAAACAGAAAAAAAAAAAAATATATATATATATATATATATATACACACACACACATACACACATACACATATATGCACACAAACACACACACATACATATATATGCATATATGCACCTGGATTTTTGATTAATAATAGACACAAAAATAAATTTCAGATAAAATCTAGATCAAAGCAGGAAATTTAAGCAATACAAATTAGAGAACACGTCAAAGGAGAATGTTTTCTGGATCTTGATTCTATAAAGATTATTTTGTGATACATAAAACACTAAAATAAAAGAACTTGTTGAGACATCAGAGTTTAATAAAATTATTAACTCTTTATAGATTGCTGGTTGGAATTTAAATTTTTGCAACCACTTTTGTAACCATTTAGAAGTATCTAAAGAAGCTAAACATATGATTTTTCTGTAAACAACCATTCTACTTTTAGGGATAACCTTGAAAGAAACACATACATATTTTCTCAAAACACAAGTGAAACAATGTTCTTAGGAGTTCGTTTTATAATAGCTGAAATCTCAAACAAGCTAACTATGCATTTTCCTTAGAATAGATAAGTAAACTATCATATATTCATATAGTGCATGTGGTGGAATGTGATTCGTGACTCTCACACCCTGTGTAATTGCCTCTCTCCAGTATGGACTGGACCTAATCGCTCACTTCTAACTAATATACAAAAAGTTCCATGATTTCACTTCTAAGATTAAGTAATAAAGAAACTGTAGCATCGGTCCTGGGTGTTCTCTTTCACTCCCTTGCTTGCTCTGAGGGAAGCCAGTGGCCATGTTGTGATGTGCCCTGTGAAGAAGACCACAGAGTAACTGATGACCTGACCAACGTCCAGCGTGAACCATGTGAGTTACCTTGAATCAGACTTTCTTCTTTTGAAACTCTGGAGACAACTGCCATCCTGGCTCATACCTTAATTGCAATATTTAGGCAGGCCCTGAGCCAGAGTTACATAGCTAAATTCTACCTGGATTGCCGACCCACAGAAACTGTAAGTAATAATTGTTTGATTCCTTAAGCCCCAATGTTTTAAGGTAATTTATTTTATAGCAATAGCAGGTAATTCAGTGGAACATAAAAGAGAGCTATGAGAATGAACAAATTATGGTTATCTTTAAGACATTTGGGTAAATACTGCAAGCAAAAATTGAAACAGTAAAACCAGGCACAAAATGGTGTATACTAAGTGATTCCATGTACAAACATCCCCAAAATAGGCCAGACTTATCTATAGCATTAGAAGCCAAAATAATACTCATGCTCGGGAATAGCATAATGCTATCCTTGGAAATAGAGAGTGTCTGAAAGTTGTCTGAAGAGAATTTTTTTTGTCTCTTGCTTTTTTGAAAATGTATAAAGCTGTTTAGTTTTGATTTGTATACTTTTCTGAATGTGGGTTCTATTATTACTTCATAGATGATTATACTAAAGCATAATGTTTACACAGTTATTTGCTTTATTTGACCTATTCTTTTCTTTATTTGATCTGCTTTTGTCCATAATTTTATGGTTGAGGCCTCCATGCCTTTTATTTTTAAATGTGTCTTTGGACATAATATAATGCTGAATTATTTTTAATTCAAATTATAGCTTTTCTACTTTTAACTAATTATTTTAGTTAAAAATGCAATAACTTTGCATTTAGTGTAGTTACTGAAAGTTTAAGATTTGGTCCTATCATCTTATTTGTTTTTGTTTTACCAGGTTGTCTTTTCTTCCATTCACTGGATCAATTTATTTTGTCCAACATCTCCGCAGTTTGGATGTTATAAATTTCATATGGGTTCTTGGGGTTGACTCATAGCATATTTACAAAAATACAAAGTTATCTCCCATGTCATAGTCCAAAGCTTGGTAAGTGAACATTATTAATTAGTGGGTGACTTTTGATGATAATGATCAAAAAAAGATGAAATATGGTAGTCAGAATTTAAAAATATATAAAATTAGTAAATTATATAAAATGAACATAGGTCAAAAAACTATTGTGGAGACTTATCTGTGTATCTACATAAAGGCCATTGTTGGTTGTTTTGCTTTCTTGTGAAGTGGGAAAAGAAATCAGGATTTGAACAAATAGATGAGGTTCTATAAGAGGCTTCACTCTGCAGATATCACTTCCATTTGCCCTGATAATGGGTTTGCACCCCATGCATTGACAATATAAAGAGAAAAGCCATTTGCAAATGAAGTAAATAGCACTTAAAAATGTAGCCACATGTGGTAGAGCTAAAATATATTCAGAGATATTCTGTAGATAATTTTAGAACTAAAATGAGAAAGAATAAAATCGACCATAAAATATACTAAGATGTTCAGGTTCTAATAGAATTTAAAAAATAAATATCCATAATTATCTATGAAATCGTACAAACAGCTCTAAAAACAGAACCAAGCTTACAAGGGCAGTGAAGGCAAAAAGAGAGGGGTCAGTTTAATATTAACTAGTTTATAGAAGCAAAATGAGAATTGCCTGAATCTTTGTAAAATTTACATCAGAAAAACTTAATCAGGCAGCATTAGAGTTATCATCCAGGAAAGACTTTCCTGATGCCAAGCTACCCCCATTTACTTTTTATATGATAATGAAAGTGTAATAAAGGGAGATGAATTTAAGAGCTTGATTTGAGAACGGAAATGGACAGTTTTGTGCATCCATCCAGGGGCGCCAGATTCTCCCCAGGGAGTTATTCCAAATCAGCAGAGGAAACAAAGGATGGCTATTATGTCAGTTTTTAAAACATTTCTATTCCTTTCCCACCTTTCCTATTATCAAACTGTAAACATTCTTCTCCTAGGAAATAAGCAAGTTCTTTCAATTCCAGATTTTTAAAGTTAAATTAGGATTGTAAAGTTTGAACAGTTTATTGTAACCGAATTGATCTTGTTTCTTAAGCTTCCAAATAAATGTCAATGTCCATTATTTTATATGATAAAATTATATGTGTATATATATAGTTTAACATAATTGTTGTATTGTTAAATATACATTTGTTTGGTATATTTACTGTTAAACATATGTATATTTAACCATAACTGTTATACATATATGGGCAGGGCACGGTGGTTCACACCTGTAATCCTACCACTTTGGGAGGCTGAGGTGGGCAGATCACCAGAGGTCAGGGGTTTGAGACCAGCCTGGCCAACATGGGGAAACCGCGTCACTACTATAAATACAAAAATTAGCCAGGCATGATGGCACATGCCTCTAATCCCAGCTACTCAGGAGGCTGAGGCAGGAGAATCACTTGAACCCAGGAAGCAGAGGTTTCAATGAGCCGAGATCTCGCTACTGCACTACAGGCTGGATGACAGAGTGAGACTCTGTCTCAAAAAAAGAAAAAATACACGTATGTGTTTGTGCGTTTTGTGAATATGTATGTAAGTGAATATGTGCGCGTGCGCGCGCGTGTGTGTGTAAACTTGAGCTTTAACTTGTATTTACTGCTTTTATGTTTTGCTCACTTGTTCGGTCAACATCACTTTACTACATTATGTTACTGCATAAAAATTGTGTTTTTTGAATTTTTAGCAACTGATATCTGAGAGGACCTTTTGTATGTGAAAACTCCAAAGGTTGATTCTCCGTTGATAAGATATATTTTAGCAAGCTGGACACAGTGGTGCATATCTGTAATCGCAGCTACTCCAGATGCTGAAGCAGGAGGATTCCTTAATGCCAGGAGTCGAGGCAGTAGTACACTGCGATTGCACCTGTCAATAGCCATTGCATTTGAGCTTGGGCAACATAGAAAGACCAAGTCAAAAAAAAAAAAGAAATAAAAGGAAAGAAAGAGAGAGAAAGACAGGGAAGGAAGGAAGGAAGGAAGGAAGGAAGGAAGGAAGGAAGGAAGGA
>NC_045437.1:23849028-23881432 GCF_002776525.5 Piliocolobus tephrosceles
GGAAGGAAGGAAGGAAGGAAGGAAGGAAGGAAGGAAGGAAGGAAGGAAGGAAGGAAGGAAGGAGAAGAAAGAAAGAAAGAAAAGAAAGAAAGAAGGAAGGAAGGAAGGAAGAAATAAGTTAAAGAGAAAGAAAAGAGAAAAAGAAAAACAAATTAGAAACCTAAATCTTTCAGAGTAGGTAATAGAATCCAACAGGGATTCCCTATATTCATTAATTTCTAAGTTGCCACACAAGTACAACATTCGCGTGTCGTAACTTTCCTCAGGACTCCATAGTATTGCCTAGTTATTATCTGCCTTATTTTAGCGCGTATTTTTAAGGTGGTTTTTTACATCAGTAAGGTTCACTTTCTGACAAGAAGCTGTCATCCCTCGATTAATTCAATATCTTGGCCAAAATCAGTAGCTTATTTGTCAATTTCATTGCTAAGTGAAAATTAATCAGAAGCACTCAAAATAAACAAAAAAAAATAGATTCATTCTTTTTTACTACATAGATTTCTTAATTTTACATGTATGATTAGAGCCAATAACTTTAATGAGCGATACAGTTCAAATTCTTCATAAAATGGTTGTAGCCATTTTACAATACAATGATTATCATGGTAATGGAAAGTAAATATATGTGGAAATACACATACAACACTATCATGTACCAGACACTTCCCCATATTCTTTTTATATTAACTCATTTAAATATCACAACAAAACTTAAGGAGGTATTAGAAACTTGGCAAAAACTAAAGTTACATGACCGGTAAGTGATAGAATCAAGAATCAAATTCAAACGGTATTATTCTACCTATTCTGTCCTTTGTCATATATTACATCTATATATGTAACCCTACACTATAACATCTCTCCTCATTTTCTCCTTGCTGCATATAATAAAAAAATTTATACCAGCTAGCAACATTTTAAAGATAAATTAACATATTATGTGTATCAATAGTTTAGATTTTTGAGGTTTAATTTTTATTTCTAAAATTTAGTGGGACACAAATATATAAATACATGTGTGTGAATGTATTCATACGTGTGAGAAACAGACATGAAAAAATCTACAAATAATTTTACTTTAATATTTCACTAACAAGTGAATAAAAAATCTAAATCTATTAATAGTTTCTTTTCATTGTTCTATGTCATTATCAAGGAAATAAAAAAATACATATTATAAACATAAATTACATAATCACAGCTTATTTTATATACTACAAATCTACATGGTACATATATAATTTTGGCATTCACATTTAATTCACAATTAATTTTTAGGGAACGGCTTGTTTTAGATCAATAAATGCTTATAAACTTTCCAAACCATGTTTATGTTAAATTACTATAGTGAAATTAATTTAATAAAAATTTTTCACGTTTATAAACATGAAAATAATTTTAAACTGGGGAAATTTTATTTACGTTGTATTATACTTTAAGTTCTGGGATACATGTGCAGAACATGCAGGTTTGTTACATAGGTATATATGTGGCATGGTTGTTTGCTGCACCCATCAACTTGTCATTTCCTTTAGGTATTTCTCCTAATGCTATCCCTCCCCTTGCCCCCCACTCCACGATGGACCCCAGTGAATGATGTTCTCCTCCCTGGGCCCATGTGTTCTCACTGTTCAACTCCCACTTATGTGTGAGAACATGCAGTGTTTCGTTTTCTGTTCTTGTGTTAGTTTGCTGAGAATGATGGTTTCCAGCTCCATCCATGTCCCTGCAAAGGATATGAACTCATCCTTTGTTATGGCTGTATAGTATTCCATGGTGTATATGTGCCACATTTTCTTAATCCAGTCTAACACTGATGGACATTTGGGTTGGTTCAAAGTCTTCGCTATTGTAAATAGTACAGCAGTAAACATACATGTGCATGTGTCTTTATAGTAGAATGATTTATAATCCTGTGGGTATATACCCAGTAATAAGATTCCTGGGTCAAATAGTATTTCTGGGTCTAGATTTTTGAGGAATTGCCACACTGTCTGCCATAATGGTTGAACTAATTTATATTCCCACCAGCAGTGTAAAAGTGTTCCTATTTCTCCACATTCTCTCCAGCATCTATTGTTTCCTGACTTTTTAATGATTGCCATTCTAACTGGGGTGAGACGGTATCTCATTGTGGTTTTGATTTACATTTCTCAAATGATCAATGATGGTGAGTTTTTTTTCATATGTTTGTTGACTGCATATATGTCTTCTTTTGAGAAGTGTCTGTTCATATTCTTTGCCCACTTTTCGATGGGGTTCTTTCTTGTAAATTTAAGTTCCTTATAGATTCTGGATATAAGCCTTTTGACAGATGGATAGATTGCAAAAATTTTCTCCCATTCTATAGGTTGCCATTCACTCTGTTGATAATTTCTTTTGCTGTGCAGAAGCTCTTTAGTTTAAGTAGATCCCATTTGTCTATTTTGGTTTTTGCTGCAGTTGCTTTTGATGTTTTAGTCATGAAGTCTTTGCCCATGCCTATGTCCTGAATCATATTACCTGGGTTTTCTTCTAGGGTTTTTATGGTTTTAGGTCTTACATTTAAGTCTTTAATCTATCTTGAGTTAATTTTTGTATAAGGTGTAAGGAAGGGGTCCAGTTTCAGTTTTCTGCATATGGCTAGCCAGTTTTGCTAACACCATTTATGAAATAGGGAATCCTTTCCCCATTGCTTGTTTTTGTCAGGTTTGTCAAAGATCAGATGGTTGTAGATGTGTGGTATTATTTCTGAGGCCTCTGTTCTGTTCCATTGGTCTATATATCTGTTTTGGTACTAGTACCATGCTGTTTTGGTTACTGTACCCTTGTAGTATAGTTCAAAGTCAGATCACATGATGCCTCCAGCTTTATTCTTTTTGCTTAGGATTGTTTTGGCTACATGGGCTCCTTTTTGGCGGGGGGGAGGGGCGGCATTCTATATGAAATTTAACATAGTTTTTTTTTTTTTTCTAATTTTGTGAAGAAAGTCAGTGGTTGCTTGATGGGAATAGCATTGAATCAATAAATTATTTTGGGCAGTATGGTCATTTTCACAATATCAATTCTTCCTATTCAGGAGCATGGAATGTTTTTCTATTTGTTTGTGCTCTCTCTTATTTCCTTGAGCAGTGGTTTGTAGTTCTCCTTGAAGAGATCCTTCACATTCCTTGTAAGTTGTATTCCAAGGTATTTTATTCTCTGTGTAGCAATTGTGAATGGGAGTTTGCTCATGATATGGATCTCTGTTAGTCTATTATTGGTGTATAGGAATGCTTGTGATTTTTGCACATTGATTTTGTATCCTGAGACTTTGCTGAAGTTGGTCATCAGCTTAAGAAGTTTTGGGGCTGAGACAATGGAGTTTTCTAAATATGCAATCATGTTATCTGCAAACAGAGATAATTTGATTTCCTGTCTTCCTATTTGAATACGCTTTATTTCTTTGTCTTGCCTGATTGCCCTGATGATAACTTCCAATACTATGTTGAATAGGAGTGGTAAGAGAGGGCATCCTTGTCTTGTGCTGGTTTTCAAAGAGAATGATTCCAGCTTTGCCCAATCGGTATGATATTGGCTGGGGGTTTGTCACAAATAACTCTTATTATTTTCAGATATATTTTGTTAATATCTAATTTATTGAATGTTTTTAGTAAGAAAGGGTGTTGAATTTTATTGAACACCTTTTCTGCATCTATTGAGATAATCATGTGGTTTTTGTCATTGGTTCTATTTATGTGATGAATTATGTTTATTGATTTGTGTATGTTGAACCAGCCTTGCATCCCAGGGATGAAGCCAACTTGGTCATGGTGGATAAGCTTTTTGATGTCCTGCTAGATTTGGTTTGCCATATTTGGTTGAGAATTTTCACGTTGATGTTCATCAGGGATAGTGGTCTGAAATTTTCCTTTTGTGTTGTCTCTCTGCCAGGTTTTGGTATTAGAATGATGCTGGCCTCACAAAATGAGTTAGGGAGGATTCCCTCTTTTTCTATTTTTTGGAATAGTTTCAGAAGGAATGGTACCAACTCCTCTTCATACCTCTGGTAGAATTTGGCTGTGAATCCATCTGGTCCTGGTTTTTTTTTTTTTTTTTTTTTTCTTTGGTTGATAGGCTATTCATTACTGCCTCAATTTCAGAAGTTGTTACTGGTCTCTTCAGAGAGATTTTATTTCATCCTTGTTTAGACTTGGGAGGGTGTACGTGTCCAGGAATTTATCAATTTCTTCTAGATTTTCTAATTTATTTGAGTAGAGGTGTTTATAGTATTCTCTGATGGTAGTTTGTATTTCTGTGGGATTGGTGGTGACCTCCCCTTCATCATTTTTGATTATTTCTATTTGATCCTTCTCTCTTTTCTTCTTTATTAGTCTGGCTAGTGGTCTGTCTATTTTGTTAATGTTTTACAATAACCAGCTCCTGGATTCATTGATTTTTTGAAAGTTTTTCATCTCTCTATCTCCTTCAGTTCTGCTCTGATTTTAGTTATTTATTGTCTTCTGCTAGCTTTTGAATTTGTTTGCTCTTGCTTCTCTAGTTCTTTTAATTGTGATGTTAGGGTGTCAATTTTAGATCTTTCCTGCTTTCTCCTGTGGGCATTTAGTGCTATAAATTTTCCTCTAAACACTGCTTTGGTTGTGTTCCAGATATTCTGGTATGTGTGTCTTCATTCTCATTGGTTTCAAGGAACTTCTTTATTTCTGCTTTCATTTTGTTATTTACTCAGTAGTCATTCAGGAGCATGTTGTTCAGTTTCCGTTTAGTTGTGCAGTTTTGAGTGAATTTCTTAATCCTGAGTTCCAATTTGATTGCCCTGTGGTCTGAGAGACTGTTACTATTTCCACTCTTTTGCTTTTGCTGATGAATGTTTTACTTCCAATTATGTGGCTGATTTTAGAATAAGTACTATGTGGTGCTGAGAAGAATGTATATTCTGTTGATTTGGGGTGGAGAGTTTTGCAGATGTCTATTAGGTACACTTGGTCCAGAGCTTGGTTCAACTCCTGAATATCCTTATTAATTTTCTGTCTCGTCAATCTGTCTAATACTGACAGTAGAGTGTTAAAGTCTCCAACTATTACTGTGTGGGAGTCTGTGTCTCTTTGCAGGTCTCTAAGAACTTGTTTCATAAATCTGGGTGGTCCTGTATTGACTGCAAATATATTTAGGATTGTTAGCTTATCTTGTTGCATTGATCCCTTTACCATTATGTAATGCCCTTCTTTGTCTTTTTAATGTTTGTTGGTTTAAAGTCTGTTTTACCAGAGACTAGGAATGCAACCTCTGCTCTTTTTTTTTTCTTTTCTTTCCATTTGCTTGGTAAATATTCCTCCATCCCTTTATTTTGAGCCTATTTGTGTCTTTGCACATGAGATGGGTCTCCTGAACACAATACACTGATAAGTCTTGACTCTTTATCCAATTGGCCAGTCTGTGCCTTTTAATTGGGGCATTTAGTCCATTTATATTTAAGGTTAAAATTGTTATGTGTGAATTTGATCCTGTAATTATGATGCTAACTGGTCATTTTGCCCATTAGTTGATACAGTTTCTTCATGGTGTCGATGGTCCTAACATTTTGGTTTATTTTTGCAGTGGATGGTACTGGTTTTTCCCTTCCATATTTAGTGCTACCTGCAGGAGCTCTTGTAAGACAGCCCTGCTGGTGACAAAATCCCTCAGTATTTGCTTGTCTGTGAATAATTTCATTTCTCCTTCACATATGAAGCTTAGTTTGGCTGGATGTGAAATTCTGGGTTGAAAATTATTTTCTTTAAGAATGTTGAATATTGGCCCCCACTCTCTTCTGGCTTGTAGGGTTTCTGCAGAGATATCCACAGTTAACCTGATGGGCTTCCCTTTGTGGGTAACCCAACCTTTCTCTCTGGCTGCTGTTAACACTTTTTTCTTCATTTCAACCTTGGTGAATCTGATGATTATGTGTCTTGAGGTTGCTCTTCTGAGGGAGTACCTTTGTAGTGTTCTCTGTATTTCGTGAATTTGAATGTTGGCCTGTCTTGCTAGGTTGGGGGAAATCTCCTGGATAATATACTGAAGTGTGTTTTCCAACTTGGTTCCATTCTCCCCATCACTTTCAGGTACACCAATCAAATGTAGGCTTGATCTTTTCACATAGTCCCATATTTCTTGGAGGCTTTGTTCATGCCTTTTCATTCTTTTTTCTCTAATCTAGTCTTCATGCTTTATTTCATTAAGTTGATCTTCAATCTCTGATATCCTTTCTTCTGCTTAGTTTATTCAGCTATTGATATTTGTATATTCTTCACAAAGTTCTCATGTTGTGTTTTTCAGCTCAATTAGGTCGTTTATGGTGTTCTCTAAACTGGTTATTCTAGTTAGCAATTCCTCTAACCTTTTTTCAAGGTTCTTAGCTTCCTTGCCTTGGGTTAGAACATGCTCCTTGGCTCGGAGGAGTCTGTTATTACCCACCTTCTGAAGCCTACTTTTGTCAATTTGTCAAACTCATTCTCCATCCAGTTTTCTTTCCTTAATGGTGAGGAATTGTGATCCTTTGGAGGAGTAGAGGCATTCTGGCTTTTAGAATTTTCAGCCTTTTTGCACTGTTTTCTTCTCATCTTCATGAATTTATCTACCTTTGGCCTTTGCTGTTGGTGAACTTTGGATGGAGTTTTTGTGTGGTCATCCTTTTTGTTGTTGTTGCTGCTATCATTTTCTGTTTTTTTAGTTTTCCTTCTAATAGTCAGGCCTCTCTGCTGCAGATCTGCTTGAGTTTGCTGGGGGTCCACTCCAGACCCTGTTTGCCTGGGTATCACCTGCAGTGGCTGAAGAACAGCAAAGATTGCTGTCTGCTCCTTCCTCTGGAAGTTTTGTCCCAGAGGGACACCTCCAGATGCCAGCCAGAACTCTCCTGTGGGAGGTGTCTGTCAAACCCTGCTGGGAGGTATCTCCCCATCAGAAGGCACGAGGAACAAGAACCCACTTGAGGAGGCAGTCTGTCCTTTAGCAGAGCTCGAGTGTTGTGCTTGGAGATTTGCTGTTTTCTTCAGAGCTGGTAGGCAGGAACATTTAAGTCTGCTGAAGCTGCACCCACAGCCACCCCTTCCCCCAGGTGCTCTGTCCCAGGGGGATGGCAGTTTTATCTAGAAGTCCCTGACTGGGACTACTGCCTTTCTTTCAGAGATGCCCTGCCCAGAAAGGAGGAATCTAGAGAGGTAGTTTGGCTACTCAAGCCTCAGTAATGGTAGACACCACTCCCCCAACCAAGCTCAAGCATCCCAGGTTGACTTAAGACTGCTGTGCTGGCAGTCACAATTTCAAGCCAGTGGATCTTAGCTTGCTGGGCTCTGTGAGCGTGGGATTCACTGAGCAAGATCTCTTCACTCTGTGGCTTCAGCCCCCTTTCCAGGGGAGTGAACAGTTCTGTCTCACGGGTGTTCCAGGTGCCACTGGGGTACAAAAAAGAACTCCTTCAGCTAACTCGGTGTGTGCCCTAATGGCCACCCAGTTTTGTGCTTGAAAACCAGGGTCCTTGTGGTGTAGACACCTGAGGGAATCTCCTGGTCTGCGGATTGTGAAGCCCGTGGGAAAAGCATAGTATGTGAGCCAGATAGCACTGTTCCTCAATGCTTCCCTTGGTTAGGGGAAGGACTTCCCCCACACCTTGTGCTTCCCGGGTGAGGTGACACCCCACACTGCTTCTGCTCGCCCTCTGTGGGCTGCACCCACTTTCTAACCATTCCCAATGGGATTAACCAGGTACCTCAGTTGGAAATACAGAAATCACCAGTCTTCTGTGTTGGTGTCCCTGGGAGCTGCAGTCCAGAGCTGTTCCTATTCAGCCATCTTGCCCAAGCCTCCCAAAATTTTATATTTTTTAGGATGAACTTGGATTGGGCTTTTGCTATATGAATACCTATGTATCCATTACATGAGTTGATTATTCATCAACACAAATTTGTGGTTTTAAAAAATCATGTTCACTATATTGCTATCTAGCTATTAGCTATAGCCTTTACACACACTCCAGTGTTTAAATACTCTGTATCAAAACAAGAGGAAATATCAGTAATTGAGAAAATGCCTGCATAGTTCAGAATCCTAAATATCATTTTGGCTGCCTCATTTTTCACAGTCTGAAGGACAAATGGAAAATTAACCAAAAGCAAAAAAAAAAAAAATCAAAACAAAACAAAAAACAGAAAATAGGATAAATGTGTTGCTTCTGTTACAAGTTCATGTGACCTTAGCACTCCTATTAATGATATAGTTTGGTACTCAGATCAGCATATTAAAATACAAATGAGGAGAAAGCAGTTGTTTGAATGGTAGATAATGAGAGAAAGTGTAAAAGGCTTTTGTCCAAAATGCTTTGAAAAAGATGCTGTTTTCTGATTGCAGAGGACTGACCTAATTAAGATGCCTATATATTTCCAGTCTGAATTCTCTAAATGATTTCATGTGATGGCAGTTAGGAAAATATAAAGACCATGGGGTGATTGATCTTATAACCTCAGCTTCATTAGCTGAATACATTTAATGAACTGAGTTAGCAGGGTCCTAGAAATGACTGGGACACATGTCATCATTACTCATCAGTCCATGTATAGATGTTTCACCATGATAAAAGTAAAAGCTACTTCAGTGATTATGTCCTTGAGTATAAAAAGTGTAGCTCATCTCTGCCTCTTTCACTGTACTTTTAGATATATATGTGAAACTTCACCAATATCCTCTGGTCTTTATTCAGTGAATTCTTATCTCATTATTTCATAAGTCACAAATAGGTAGCGTTCACTGACCCATATAATGGATTATGAACATTAAAGCAGAGTTTTAAAAATCAGCTATTTCAGTATTCTTTATTTATATAATAAAATATTATATCAGCTGTATGGTCCTCAATTTGATATCCAGATATCAAGAAAACTGCTGCTACACTATCATCAAAATAGTATCAATAATAAATTCAAGGTATTCTCTAGAATGCCATTATCAGATGTAGTCTCAAAGAGAGGGCCAAAATTCCAAATGCCTTGAAACACCCCATATGATAAATTAGACATAGTAACTGACTGAGAGTAAAATAATATTTAGAAATTTAGAATTTCTAATAATTTCTAATAATATTTAGAATTTCTAAATTTAGCTATTTAGAAATTTAAATTCTTTTATGTCTGTGGAATGAAAGTCAGTTATATAATATTAATAGAGCATTAAACAAAATATAGTCCTCAGATATCACTAAGTTCAATGGCTCATGACAAGTTATATATAACTTTTTAACACATTTTAAATTTTAGAATAGTTTAGTATCTGTTAGTATATAAGTAGAAGTAGGATCTTCTACTTTCTAGACAACACAATACTTACTTCCATTGTAGAGTAGCAAACCAATTTTTCCTTATAAGTCAGGATCAGTCTTCCTAGCAAATACAGTAACCCCCTTTTTTACCAGTTAATTCAATGACATTTGAACCCCAAAAAGGCCATGTGAAAGATTCAACTTCTAGCTCAAGGAAGTCATTTTTCTGTTCCCTCATAGAATATTCTTCCCTTTGGAACAAAGACCACTACACTGCCAAAGCCTATCATAGTGGAGACAGAAATAACATATTAATTTTATTAGTAAATTGGAAGGTCTAATACTTAGAGGAGCCACTCTAACACCAGAGAATACCTCGATACAGTGACTTCCCACTTTGCTAAATGGAGTTCCCATCATATTAGGTGGACATATATTTTTACATCACTATGTTCTGTTCCCTTAAATCAGATGAGTTGAGACTTAAGGATACTGCCACAGGGAAGACAGGCAGTCTCTCTAAAAGACAAAACATAATACATTTTGTCCTTGAAATGATTATACTTGCTGAGCTCTTTATTTGTCTTTACTTGCTAAGGCCAATGTCTCTTCTGCAACCTGCATTATTTGGATAAAGATGACGAGTGAATATATCTACTTAGGATAACAAAAAACAGTCATTGCAGGCTGTGGCGGAAATTCATATCCACCCAAGATTGACTTATTCTGTTGACTCTATTCCTCTCCTTGAGCCTTAGGGGTTGAGAGTTAGATTGCTAACCTCTAATCGGTCGTTTTTGACATTATCTTTAACAGTGCCACAGATCTTTCTGAGGAAGTACCATACGACTTCATCTTCTCAGGCAGAGGTATCAGCTTGACTGTCACTCCACAGACCAAGACTAGAGGCAAATGTAAACACTACACAGGTAGAATGAGAAACAGTTGTTCAGCTGCCTGGCTAGAAGAACAAGCCCAGTTCTTTACTACAGGATGGACATGGAAATGTTCAAGCAGTTGAAGTTACTGGCGTCAGCCACATGAGATTGATGATGCAATTGGCTTCTACAGGAGGTCCAGGTGGTTCTTATTTCTGGAAAACAGATGTTTGGAAACAGATGTTTTCAAAGATAATAGGAAACTATACCAATATGCTGCACTATGGAGAAAAACTAACCCTGGCAGAAGAAAAAAGATTTTCTTGAGACAGGAAATGAGGGAACTATTGGTATGGACATTCACAGGAGTCTCATATGTAAGTTTAGTTATATGGAAGCAGAGATGCTTGGTCAATCCATGTTGTGCTCTCCCTCTTTTGGTAAGCACAACATTGACACTTATGACATTATCATTTTCTTTGGTGGTGGCCTTGAAAATTGTTATTCCTTCCAGGAAGGGCCAGATGTCATTTGCTTATGGATTTGAATCCTTCTCTTTTAGCCAAACGATGGAACTGAGCATGCTCCATGAGCTTCATGTATGTAAACATTACTGGAGATCCAAGTGGCTCTGCAGGCAGAATAGACACTCAGGTCCCTCCTGCCCAAGTGCAAGGGCTTGCTTCCATGAATCCAATCCTTTAGTTCATATCAGTTCATGGTGTACCAGATGCCTCAACACATCTGCAAATTTTTACAGAACAGGTTTGTGCAGGGCAATAAATTAGGTCACCAGTCCTTCAAAGGCTCCTTCCACTTAGGGGTAGTGGAGCCCATGAAGCTGACAATCAACCTTGCCAGCTGTTGGAACCTGAAATAATCCTCCAAAAACCTCTTGATATTTTAGGAGGGTCATCCTGGTGGTTCTGTGTGTGCTGTAAAAGAGTGGCTCACTATTTAACCACCCATCGCCCCGTGCTAATTTAGGGACCATGATCACTTGAGTTTTACCTGGTGCCAGGGATCTGTCTTTCTACACAGGGATAATCTAAGCTTATTTGTGGCTTTTTTCCCCTGTATTTTCTTTATTTGCTCCCTTTCCTTCTTTTCCTCGTTATGTTTCCATTTGAAATCAGTTTTCACATATGCATTTCAGTGCAACTCTACCTTTAGGAAATTACTGGATTACACAGGAAATTCCTTATGGTGCGTGACCATCTGCACTGCAAACAGTTTTCAGGGAATTGACTAGCTACTAACATTACTTACAAAAAATCTAATAAGGGGTTTAACATTTTCATAATGAAAATTCATATTTATATTTTCTGTTTTGGTTGGGTTACATTTTTACTATTTTGAGAAAAAAGGATTTCATTTTTTAAAAATGAACAAAAAAAAGCTTTCATAAAATTTAATGGTATTGACAAAAAAATTAAGAAGACAGAATTTGATGATTCAATATATTATAAATATATTTTTGACCATAGTCCTAAACTATCATCTGTCAAGGTGTATAATTTTGAGTACATAAGTATTTTTCATATTCTTATTTATTTTCTATAATGTCTCATAGCATATATAGCTCTGTGAGTCTGTTCTTTTCAGAAGATCTTATCTCTTGTTAGCTTTCAAGGATTTCCAGGTTCACAGCAGCTGACTTTTTACTACACATTTTATGACTCTAAAACCATTAGAAGAACATCAATGCTTCCCTAAATTGGTTTTTTGGAGAAAATGTAATATGTTTGATGAATTAAAATAAGAAGATGGAAACATAACAGCATATTGGATTACTTTTTAATTTTTCTTTCTCAAATGTTTTATATTGAAAGGAATTGATTTGTGGAGCACATTTTCAAACCAATTTCACCTTCGTTTCTAGAAAAACTACATTTTGTCCTAGAAAGCTATTGACATTTCATCAGAGGAAATAGATTCAGAATTGCTGCCCAGTAAAATCTTTTTTAGCGATAGTTTTCTATCTTTCACCAAAGACAATGCAATTGACCTTGGGTCGGAGGATAAAAAGCTGCCATTATCAAGTGACAGAATAACTGGTTGTCTTCCTCTGCTATGTTTTTGGCATCACAGTGTTCTTTGAGTCAAGTTTTCACATAGAGAAAGAACTAATCCAATAACTATAACAACTTAAATTATACAATTACTTTATCTTTGTCAATTTAAATTGGTGAGTTTATCAAAAACAAAAACAGAGCTTCAGACACATTCAGAGATCATAAGCATAAGTGAAATAAGACTTAAAAGTATCTTATCATCTAAAATCATCACAAGTCAATTTCATATACTTTAAGATGTTTATCTCTGGGCCCTGTCTCATTTCAGAATAGGAGGCCAGAATCCATTCAAATTAAAATAGTTTCAAATAGCAGTTCAAAAACAAATCCATTAATTGTCTATTTCCAAATGATTATTAGAAATGAGCTTCTTAAATAGAAAAAAAATCTGACCTCTAAAGCAATCATTTAATTCCTTCAGAAAGAGAAATTATTGTTTTAAATGCAATTATTTTCATCATCACATTATGTAAAATAATAAGAATCATGCAAGTACTTTGAAAGGTTTCCATTTTTAATAAAAATGTATAGATGTAAGAGAATCTTATAGGAAAATTCACAATAACAGAAATAAATGAAAAAAAAAACTGTTAGAAGCAGAGGGCGTAGTGTATTTTTATTTATTTTTTGGAGGCTGTTGAATTTACCCAGATTTAAGGACTGTCCCCAACATTAAAGATAGAAATGAGCCCTGGTTCTCATTGTTACTCAGGCATTAATCAGACATATAATCATGGAAACACCACTTATTCCTCTGAATCTTTTTTATTTATACAATGGGGGAGTTGAACTATATTTTTTCCCAAAGATCTTTCTAGTTGTAATTATACTAGTACCTATTTTATTTGTGTCATATAATTTCCATTGAAAGTTTTAAGTTTATTTTATCTTAAAAATTGATACCATTTGAGTCATCACTTAAAACATATCTGAAATTAATATTGATAGTTGATACTGTTTAGCTGTGTCCTTACCCAAATCTCATCCTAAATTATAGTTCCCATAATCCTCACATGTCATGGGAGAGACCCAGTGGGAGGTAATTGAATCATGGGTATGGGTTTTTCCCATGCTGTTCTCGTGATAGTGAATAACTCTTATGAGATCCGATGGTTTTATAAAGGGCAATTCCCCTGCATACATTCTTTTGCCTGCCACCATGTAAGATGTGCCTTTCCTCCTCCTTCATCTTCTGCCATGATTGTGAGTCCTTCCCAGCCATATAGAACTGTGAGTCCATTAAACCTCTTTCCTTTATAAATTACCCATTCTCAGGTGTGTCCTTATAGCAGTGTGAGAACAGACTAAAAAAAACTTGATTTAGCATTTTCACCATACATCTAGGACTTCACTGATGCTTGTAGCAGGCAGTTAGAGGTGGCAGCATTTTGAAACTCAACCTTGTGTCTATTTTCCACTCAATGAGATGTCTTAGTGTATTACAATAGGTGGAAAAAAAAGTGACCTGTTGATTTTAGTCCCGTGAGACCTATTTGGAGCTTCTTACCTGAAAAACTCTAAGATAACATTTATTTTGTTTAAGCCCATATGTTTATGGTAATTTTTGTAGCAGCAACAAAAATTTGATAGACATACCTTCACCTCTAGTTCTTTTTTGTTGTTGTTCTCACCTGGAGTCAATAAAACAAAAACTAATGAAGCTTACACCAAATTTCACTTTGTGATAGCTAAGTTTTTTATAACATAGTATTTATTTTAGAGATCTAAGTCAATTCCAATAGAAATATTTGAGGAATTTAAGAAACAAATTGAAACAAATAAATGCAAATCCATTATCACTTCTGAAAAAATAATTAAATATGAAAAATGAATAAATACTATTATGATTATATACATTCTTGGAACCACATTTATCCACCAACTTGCATTTGTACTAATCTACTGTGCCCTCTCTCCTATATCTACAGATAATCTGCTATGATTCTTCAGTTTCTATATTAAATTTCATCTCCTCTCATCTCCTAATTTACATGTGAACAGAAAATGGATGTATTTTCAAAATTTAGTGTCTAAAATTTGCTGGTTATTTAAATGTGCAATAAATCACATATTAATCTGAAGTTTTATTTTTGGTTTTGGACTCATGAATTGTAAGGTTGGAGTTATTGTGTTTATTGTGTTTGTAGGGGTAAAAGAAGAGGATTTAGGAGGAAAGATCAGGAGTTCCATCATCAATATTTTAAGGTTGAAATGCCTAGTAGACACCTCCATAAAATGTTTGTAAGTAATTATAGTCATCTACTATTTAAAAAGGGGACATATAAATACTACCTTTATGACTCTGAGCATACAGGTAGTATTTTAAGCTATGGGGCATGATAAGATTACTCAAGTAGTAAGCATAGTAAGAAAAGAAAGGGATTTATTGGATGTGTCAAGGTTGAGAGCTTGGGATATGAAGAGGAACCAGGAAAGGAGGAGTATGAGTAGCTGATGAAGCAGTGGAAATGCTAAGTTAATGAACTGTTTCAAAGGTAATGTAGTTATCAACTTGCCAAATGTTGTTGATTGATTTGATGAAAGCTGAAACTTGACCATTTAGTTTAGCAATGTTTAAATTATTTGTTACCTCGGTAAAAATCACACCAAGTCCAGCCCACCTGTCTTCTGGCAGAGAATATCTAGAAAGAAACAGTTCTACATAAATCTTTGAATTGGGCTGGTATAGCAGCAATAACCTTTCTGATTCTACTCTCATCCTCTCTTGTCCATAGTCAACACACTAGCTCAAATCGTGCTTTTGAAGTGTAGCTCAAAAATTCTCACACCCTTGTTCAAAGACCTACCACAAGCTTATGTTATCTGGCCACAACATTTCCCCTTCCTTTATCACCTGCTCTAGTCACACTAGCTTCCTTCTGTTAGTAAACTTTCTGCATATGCATCTGCCTTGGTACATTTGCCTGAGCCATTCTCATTATGGGAGCATCTTCTGAGAGGTACCTTTATGACTAACTAGTCACATCCTTCACTTCTCTGCTCAAATCTTCTCTATTCAACAGTGTCTGCCCCAACCTTGCCCCACCTTTACACTGGTATTTCACATATCTCTTACCTTATTCTATCATTTAATTCCCTTTTATACATGTTATATAACGTATTTGTTTATTATGAGTATTTTTCAGTGCCTTCTCCCTCTCAAATGTCAGTTCCCAAAAAATGAGAGGCTATATCTAATTTATTTATTGATGTATTCCAGGTGGCTAGAAGATTGCCTGGCTTGTACAAAATACTGAGTAAAATGTATTGCATTCAAGAATACTGTTGGTCATGTAATTTCCCTTTGCTATGCAGGGGTTTTTTGGCCTGCCTGACTCTTATATTTTGATCCAGGGTCTATATTTCAGGATATGCTGCATGATTTAGACCGTCCTTCTAGAAATCCCACATTCAGAAGTAACCAATTCTTTCTGCAATTTTCTTTCCCCAAAGAAAATTGAGGATATTGGTTAGGGGCAGATATCCTGAAGTTGTTTTTCGTTTAATTTGTTTAATTTCCTTATGCAAAAAATTTTGCTGTTGTTGGTTTGTTGTTGTTTTGTTTTTAAAAGACAGGGTCTCACTCTGTTGCCCAAGCTAGAGTGGAGTGGAACCACCATTGCTCACTGCAGCCTCAGACTCTTAACCTGAAGCAATCTTACCTCCTGGGCGACCTGAGTAGCTGGGACCACAGACGTGCAACACTACACCCAGCTAATTGCTTTTTAAAGAGATGGGATCTGGCTATTAGAATAATTAGCCATATTCACCACAAAAAATGGATTTTTCTATGAACCATTAATACTGTTTTATACATTACCCTACTTGATGCTATTAATTATTAAGAGACTCATGTAAATATTATTCCTGTTTATGTTACCCAGGTTGTTCTCAAACTCCTGGTCTCAAGTCATCCTCCTGCCTTGCCCTCCCAAAGTGTTGGAATTACAGACATGAGCTGCAAAGCCCTAATGCATCAGTTTCTTAATGCTTAGAAGTACATTTTGAAGCTTGTAAGATCTATATGAATGTAATTCTCAGCTACTATTATCTGTTAAGTATAATATATAACTTGAGTGGACTTGGAAAAAATTAAATGAGACTATTTACCAAACACTTACTTCAAATAAACTGTTTGAAATTTTTTCTCTTCTCTCTGCATTTTTTAATGTTAGTTGGACAAAATCAATATGATGTGATCCAAAAGCTCTGTCCAACCAACAAATACTCTGCATACTTGGACTAATTTTTTGATTCTTTTATTTTTCAAGATTTTTTCCTGAATGATGTCATCAATTTATGTGAATTAATATATTCTATTATCACAGTAACAATGACTCCTAAAAATATAGGCCAAAAACAGAACATTCTTCCAAACACAGGCCTGCACATTCAATTTTGCACTGACATTTCCCTGTGAATTCCTCAAATATCTCTCAAATAACTTGCCCCAAACTCTCTCAATTCTATTTTTCTCCATCTAAACTTACTCCTTCAATTTAATCTTTATTGTCTCAATAAAGAACATTACAGTCCTCTTAGTTACTGAAACTTGACACCTAAGAAATAATCCATGATTTTCCATTCCCTTCATAACATTCCTCCCAACTTATCATTCAACAGTCCCTAACAGTTTCATCTCCTAAGTGCAGCAATGCAATATTCTGCTGTTTCCTATTCTCATCTTCTTTCATCTCCACTGGCAACACCTAGTCTTAGCTGTACATCATCTTTCACCACTATTAATTAATGACTCTTCTAAATGGATTAATTGCTTTATTTATATCCAGTCATTTATTCTCTAATATACAGAATAGCAATACTCATAAAAGTGTGGATCTGATCACAGCATTCTGCTTCTTAAAGTTTTTTGATGGTTTCTCATTTCATCCGGAGTAAACTTGTGCTTTTTTTTCACGGCCCCATCTACCCAAGCTCTCTCCATGTCTCTTCACATTACTCTGCTCTAGCCACAAAAGACTGTTTTCAATTCTTCATACACACAGAGTTCTTTCCTTCCTCACGGCCCTTTCACATTGTGTTACCCAACCAGTAATGCTCCATCTCCCCAGTCCTCACATGACCAGCACCTCTCTCCTTAAGTCTTAGAATAAATGGTACCTCTTCATCAAGAGACCTTTCCCACCAGCCTATCTAGAGTAGCTCTTGCCCCTTCCACCCCCATTATTCTCCATCTCAGCTCTTTATGTGTTTCCTTTAAAGCATTAATACAAGAAGCAAAATACATGATCGGTCTATTCCCTCAAGGGGACAGGAAATGTGAGACAACTTTCTAATAGAATGTAACTTCTATGAGAGAAAGAATCAAGATTCTCTTGTCCTGGCACAATGCTTAGCAAAATGCTTGCTGCACAGTAGGCACTAAATACAAGTTAATTAAAAATATATCTATATATATATATATATATATATACTTTAAAAGCTCATTCATGTGTTTTCTTTTATTTTTATAAAGCACTTTGTTTAAAGTATAAAGTTGATTTAAGAAATAAAGTAATAGCATTTAGCTAAAAGTGTGTATATTTAATTGTTATTTAGTCTATGAATTATTTTATTCCCTCCATATAACTATGGATAAAATGACATAAATAGAATTAATGAAATGATATTATAAACCATAATTGGAGTGTCTTCACTTAATCAGAATTACAAAATTAAAATATAAATATTTTTATCTAATGTCATACACTTCACTGCCTTTACTGGAATAAAAATAGTGCTTGAAGCAGAACAACAGACTGTCTTACATCTGTGAATTTTCAAGTTTTGACCAATATCTGTCTGGCTTGAGGCTGTTGGACATCTGGTAAGTTTCACTCCTATATTTTGGCATATATTTATTTGCTATATTTGGGAAAAAAAAATAATGTCTGCAAAGTGTGGCTGGAATGTTTGTGAAAAACTCAGCCTTGAATATTTTAACTCTTTTGCTAGTTTGCTAATTTACTTTTTTTCTGTTAAATTGATGATAAAGATGAAATTTAAAACTATTGTTATAACCAATACCAACATATTGGCAAAGCGTTTTATAGACAGACAATTTAGAAATTTAAAAAGTAATTAGCATACTATGTGATTTAAATTGGTAACTTTCTGTTACTTTTGATGTTTTATTATTATATCATATTTCCTTTTAATTACCACAAGATGGAAATAGTAACAAAAGAAAGATTTACATTCAACTTCAATATCACAAATTGAGTAATCCTCCCTCCCACTTTAGCTTTTCTTTTGATTTTACCTTTAATGTATACATTACTATGCCATATACAGCAGTAAGCATAGCCTCTTCTCTCAAGAAGTTTACAATTTTGTTAAAGATGAGGCCTATGTAGATGTAACTAAAAAGACAATTCAGTGATAAATGCCTGGGAAGTCATCACTCCTCACAGTCCTGACAGCGCTACTAGGTCCAATATGACACAGAACCAAAGCCTTGAGTAATTCCATGAATCATGCTCTCCCATTTCATGAGCATGCCAGCTGATGCATGCAAAAATTGCCTTAATGAGTGGGCCCAAACATCCCCATTAACACCCATTGTCTAACCTAATTATTAACAATACATTTTCCATTCCCAAAATAACTAGTTTAAATGATTTGTTCCTCCTATTTAACCATGAGCACTATGGTTGCAGGTGCAAAATTTGGTGAAATTGCCCTGTGTTTTCCCTTTTCCTGACACTCCATGAATCACATGTATCCTGTTCCCCTGCTCCAGCTATTGTCACCCATGTCTAGGTTAACCAAGGTGCAAACTGGCATTGAGAAACTTATCATATCAGAAATTCACTCTTTACGTATTAAAGCAGATCCTCTAGTATCAAAAACCAAGACCCAGGCTCATAATTGTATCCTTTTACATAAATGTAGCTTTTGAAAGCAATTTTTCAAGCCTAGTCATAGAGCCTAAAATGACTTCTTTAAGCTGCACTACCACTGTCCTGGTAATATACAATTGCAACTCTAGGATTATCGCAATTGATGTGGCCTAACTAGACTCACTGATATGCCTCCTCATCCTTCTGAATCATGCCATATTTCTAAGCTCATCTGGTGCATGTGAGTGCCACTGAGTCACGTGCTCACACATCATGCATGCTTCTCAACTATGACCATAGCTCCTCGTCCAAAAAACGTTAAGTTCTCTCCACACTTACAAGGACCTAAGTCACATTAGGTAACTTTTTAGACCAGCCACTAGAAATCCTTATTGTCATATTTTACACAGAAGTACCAGGACTTCGGTATTCTGTGAACAAAACAGATCCATTATAAGATCCTTATTTTCCCTATTAGAAGTTTCTCAATGTACTGCTGTACCCTCTTTCCTCCCCACTGCCGACACACACAAAACAAATAATGGGCCTAGGGAAAATTTTAAGCTCCTTTAAAATTAAAGTGTCTGGTAATACAGGACAAGTGCCTTTGTTCACAATCCTTTTGAATTCATTTTCAAATATCTAAATGCAAATTTCTATTACTAGTCTGTTTATCTATCAAATTATATATTTATCTATCTAAATATGCAGCTCCATCATGGTTACCATGGTGATTAATCTTTGTTTCTGGACATGATTAAGAACATGAGGAAAGACTCAGCATTTAAAAAAAAAAAAAAAAAAACATATACAGGAGCTCAGGACTGCCAAAATAAACACTTTACCCCTACCACAGATGCCCTAGTGATGGCTATCGCTTTTGTATGGCCCCAAGGCAAATGTACCTTTATTCCTTGGGATTTCCATTAAAAAGAAAATTTACCTGTTCTCCTTTTACAACTCCTACTATGGACCAAATTCCTTTGTTGCACTGCTTGATGAATGTCGTTTTTACCTTTTTCTATGTTGAGGGGTGTTTTTATCTGAGGAAACCATCATCACCACAAACACCATTGGACCAGTTCAAGTAACTTCTCAGGTTTTTTGAGACACCCTGGAAAGTCATCAAACTAAGGCATCAAACTAAAATACACACACACACAATTCAAATTGCAACTTTTCCAAAGATTTCCTGAAAATCAAAACTTCTGTACCTGTTATTTAACTTATATTATTCCCTTTCTTGTTCTATGTGGCTGTATATATGCAGGTAGGTAAGCAAGAAGTCACGCATTAAAATCAGTTTGTTTCCAGATATTAGTGACATACCAGAATGTTTTCATTTTTTAAAATTTATATATTTTAAATGTTTGAAAATCTTCTATACTAATATGCATTACCAATTTATTAAAATGTTAAATATAAATATTTCTAGAATAAATATAAATCAATATGATAGTTAATATTATGTATCAACTTGGCCAGTCCACAGTGCATAGATATTTGACCAAATATCAGCCTGGATGTTTCTGTGAATGAACTTTTATGATGTGATTAACATTTAAATCAATAGAATTTAAGTAAACAGATTATGGGTGTTTACAAACAGTAATGTGGGTGTAGAAGTCCATTCTTGAATTTCTATAAAGAACTACCTGAGACTGGGAAATTTATAAAGAAAAGAGGTTTAATTGACTCACGGTTCCACAGGCTGTATAGGAAGTATGGCTTGGTGGCCTCAGGAAACTTACAGTCATGGCAGAAGGCAAAGAGGAAGCAAGCATATCTTATGTGACCACAGAAGGAGGAAGACAGCAAAGGGGAATGTGTCACACACTTTGAAACAACCAGATCTCGTGAGAACTCACTCACTATCAGGAGAATAGCAAGGGGGAAATCCACCCCCATGATTCAATCGCCTCCCACCAGGTCCCTCCTCCAACATCGGGGATTACAATTCAACATGAGATTGGACAGGAACACAAATCCAAACCATATCAAGTGAGCCTCATCCGATGAGTTGAATGTCTTAGGAGAAAAAGACTGAGCTTGCCCCAGGAAAAGGGAATTCTGTCAGCAGTCTGCCTTTTGATTCAAGCTACATTGTCTCCCCTGGGGCTCTAGCCTTCTGGCTTGCTCTGCAATTTTCGGTCTTGCCAGCCCACAAAATTACATGAGTCAATTTTTTTTTTTTTTAAAACAAATCTTCCTCTTTCTTTCTCTGTGTGTGTGTGTGTGTGTGTGTGTGTGTGTCCCAGACCAATCTTGCCCCTCCCACACATATCCTATCGCTGTTTTTGTCTCCCTGGAAAACCCTGGCTAATACATCAATAATAGAAACCTTAATATATATCTATTTTACATATATACTCATGAAAAAATATACTAGAATAGAAAGCTCACTAAAGAACAGTAGAAGGTAAAAGGTCGTAGAAAAAAATAGAGTAATTAATTAATTTAATTACCTGACTTAATTCGTTAATTACAACAACTAAAATGAGTTAGAGTACAGATTGATTAGTGTATAATTTTTTTGAAAGCATTCTCTTGCCACTAATATGAACTAAGCTATTGCAGTGAAATATTATTTGCTCTAAGACCCCTAATTAATTCTCACTATTCGAAATTATTCTTTTAACATTTCCCAGAATGGTAAAAAAAAAAAAAAAAAAAAAAAGTAACATAGTAGAAAAATACTCATATGCAATCATATGCCACTTTTTTTTCAACCAACAGGAGTTAGATAAAATATAAAGAATAAAAAAATGGAAACAAATCACCTTAGTCCATTTCAAAAAAAGAACTCAAATAATGCTTATTTAACGACCTCAAATAATGCTTATTTAGATTTGGACAAAAAGCAATGTTTCAGGGGAAAGATGGTGATTAATCCTTCTGAAACCCCTCTTGAACCTTCCAATTAACAGATTTATTTTTACAATATAATCAGGTTCTACAAGGACAAGCATACAGTCATACCAAATGGAGAGTTGAACACAGAGGCCTAACTTACAAAAGACTGAGTTTGAGTGCAAATATGGTGGACTTGTTAAATAGAAAATCGTGTCTATTTGAGTCTTTTTTTTTGGTTTGCACAGAGATTTTATTTGATGTGGCTAATATAGAATAGTTGTGTCTTCATGATAAATTAAAATGATCTGAAGCAGATGTTCTTTAGATGAGCTTAAATCCAGTTCACTATCACTTGCTAACTGGAAATAACTTTATGGGGCTAAAAGACAACATCTCTATCCACAGTGAGGTAACTCTCTCTAAATACAGGGACTAGAAAGACTGCCACAGACATGCTAAGTACTTGTATTCATAAAGAAGCTAAGTCATTCATTCAGGCTCCAGAGATTTTAACAGACAGAGAAAACAACACAGGCTAAAGAATACAATAAAATGTCCAGACTCGAGTTACCTAGGTTTAAATGAGATTCTGTTATATTACTTGTTTCAGAAGTTTTAAGGTAGGTTAGTATAAACAAGAAAACAAATATTTAAACCAAAAATAATAACAAAGACAAAAAAGTTCCTTGATATAGCTATTGCATATAAACAAGAAAATTACTACTTATTCATCCAAAGTCTGTATCTGTTTAGAGCATACAGTTTAACGTATTCAAACTTCTATACCTTCTTCACAGTTGTAAGATATTAAAAGTCATTATTTTATTAATTATGACAATATTAAGGACCAGATTGAATGTAGCTAATATATGTTCAAAATAGGCTATGTCTGCATCTTTTATATTTTAAAATAGTTTGTGTAAAAGCAAAAATATTGAGAATACATTTCAATTGTTATGGAGTTTATATTCTATATGTTAATTATATCTATTATAGGAATGTGAAAAAAATTATCAAAGTTTCTTTAAAAAGATGCTTTATTTCACCAGCATTGGAGCATCCTCTACTAGTCATCTCCATGAGCAGGGGATTAGGGTGGTTCTGAGGGTGTCACATCTGTCTACTCATCAGGCTGCATCTGCATTCAGAAAAAAAATGTCCTCTCCCTTTCTGCCTCCCAAATCTTGAGGAAGTGGCTGCATTTGAAAACTCTAACCCAGGTCCATACAAGGACAGGATTCTGGGAAATGGACCTCTTAGATTCTTCTCTATGATGCATAAGACACTAAGGAGGGTCTGATAGTCGTGCTGGGATGATACGAGAAAACTCAGTACACCTTATGGCAGGGGTGAATCCACACACAAATTTTATCCATACTCAACGCTCTTAATAAAGACAACAGCAATGTACTGCAACACCTAATATGGTATAAATGCTGCTCACATAACTAAAAACTGATTCCTGCAAAAAAAAAAAAAAAAAAGAAAGAAACTACAAGCAATCCCATATCACACTTTACCCATCTGGTGGAATTTGTTTTTTTTTTTTTTTTTTGAGACGGAGTCTGGCTCTGTCGCCCAGGCTGGAGTGCGGTGGCCGGATCTCAGCTCACTGCAAGCTCCGCCTCCCAGGTTTACGCCATTCTCCTGCCTCCGCCTCCCAAGTAGCTGGGACTACAGACGCCCTCCTCGTCGCCCGGCTAGTTTTTTGTATTCTTTAGTAGAGACGGGGTTTCACCGTATTAGCCAGGGTGGTCTCGATCTCCTGACCTTGTGATCCGCCCGTCTCGGCCTCCCAAAGTGCTAGGATTACAGGCTTGAGCCACCGCGCCCGGCCGGAATTTGTTTTTAATTTAATCACAAACCTCTTTCAAACTCTGCCATTAAATGATATTCAATAGTAACTATAAATATACTTAACCACTATTAATATAAGCACTTTAGATGGCAGAGTAATAGGAATAAGAAAAAAAGTGCTTGTAAAGACACCTAACTCTTCCAGTCCTCATTCACTCATACCTTTGGCAAAATCTGGTCAAATGGTCAAATTTTGATATTTGTCATTTCATTCTTCTGCCACCTATTCTGTATTCTTTTTGCCTTTTCCCACAATTCACCTGACAGGTAAATCATTGAGAACCAGACTTCAATTTTTAGAGAGTCTGCAGTATCAGTAATCACACCTGCATGTGTTAGTGACTTATTTTACTAGACATGAAAGTACTACTTGCTACTCGTGCCCCAGTGAATCCTCAGTCCAGAGCAAATTCATATATAATCTCAGTGTGTGATAGTAAAGTAATTCCCACCCCTCTTACAATCTGAATCAAATGTTACAACTAATTCAGTCATCTCCTTTATTTTCCTTTTGCTTTAGTGGCACAAAAGCACAAATTGTCCATGTGGTAGTGTCAACTTCCAGTTCCGTGGGTCAACATGTAGCAATAAGGATGAGAAATAACCCCAGATAAAGAGGAATCGTGTTCTAACATCATCATCAGAGAGTGTCAATTAACTCCTCACAAATACATTCAAACTTTAAAATACAAACTATCAAATAAGACTGCGGATGTGATAGAAAACTTAAAACAATGGGAGTGAAAATAATCAATAAAAAACTACCTGAAAGAAAATAATTCATCTGACCTATTTTTAGAAAAGTGGAATGGAGCTTTAAGAACATCGTTAGCATCCAGTCTTTGAGAACCACCCACTTCCCCACTGCTCATGGAGATAGTTGCTAGAGGATGCCACGAAGCGCTTGTGAAGTGCAGTATCTTTTTAAAGAGAATCTGAGAACTTCTGTTTTTGACTTTCCCATAATAGATATAATTAATATCTTGGATATAAACTCGATAGCAATTAAAATTTATTCTCATTCATCCTTGCACCCATATCTGCTCTGGAAAGGGGATTCACGTGCCTTCACTGGATTCTCTCTCTCACAGAGAATTCTAATGATATATTCTTAAATGCTGCATGTCCTACCTGAAATCACCCAGCCTAAAACACCAAATTCACCCTGTGCTTCACTATGATATGAACATATTTCCATACTAAATATGTCTCCAACACCCAGCCACACTTCCAGTTGAAAGCCCTGAATATTATTTTATAGCATTTGAGAAACTTGCCCAAGCTCTTAGCCTGGATTATTCTTTCTTATGTTGATAATAATGCTGTAATATAAATAATTACATTTTCATTCTTTTACACTCTCCCTGAACACCCTTTGGAAATTGTTCTCTCATTTATTTTCTCCTGTCTCATAGAGGACATGCCTTTTGTAGTGAGCTAAATGGTGGCACCCAAAAACATATTTTTATAGTCTAATCCCCAATGTGGAATTCATTTGGGAAAAAATGTCTTTATAAATGTAATTAAGTTAAGATCTAGAGAAGAGATCATTCTGCTTTATCCTGGTGATTCCTAAACGCAGTGACAAGTATCTTTATTAGACAAACACAAAGAAGAGAAGAAATCCATGAGAAGATGGAGAAATACAGAAATTGGAGTTATACAGCCACAATCTAAGGAAGACCTGGAACCACCAGAAGCTGCAAAAGTCAAGGAAGGGTTCTCCCATAGAGCCTCTGGAGAGAACTTGACCTTGGCAACTCCTTGATTCCAGACTTCTGGCCTTCGGAATGGGAAGAGAATACATTTCTGTTGTTTTACACTGTAAAGTTTGTGGTAAATTGTTGTGGCAGCCCTAATAAAAGTAATATACCATTTCTTGTTCTTTTCTGTCGATGAACAAAATGTCCTACTGTTTCCGGGGATTCTGCCTTGGGGTGGACCCTTCAACCTAGGAGATCAACAGAGCTGGAGCTTTTGGACCAGCAATCTCTGTTCCTGTGATAATGAGCAAAGAATTGCAAACTGGCACCAAAATGAAAGCATAAAGCAGAGTTTATTGAAGTACAGTAATACGTTCTCAGAGGGAGAGTGGGCTGATTTCTGTGAAGTGAAATCAGCTCCTCTTTATAGAGCTCAGGGTGTTCATACTTTTATGGGGTTTGTGGGGAGGAGTTGAAGCTTGGGCTGTGTTTGAGTGACAAGGTGATGTCATTTGATTGGCAGTTCATGTTATATAATTGAAATTAAACTGTGTGTGTTTTTACCCATAATTTGTTAAATAAAATTCCACTCAGGGAGGCAAAACCACATGTAAATTTTATTAAATGACTGTGTAATGAGGATGGAGTTACCCAGGGTTATGGCCTACATGGACCGGGTATGTGCCACTGTAGAGGATTTTTATCTGTGCCTCAGTTTTTCTTTCTCCAGGATGTGCTGGCCACAGACTTTACCACAAACTCCATCCATTAGGGTGGAGTTTGGGCGATCTTGGTGCTGAACTTAACGTGGGCCAGGGCCTGTCTTAGTGACAGCCCTTCTGTTCTTTCTCTTACCTCCTCCCAGCTACTAATGTCAGCCTAACTACTTAACGCTACTATTTTTCATTTACTTACTTATTTTCTGACTACCCTGTGTCATCTCTCCTAAACGAGGAGAAACATGTGTATTCTACATAACATAACATATAGACTCGATATGTACTTGTTGTCTTTATTAATATTGGTTCATAACTATAAAAACATTGCAAATTTGTAACCAAAACCTGATGAAGAAATGGAACCTGACCATTCCTCCCATTAGAGTAACCAATTCTCGGACTTCTAACACCATAGACTCATTTGGAATGTTCCCATTTTAAAGATGCAGAAACGAAAGCTGCATTCTTCCGACCCCATCTCTGTGTTTTCGGAGACTTTCAACTATTTGGGGGGCACTAGCAGAAGAAATGAATACTTTCTGCCATGACTCCTGGACATTACAGCAGTGAAATGGAGAGGGGAAGGGCATGTAGATTTTACTGAGTTATTGTGAAATAGCTCAGTTGGGAAGGTGTTAAACTGAAATTTAAAGTTCCTTTCTTTGTTTTCAGATTTCACTGAGTCTGGCCTGTTGGGCTTCCCTTATGTCACTCTGTCTGGCCTGTCCTGCTTCCCTTATGTCACTATGAATATCCACATCTCCTTAGCCCTAGCCATCTTTATGGTCTTCACCAAAGCTCTATCTGTTTGACATAAATGTTAATACTTGATAATGATGTTATAATTTGATAATGATATTATCAAATTAATGTTAGGTTATTTGGGTAATATAAATGTCCAGAGAGAGAATGAACTTCTTAAAAATGTCTCCGGCAATCTTCTAAAAAATCCAGCTAGTTCCTAATTCACATGTGAAACATTCTAGCCCATAATTTTCTAGTTACCCAATATTAAATTTCAGTATTAAATTGCTATCAGATCAATCATTTCAAAGCAAACGATTAAACTTTACATGATAAAACATGAAGCCAAACCTGTTTTTCCAAACAAGTTAGTGAATAACTGTCCAAATTCACATGACTGGATTATGAATTCATTGCTCTTAGCCAATTTGTCTCTCTTTTGAAATCCAGGCTTTTCTTGGCCCCTGGGCAAAGATGGAGCAGCTGTTGATGCAAGGTGTTTGTCCAGCTGGGAGAAAATTGAAAGTATTACATTTTCAGTACTGTCCGTGAAGTTGTTCACATCACAAGAATTAGATAGTCATCTGGAAGAAATTGTAGCAGTGAATTCTAATTTTAAAGAAATGTAAATATCTTCTGTAATTTTTCATATTTCAACAATAGGATTGTGTACACGTAGGCTGAAAATTTAAGAATATTAATAATTTTTATATTTTGATTTGTTGTAAAAGTATACTAATTTATGACAATTTTAAGTAAATTCTATCGGCATTTTATAAAATACTGTTTTAAAGACATGGCAGTTGTTTTTCTATCAAAGATTTAACTAGGTTTAGAAAGTAGCAACCCTAGTGAAATATAGTCATAGTTATGAAAAAAAGCACTCAGAACTTTTACTTCGAGTTTAGACAGAATTTTGAGCATGCTTTATTCTTGAGATAAACTATAATACTTTCTCCCTCAAAGATTATGCAAAATCTGATTATTATATGTCAAAAATGTTTATTCAGAGTTCTTTGTAAGCTTTACCTACTTTTAAATGTAATGTATTAAAAAAATAAAATATACAAAAACATCCAAGGGTTCTTTTAAGTTGCCTTAAGGGTTTAAAATTTTAAAACCATATTCCCCTTCATTTTGCTCACTAATTACTCTTTACTAGGAATTAATCCACTAAAACAGAAAAAGAAATATTTAAAGGTCCCCAAATTACATAGTAATCAAAGCATTCAAGCATTCTGATATTACCTCGAATGAGCAAATCAGTTGTTTTTTATCATCATAAATAATTCCATCAGTAAAATCTTTGCCAGAAACTCCTTATCAAAATACCTGGTACAGAAATTGCTGTGAATGTGTGTATTTTTTCATATATATGTATACATAATAAAAGAAACTATTTTTTTCATTTCTATACTGATTATTAACGGAGGTCATAAAATATTTATTTTCCAAACTAATAAATTGTCATTTCAAATTTAGGAATTCTTAGAATGAAATACTTTGTTGGTAGAGACAAATGCATGCAAGACCCAAAATTGGTACTATAATGTATTGAATCTAGAATATTGGATTGCTTAAAATTCATTGTAACAAACATTGCATATGATTAATTTAAAGCACAGTTAGACTATTTAGTAGTTCTTCTATAGTTTACATTAGTAGTTCTTAATATGTCATCAAATTATGAAATAGGTATTGTATCCTTTACCACCACAAACTCACAGCTGGAAAAGATCAATTTCTCCTAAAAATGTCTTTATAGGCCGGGCGCAGTGGCTCACACCTGTAATCCCAGCACTTTGGGAGGCCAAGGCAGGTGAATAACCTGAGATCAGAAGTTCAAGACCAGCCTGGCCAACATGGTGAAACTCTGTCTCTACTAAAAATAAAAAAATAAAAAAAATTAGTTGGGCATGGTGACAGTCGCCTGTAATCCTAGTTACTCGGGAAGTTGAGGCAGGAGAATCACTTGAACCTGGGAGACAGAGGCTGCAGTGAGCTGAGATCATGCCACTGCACTCCAGCCTGGGTGACAGAGTGAGACTCTGTCTCAAAAAAATAGATAGATAGATAGATAGATAGATAGATAGATAGATAGATAGATAGCTATAGATATAGATGTATATATACATATATATGTATATATGTATGTATATATGTGTACATACACACAAATATGTGTTAACAAAATAATACATGAAAATCAAGAACCTTTTGATGTTAGAAATAGAAGTATGTAATATAAAGACCAGAAAAATTACATATTTTTGGTTCCGCTCTTGTTAGTGATAATTTGAGAAAATTCTTCCTTCTTGCTCACTTGAAATACATCTCGGATTTGTTTCATACATACTCTTTCAGAACAAAATCCAATATTTTACTATGAAAGCCTTTTTAACATGCGTTTTCTAACTGTTCTTTAACATTGATTTCCTTAACTTTTAATTTTTTTTTATCCTTTAATCAAATTATTTCAGGGAGAAAAATAACTTCCACTAGTGAGTCCTGTACTTAATCTTCTACGGTGCCAATTATTTTCCATTTGTTTAATTGATACTTTGTATCTTTCTCTCTAAGTATAAAGTTCAATGACAACTTGTGGATTTTTCGAATTTAGTTATCATGTATTGACATCCCAATATGGAAATAAGTATTTGGCTTTCTTACGTCATCACAACTTACTACATGGGTACACTCTTGCCATTGTTTGAGGCACTCGATGTTTTTATCATAGCTTTAAACCAATATGCTGTTTTAACATTTTATCACTAAATTGAATTTAGCCATGTATGCAATCATAATTACCTTTTCTTTTCTGGGCAAGATTTGTTTTCTCTGTGTAGTTTTCGTCTTACGTTTGTTCACTTTGCTTGCTCTATTCTTCTCACTAGTCCAACCTCACAGATGTCAAAAACACACATTTATGATTTGGTAACTAAAAACCTCAGATATTCTATTAGTTTTCTGTCTTAGGGGTGTCTCTCAGAGATTGTGATCTGCTTCATTGTGGACTGGTGCATCACCCAGAATGAGATTTTCCTTCTCCGTAATTTTATAAATTACTTTTCTTATCTTCCAGAGTAAACATTGTATGTCCTGCCTCAAATTTCTCCCTCCATTGTTTTCGGTGAGTTACAGTTTTCTAACTCTGTACCTCAGGAATAAATCAATAAATATATATATATATGAGTTATATATATATATGAGTTTTTTTTGTTTGTTTTTGTTTTTTGTTTTTGTTTTTTTTGAGGCGGAGTCTTGCTCTGTCGCCCGGACTGGAGTGCAGTGGCCGGATCTCAGCTCACTGCAAGCTCCACCTCCCGGGTTTATGCCATTCTCCTGCCTCAGCCTCCCGAGTAGCTGGGACTACAGGCGCCCGCCACCTCGCCCAGCTAGTTTTTGTATTTTTAGTAGAGACAGGGTTTCACCGTGTTAGCCAGGATGGTCTCGATCTCCTGACCTCGTGATCCGCCTGTCTCGGCCTCCCAAAGTGCTGGGATTACAGGCTTGAGCCACCGCGCCCGGCCGAGTTTTATATATATATTCTATCTGGACACTTGCTAGAGAGTTTGATTGAGTATAGAATAAGAGATAGGGAGTAATTTTAATGATATTAAGGTTATGGTTGCATTGACTTCTCTTTTTTAATGTTACATTTGAAAAACCTGGTGCAATCCTAATTCTTCATCCTCTATCCCTTTAATACAACTCTCATTTGCTTAGGAAACTTAGAGGGTTTTCTTCTCCTAAGTTTCTCCTAAATTTTCAAAGTAATGTATCTTCCATTTTAAAAAAGTAAACAATAAAGGAATAGGGTTCTTTTTAAAAAAAAATAATTTAATTTTAAGTTCCAGGATACATGTGCAGGACGTGCAGGTTTTTTACATAGGTAAACATGTGCCATGGTGGTTTGCTGCACCTATCAACCCATCACCTAGGTATTAAGCCCAGCATGCATTAGCTATTTATCCTGATACTTTCTCAAGCAGGCCACAGTGTGCGTTTTTCCCCTCCCCGTGTCCATATGAATGTAAATCCACTATGTGTTCCTGTGCATAGCCTGGCTTTGCCTCTGTTGGACAAGAGCATGGAGAACTGTGCACATGATATGCCGGCCTTTGGCTTTAAGTTTCTTCAGTAAACTCCATTCATTTTATTCTCCCTCCAGAAAAAATAGTGAATGTTGACTGGGTGCGGTGGCTCATGCCTGCAATCCCAGCACTTTGGGAGACCAAGGCAGGTGGATCATGAGATCAGGAGATCAAGACCATCCTGGCAAACATGATGAAACCCCATCTCTACTAAAAATACAAAAAATTAACTGGGTGTGATGGTGCTTGCCTATAGTCTCAGCTACTCGGGAGGCCGAGGCAGGAGAATCGCTTGAACCCGGAGACAGAGGTTGCAGTGAGCCCAGATTGCACCACTGCACTCCAACCTAGGTGACAGAGGTCTCAAAAAAAAAAAAAAAAAAAAAAAAAAGTGGGCTTTGTTTTGCTTAGTTTCATCAACTTATCCTTCATTGGACATCTTTACCTAGAAAACCCTTTCTTTTATTTCTAGAATTTAAAAAAAACAAAAAAATTGTTAAAAATCTCCTTGCAACTTTTTCAGTTTTATTTCTGGAACTTTGATTTCCTGATTATTAGAATTTGTGGACAAGCCCTCTAATATTCTTAAATGCTATTTTCTATTTTCCATCTCTTTTTATTTTTGCTTTTATTTCTTCAATTTTATTTTTCTTTCCTGTTCTATTGTCTTTCACAAAAAGTCTATTAATTTTTTTGTTAATTTTTCTCTTTCATTTTTGAGAATTTTTGTTCTCTGCATTTTCCAAATTTTTAATAATATCCTAATCTTGCTTTATTATTCTAAAATCTTCTCTTATCTTGACAATATTTCTATTTTAATTTTTCCCTTCCTGTATTGATTTTGTTGCATACTCGTTTATGTCTTGCTTTCATCTCTAACTTTTATGGTAGATTCTTTATTAAAATGTCAGCTTTCCTTTGGTTTTATTTTTCTAGTTCCCCTCTACAGAGTTGAAAATTTTGATTGGAAGCCTTCAGTATATCGATATGGCTTTTCAAATTTGAATTTCATTGTAAGATAATCTGGAAGGATTCATTCATTAGACTTAAGTCATAATTTTATGTTTTTCCCTTCATATTTAAAATGTTTACAGTGGAGTCTCCCAAAAGTTATCTAACTAGAAGAAAAAAACTGTTGGGATCAGCATCCAGATTGCTGATGGTCACTTAATTCACTTAATTCGTTTTTAGTAATTTATCCTATGGCTTTCTTTCCCCAATATAATGAATCTGCAGTCTTTTTCCTAAATATAGAATAGGCAGTTGCTTCTTTTATTCTTTTATGCATAAATAATTTAAAATTATCAATGCAACTCTACTGTATGTTTTATCATATTATGTATTTTTTTTTTTTTTTTTTTTTTTTTTTTTTTT
>NC_045437.1:23881532-24020948 GCF_002776525.5 Piliocolobus tephrosceles
TTTTTTTTTTTTTTTTTTTTTTTTTTTTTGAGACAGTCTCGCTCTGTCGCCCAGGCTGGATTGCAGTGGCCGGATCTCAGCTCACTGCAAGCTCCGCCTCCCGGGTTTACACCATTCTCCTGCCTCAGCCTCCCGAGCAGCTGGGACTACAGGCGCCCGCCACCTCGCCTGGCTAGTTTTTTTTTTTTTTTTTTTTTTTGTATTTTTTAGTAGAGACGGGGTTTCACCGTGTTAGCCAGGATGGTCTGGATCTCCTGACCTGGTGATCCGCCCGTCTCGGCCTCCCAAAGTGCGGGGATTACAGGCTTGAGCCACCGTGCCCGGCCCGTATTATGTATTTTCTTATATCTTTGTTACTTCAAGGTAGTTAAAATTTAACAATACAAATAAAATCTTTATTGGAAAGATGACCCAATTATGAATACATAAAACAAAGCTTGTTTATAATACTCCAGAATGAAGTAAGACGTACTCTCTTGTTGATATTGCATGACAAGAGAAAAAATGACAATCACTAGAGAAGCAAATTTAAAATAAATTTATATTAAATGTGTGAGAGAAAGATATAGGTGATTATATGCAAATATTTGCTTCAAAGGACTTATGGAACAGCATAACAAAACATCTTTGTTTCTGTGAAACTTTAACTTTAGTGCAAGGGTTGTCAAACAATGCTGAGTGCCAAACTCAGCTAGCTGCCTGTTTCATAAATACTATACAGGTGTTTCTTGAATTATCATGGGCTTGACATCCCAATTAACCCATTGTAACATTATAAATAATTCCAAAGACTATCTGTACATATTTGTTAGAAGACAGCCATGCTGTCATTTATGAATTGTCTATGTCTACTTTTGTGCCACAATGATTTAAGTACTTACTACACAGACCATACATGGATATCAAGTCATATAATACTAACTGACCTCTTACAGAAAAATTTGCAGGCCCCACTTTTAATGAAATATCATTGAAAGGAACACTATATCTTTAGTTTAATACCATGCATATATCAAGATATAAAGACAGGGCCAGGCGTGGTAGCTCACACCTGTAATCCCAGCAATTTGGGAGGCTGAAGCAGAAGGATCACCTGAGGTCAGGAGTTTGAGACCAACCTGGCCAACATGGTGACACTCTGTCTCTACTGAAAATACAAAAATTAGCCAAATATGATGGTGGACACCTGTAATCCCAGTTACTCAGGAGGCTGAGGCAGGAGAATTGCTTGAACCCGGGAGGTGGAGGTTGCCATGAGTCAAGATCATGCCATTGCACTCCAGCCTAGGCAACAAGATCAAAACTCTATCTTAAAAAGAAAAACATATATATACATACAGACTGAAATGATATGTAATTTCACCCTAATAATATTATGGACAAGTTATTTTAATTGAAACACAATGCAAAACTTAAATATAAAATTGATAGTGAATATATAGTCTAGCAATGTTTCTCAAGAGCAATATTTATAAATTGGATCAAAAAATCTAAAGTTTCTCGTGGAAGCATTTCAGCTAACAGTCTCAAGTAAACAATTAAATTGGTAATTAGTAGAGAATCATTGTCTTTCCAGAGGCACTCTGTGAATAGAGAGTAGACAGACTCCTGTCCAGTAACTCTTAAGGAAGATTTACTTTCAGAATTGTGTGAGTACCAGCCTGGGCAACAAAAGGAGATCCCTACTCTACAAAAAAATTTTAAAAATTAGCTGGGCGTGGCGATGCATGTCTGTAGTCCTAGCTGCTCATGGGCCTGGGGTAAGAGGGTCCCTTAAGCCCAGAAGTTCAAGGTTACAGTGAACTATGATTGCATGCCAATCTGCATGCCAGTCTGGATGACAGAGTGAGACCCTGTCTCTAAGGAAAACACAAAAGAAGTATGTGGGTGTTTGTTTTGTGGCTGTATATGCATGTGTGTGATGATATTGGAGAACGAAACGTTAGTGGCCTATCAATATTGGAACTCTAATTTCTCTAAAAAACTTACTAGTTTACTCAACTGTGGTAGATTCACCTAAAACCTGTAACTAAACCATTGGAGAATAGTTTCATTGCCTACAATTTCAAGTCCAAAGTAGCATGCATGGATAGAAAAGTTAGCATCTTTTTAAATTTTTGATTGAACTCATACATAAATATATCTAGCATTAATAGTAGTTACTCTTAATATTAAAAATAATCTGTGAGTAATAAAATTGAATGCTTTTCAGAAATTATAAGTGTTTAGTGTGTCAAAATATAAAAATACTTATTTTTGTAATAAAAGTGAAATGATTTCATACAATTCTTATTAGTAGATAAAAATAATTATACCACCTTGGAATTTGAATTACTCACTTTTTGTGTTTTAATATTTATAGCCAAATAAAATTTCATTCTATTTTATCCATTTTATGAAGGAAGAAAAATTAATAACATAAAAAACTACAAAACTTAGTGTGGGTATTAAATTTCTTATCACAGGTGTTTCTTTCCTGTCTTAGTTTGTTCCTGCTGTCACAACAAAATGCCTTAGACTAGGTAATTTTGAAACAACAGAAATTTGTTTTCTCAGCTCTAGAGGCTGCAAAGTCCAAGATGAAGGCACCAATAGATTCTGTGTCGGGTGAGGGCCTGCTTTGTGGTTCATAGATTGTTGGCTGTCTTCTCATTGTGTGTTCATATGGAAGAAGTCATATCTCTGGGGCTTTTTTAATAAAAGTGTTAATTATGGAAGGCTCGACTAAATATGAAAGGCTCCACCTCCATGATCTAATTACATCAGAAAGGCCCCATTTCTTAAACAATTACGTTGGAGGGTAGAATTTCAACATGTGAATTTGGGGGAAAGGCAAAAATTCAAGCTGTAGCATTCTACCCACAGCCCTCCAAAACTTATGTCCTTCTTGCATGCAAAATAACACTTTATCTCAATAACCCAAAATATTAATTCTTTCCTGCATCATCTTTAAAGTCTAAATCTAAAGTATCTTCAAAGTATCATCTAAATTAGACATGATTGAGACTCAAAGTATGATTCATTCTGAGGCAAATTGCTCTCTAGTTGTGAACATGTGAAATTAAACATGGTATGTGCTTCCAAAATACAATGGTGGGATAGGCATTGCATAGACATTTGCATTCCAGAAGAAAGAATTAGAAAAGAGGAAAGGAGTAACAGATCCTGAGCAAGTCCAAAGACTAAGATTCAAAAATTATCTTCTTTTGCTCAATGCTCTGCCCTCTAGGTTCACATGGGTAAGGATGCCAACTTTAGGACTCACTGGAGTTTATCCAAAACACTGCAACCCTCACCTTTGGCTGGAAGGAGTGGGATTCCTAAGGCTCTGGGCAGCCAACACTCACCTTTGCTGAGTGGAGCCCACGTGGCTCTCAGGGGTTAGAGCTGAGTGCTTGTGTTTCTCTTGGGCAGGAATCACATGTCACTGACAGTGATTCTTCCTTAATATTAAAATTGATTGATAATTTTTTATTAGTGCAGAGTCCATTAAAGAAGTGTTGATTAAAGACACTATAGCCAGTGAAGGGGTGGTCTGCCCCTCCACACCTGTGAGCGTTTCTCATTAGGTGGAACGAGAGACTTGAGAAAAGAAATGAGACACAGAGACAAAGTATAGAGAAAGAAAAAGTGGACCCAGGGGACCAGCCCTCAGCATACAGAGGACCCGCACTGGCACCGGTCTCTGAGTTCCCTCAGTATTTATTGATCATTTTTTTTACCATCTTGGAAAAGGGGAAGTGACAGGATAATAGGATCATAGTAGGGAGAAGGTCAGCAGTAAGACATATGAATAAAGATCTCTGTGACATGAATAAGTTTAAGGAAAAGTGCTGTGCCTTGATATGTGTATGCAAGCATCTCCATAAACTTTTTAGTGCATAAAGAGCAGCATTGCCACTGGCATGTCCCACCTTCAGCCCTAAGGCAGTTTTCTCCTTTCTCAGTAAATAGAACACACAATCCGGTTTTTCACCGAGATGTTCCATAGCCCAGGGATGGGCAGGAAACAGATGCTTTTCTCTATCTCAACTGCCAAGAGGCCTTCTTTCCTTTTATACTAGTCCTCCTCAGCACAGACCCTTCACGGGTGTCAGGCTGGGGGACAATTAGGTCTTTCCCTTCCCATGAGGCCATATTTCAGACTATCACATGGGGAGAAACCTTGGACAATACATAGCTTTCCTAGGCAGAGGTCCCTGTGACCTTCTGCAGTGTACGTGTCCCTGGGCACTTGAGATTAAGAGAATGGTGATGACTTTTAAGAGCAAGCTGCCTTCAGGCACTTGTTTAACAAAGCACACCCTGCACAGCCCCAAATCCATTAAACCCTGAGTCACCACAGCACATGTCTCTTGCAAGGACAGGGTTGGGGGTAGGGTCACAGATTAACAGCATCTCAAATACAGAACAAAATGGAGTCTCTTATGTCTACTTCTTTCTATACAGACACAGTAACAGTCTGATCTCTCTTTCTTTTCCCCACAGCCAGAAGTAATTTAAAATATGCCACGTACACCAGCAATAAATAACTTTGAGACAATACATAAAGAAAAATATGTCTTGCTTAAAACCACAAGTGTTTCTATTAATTGTGAAAATTGATTATTTCTTAGTATAACAAACCATGCTCTATCTTTCCCCAATCATCAGAAAAAGTATTTGTTGTTTTATCTATATAAATTATATATTTATAAAACCATTACTTTGTCACAAATATCTGCAATGTTCACCCAAAAAAACAGAGACCATATTTATAAGATATGCCTACTTGTACAGAAATAGGTAATTCAGGGTTATGTGCTCTAATCAGAAGAGCAGTGATAGAAGAAATTCTTTGATCATTATGCTTTTCCTAAAAATAATTCTCCAATAATATGTTTTCAACTTCTTGAAAGAATGTCCAAGATTGATTCTTACATTTCTATTGTGGTCAAATCATTGTAATGGCTTGTCAGATGTTAGGAAGGATGGATACCTTTGAAAATTGCAGGAATCGCCACTGACCCACTCAGAAAACTACAGATCCCTCAGTCCCACAGGACACAGACTAGAATCTTCTCAGAGGCACCTAGACATGGTATCTCCACTATTCATGCAAGTGGTGGCACTTGGGACCATGGGTGAGTGTCAGAGGCTAAGAAAGTGGGGCAGGCAAAACCCTACAGAACCTTTTTCTCCATTCGTATCTTACGATTTTTCTTCTGACAGCAGTTCTAGCATGAAGTTTATTTCTTTCACTCCCTCCATTTTGCAGACTAATTATAATGCAAGTCACGTTCCAGTGAGTTCCAAAACCTCAGGAAAAACTGAAAGATTATATTGGCTGTGCAGAATCTGACTTGAGTATATCATGGAGGACTAACATTTGTCTTCCCTGAGGAACAGAAGGTCACCAGGGATTGACTTCACCAAAGTATTATCTGTAAATAGCTTATGGGATAAGAAGAAAGGAAGAGAATCGCTTATAAGGAAGTTATTGATAAGTCATGAGGCCAGGTTTTGTGCTTTGGGGCTCTGAAATGAAGGTTTCGATGGGGAAACCTCTGAGAATGCAATTTTCTTTGGATTCTCCCGAAGGCCAGGTTTGGCTGCAGCTTTGAATTTCCAGACACTTTTATGTATGTAGTTTCAGTCCAGCTAATTTTTAGAGCATGAATAAAATATTTCAAATCTCAACTTTTGTGGATTATCAAAATCAATCTTAAGACCTGATTTGCCATTACTTAGGGGTAACATAAAGTTTAATTTTATGCTATTTAATATGTTTAATAACTCAGGAGAAGAAGGGAGAGGCACAGTCAAGAAAAAGATATTAAAAATTTACAACACGGAAGAAATTTATAGGTTTTCACTAAAGAGTCATTTCACGCCTTAATGTGATAGTGAGTACTTTCCTTGTATATTTCGTCTGAGAAAAGAAAGCCCATCTTGCCAAAAATTAAAATCATCACATTATGGCTATTCTTTATCTTTATTATAAAACTTTTTATCCATAAAAAAGAAAGTGTGAAATCAAAATGTAAGTTATTTTAGAATTACTTACAACAAAATAAATATCCTGATCCAGTGACACAAAATCAAAAATAAAACATTACTGACACAATCTTCACCTTTCTGATCCCCATCCTTTTGTCTCCTTCCCTAATGTATTCTTCTTAGTTTTCACCCTCTCTTTGTGTTTTTCAATTTTATCACATATTTTGTTAGCCCTAAACAATATATTATTGTTGTTGTATTGACCTTGTTAAAAACTGTTGAGATAAATCTATTTGCTATTTCTTACGCTGCCAAATGTTCACCTACATTTAACTATCCTCCTTGCAGTTAGTCAGGACCACTTGACTGTTTTTGATAAATGACTAAAAGGACATGTATCCCAGAGCACAGAAGAGCAGATTCTGAATTACCTATGTGCGCTTTCTCATTTTGTAGTAGTAACGGGGACCACATTTTGAGAGGTAAAGCCATACTTGGAGACAGTTGGGATTTCTGAGTCACTATATGTTGAGCAAACATTCCGAGGTGTCACTTGACTCACATAGGCAGCCACATAAGGAGAAGTAAGTCCTTGTTTTGTTGAATGATTATTATTTCAGGCTATATTTACGTCATAGTCTTTCCACACTTATGCAAGTATTATGCTAAATACATTTTTCTGAGATTCTTTTCTGCACATTAGTTTCTGGGGTCCACCTACATTGCTATTGCAGCTAACATCTATTCCCTTTCCCTGTTTGATATTATCTTATTATTTTGAACAACACTGCTGTAAACAGCCTTATAATGCCTGCTGGTGCCCATGTACATCTGGGAATGGTATTGTTGGTTTAAAGGGTATGGAAATGGTCAATACTATTACATTGCATCTCAATGTTTTCTTAAAGGGTTATAACAATTTATTTTCATACCAGTTAGGCTTAAGTGTCCCCTTTTGCTCCAAATTCTTACCAATAATAAGACTGCAGATGTTTTGATGAAGTACATGTGAAAATAGTATCTCCCATCATTTTAGTTTTCATTCTCTTCATTCTCTTCATTACTAATGAAGTTGAACATGTTTTCAGATGTTCAATTATGATGCTTCTATGAAACACTCATTTATGTAATTTGATCATTTTTCTCTTGGATGATTTTTTTCTAATTGATTTTAATACTCTTTATATATTCTGAATGCCAATCTTTCCTTGACTAACTATTTAACAAGTGTCTTGTCCTAATTTGTAGCTTGTATTTTCATTTTATTTACTATATTGTTTGATTTCAAAAAAAAAATCTTGCAGTAGCTGACAGTATCAATATTTTCCTGTGTATTTAGTGCTTTTTATGTTGATTTAAATAAAATGCTTCCTTTTTCAAGCATATAAAAATATCTTTTTATACTTTCACATATTTTAATGTCTTGCTTTTCATATTACATCTTTAATTTTCCTGTTGTTAATTGTTGTCTGTGATGTCAATGATACTTTGCCTATTTAGATAATTGATTTTCTCATTTTTATTTTTTATTACTGCGGAAACTACCATTCTGTATTTATTCTAAATGCAGCATCTTTCTCATATCAACATTTTTGTAAACACGGATCTCCATTTGGTCTATTTATTTTTCTTTGTGTTATTACCCAACCTCCTTAATTACTATAGATTCATCCTGGACATGTGGCAGGATAAATTTACCTAGTGTTATTACTGAAATATTTTTGAGTAAATCTTTGCTCTTGCTCTTCCTCTTTATATAACTTTTAGAATCAGATAGGCATTACATTGAATCATTATTCAATTCATGAAGATGTTCTATTTTGTTCTAGGTACTCTTTTCTGTTGATATTATAAATGATATTCTAAATTATGTTTTCTAATTATTTTATGCTACTATATATATATGTGATTTATTTTCAATATTTACTTATACTAGCAACCTTGATAAACATACATTAAATTCTTATATTTTAGTAATACAGCTGATTTCTAAGACTACCTATGACAGAGTTGCTATTCCTTAAATTTAGATGAAGATAATTGAATATTCAGATACAAAATTTGAATTTCAAAAGGTTAAATAATGCAATCATCATCACATGCCTATTAGTGTTTTAGCTGGGTCCAGATCTGAATCTTGAGATACCCAGGTAAGTGCTCCTTCCACTGCAAGAGGCCCAGAAGGAAAATATCAGCTCATTATAAATTCCCAAGATTCTAGTATTTTTCAGATGGTACAGTATGCTTTATATTCCCTAGTGTTCACATTTCAACTAAAAGAGAAATAAGACAACTTAAAACAGAAACTTGATATTAACATACAAGCAAAGAGGGATGCTAGACTGAGAAATGGTTGATCTAGAGGAAAAAAAAAGAATATGCTCATAATCTGTCAGTATTAGGTAATGTGATAGAGATTACGATTTTTAATGCTTTACTTTTGAAATCAATTAGATTAACAGAAGCGTTATATAGACTGTGGAGGGTTTCCGTACATCCCTCACCCTGCTCCTCCTAATTTTAACATTTTAACTATTGCACATCTGTGTAAGTTAATAAATTAATTTTGGCACTACAGGATTAACTCAACTACAGACTTTATTCATATTTCACCAGTTTTACAGTTTTTTCTGTTCCAGCACTATATAATCCAGTATACCAGGTCGCATTTACTTGTCATGTCTCCTTAGTTGTCTCAGATCTGTAATCTTTCTCAGTCTTTTCTTAGTTTTCAGGATCTTGAAGGAAACTAATTATTTCCCTCCGCTCCTCCCCCAAATGTTGAGGACTGTTGAAGACACTGAAAACGCAGGGAAGCAATCTGCCTCAGCTTCTATTTGCCTATTAACCAGCTCAGTGAAGAGTCAGGGTGACATGTTTTACACTCTTCCCTGTTGTTACCTTGGTTCCTATCTGGTGTCCAGGAAGAATCAGGTCACATGGACCTGAAGGATGGTGAATGCAGAGGCTTTATTGAGTGATGGAGGTGGCTCTCAGCAGGAAGGGGAAGTGGAAAGGTTTAACCAACATCAACCCTTTGTGACTGGAGCAGCACTTGCACATTAGCCCAGATAAGGCATCAGCAGGCACCAGAGTAACCTGGGAACAAAATCCCTGTCTTCTTACATTTTCCCACCTTATAAAAAATGGGAAGTGCTCTCTCCTTTGTCTTCTCTGTATATGATCTATGGTTCTTTGTTAAAATGCTATTTAAACAAGGCCCCTAGAACACTTCCCTCAGGGAGAAATAGTTTTAAACTAAGTCTTCCCCACACGATGTATACAGTACACATTGACAAACATCTGCTTATTTTTCTTTTGTTAATTTGACTTTTGTGTTCTGGAGATTATCTCAACTAAAAACCTGAAAGGGAAAGTAATGAAATTACCTTTTCTCCACTACAATCTTGAAACTTTTGAAGTTATGGTCAGGTGATTTTTAGAATGTCTTTCCGTTTGACTTTGCTGATGTTTTTTTCACGATTAAATTGACGTTAGCGAGACGGGATAGTTCCCTGGACCACTTTGAGGGACTTGCAACAGGGATGTGGCTTGCTTACTTGGCTGCTACCATTCAAACCCCTTGTGGGAGGGAGAGCACACAGATGAGCGGGTGCCGGGGCAGGGCAAGCGCTTTTGGGTTCCGGCCTCATGGTAGCATCTAGTGGTGTGTTAAAATTAATGCTCTTTTAGTAGTTGCCATTGGCGGATGGCTAAGTGTTAGCCAGCTCAGTGGATAGTCAGGGTGACAGCCTTTTACACCCTTTCCTGTTGGTACCTTGGTCCTTGTCCAGTGTCCAGGAAGAATCAGGTCACATGGACTTGAAGGATGATGACTGAGGAGGTTTTTTTGAGTGATAACGGTGGCTCTCAGCAGGATGGGGAGCTGGAAAGGGATGGTGTGGGAAGAAGGCCATCTTTCTCTGAAGCCCTCTGCCTCCGGCTGGGCTCCTCTCCAAAGTCATGCCGTCTGAAGTTAAGCCACGTCTAGCTCTAGACTCTGATGCTCAGTTGTTTTTTCTCTTCTAGATGTTCAGCTGCTTGTCTCTCTGCCAACTGAGGTCTAGGGTTTATATAGGCACAGTATGTAGAGTGGGGGCGGTGTTGTGAGCCAAAAAGCAACTTTTGGGTGGGAAAACAGGGATGCGAAGTTTTCATTTAGGGCCGCGGGCCCAACCTTGAAGGTGAAGCCCTGGCCAGGGACCTGCCCTCTTCAACCCAGTATTTCCCTGCCTCCTGTCTGTATCATTAGGAATGTTGAGACAATGTCAGAGAAGTAAAGTAGCAGCCTATCGGGGGAAGATTAAATTCACATACTTCTCACTGGTGATATTAAGCTTGAGCACTTGGTTGTAGTAGTGTCTGCTAGATTTTTCTGATGCAAAATTATCTTTTTTCATTTTGCCCATTCTGTTTTTAAAAGGGAGTTAGTCCAACTCACACCCAAGGGGAGGGTAATTAAGCCCACCTCCTGGAGGGAAGACCAGCAAAGAATTTGTGAGCATATGTTAAAATCAGCAAAGTAATTAAGATATATTTTGGGGAATTATTTTGACAGACTTTTTTCCTTTGCACTATACACCACAAAATATATTCGTCTACTGAACCACTTGTAACCACCTCCTTTTTTTAAATTCTTATTATACTTTAAGTTCTAGCGTACATGTGCATAAGGTGCAGGTTTGTTACATATGTATACTTGTGCCATGTTGGTGTGCTGCACCCATCAACTCATCAGCACCCATCAACTCGTCATTTACATCAGGTATAACTCCCAATGCAATCCCTCCCCGCTCCCCCTCCCCATGATAGGCCCCGGTGTGTTATGTTCCCCTTCCCGAGTCCAGGTGATCTCATTGTTCAGTTCCCACCTATGAGTGAGAACATGCGGTGTTTGGTTTTCTGTTCTTATGATAGTTTGCTGAGAATGATGGTTTCCAGCTGCATCCATGTCCCTACAAAGGACACAAACTCATCCTTTTTTATGGCTGCATAGTATTCCATGGTGTATATGTGCCACATTTTCTTAATCCAGTCTGTCACTATGGACATTTGGATAACCCCCTTTTTTTAAAAGACAATTAGTGATTGTAATAACTGGGAATACTTTTGTTACTTCAAGTTTACAATGTTAGTACATAGACAAAAATAACAATAGTAACTAAAACAATCACAAATTTGAGTGCTCAGATTAGGATAAAAATTAAGAATATGTGAAAAAATATTTTTATGTTTATGTAAGTACTTTCTAAATGTGTTTTAAAAGAAAATACCAATATGAAAATGACAAATCTCCACGACTGTAAGGGCTGTAGATTTACTTATAGCACCTAACATAGGAGCGAATCCATGACAAGTTTCAGAGCTCTTGAATGGAAGAGAATGTGAAAAAAGAAAAAAAAAAAAACTTCCACACAGAAATAATCAACTGAGCACGTTAAGAATTTATTACCTTCAAGATTAAGAGAAGAAAACAGGTAATCAAGAAAAATAAAACTCATGAAGGAACTCTAAGGCAAGATTATTAATATTAAAAAATAATTTATTTTTTCCACATAGAAGAAACTATGTGCCGCTTCTTGTCTGAATCAGGTTTTGCCAAAAAATGATAACAGCCGTGATAATTGATGCCTATGTCAGTGTGTGGGGGAGAGTGGTGGGAGAACTGGTTAGGAATCACTGAATGTGGCCGGGCGCGGTGGCTCACGCCTGTAATCCCAGCACTTTTGGGAGGCCGAGGCGGGCGGATCACAAGGTCAGTAGATCGAGACCATCCTGACTAACATGGTGAAACCTGTCTCTACTAAAAATACAAAAAAATTAGCCGGGTGTGGTGGCCGGTGTCTGTAGTCCCAGCTACTCGGGAGACTGAGGCAGGAGAAAGGCGTGAACCCGGGAGGCGGAGCTTGCAGTGAGCCGAAATTGCCCCACTGCTGCACTCCAGCCTGGGCGACACAGCGAGACTCCGCCTCAAAAAAAAAAAAAAAAAGAATCATTGAATGTGATTGAGAGCAGCATGTATGCTGTGTCACCAAATTTGATAAGAAAATAGTAGTCAATAAAAGAGGTGCAGCCCAGTACAGGATTTCATAGTTTCAATTTTCCATATAGTTCAATATATTGTACGTTTAGTTTATATTACATGTAATATAAATTTTAAATAAAAATTATATAAATGTAATTGCTTTTGAGAGCATAATCCTGAGTTTTCATAAGTCAGTAATGCTTTAACTATAATTAGCTTAGATGAATTATCCTTATGGATTTCTGTCTATTCTTTTTGCTGTGGTCCTCTACCATATAGTTACAGTAAAAAAAAAAAAAAAAAAAAAAAAAAAAAAAGATCCTTTGTTAGAATTTGAAATAGTTAAATTTTAAATTTGCAAATTATGTGACTTTAAGCCAACTACATACTGTCTAAACTCAAAGAGTTAAAAAAATAAACATTTCTACTTTATTATCTAAAATGTAAAACGGTGGAATCAATTGTGTGATTGATTCTCAAAGCAGAGAGGAATGGAGTCAGCAACTAAACTCCTAAGACGCCGTCCTCTGCTGAGAATCTGTGTCACAGTGGTGCATGTATAAAGGCCTAAAGAGACACTGATTGTACAACTGGACAATGACCAGTCTACACATGCCAACAGAGCCCTGACCCGCAACCACTGCAGCAACCAGTCCAGAACCAAACCATAACCTCGGAAGCGGTGGCTCAGAAAGGTCAGGACTTGATCAAAAACTTTTTCGCCTTTCTCTCTGACTTGCAACTTAAGACCAACCAGAGAAAGTCAAGCCCCAAGCCCTGCAACTCCTCGTACCCCACAAAGCCCACCACAGGCGAGAGTCCCGCTGCCACTTGAGCAGTCACAAAATATGTTCTCCTCTGAGTTTGCCCACCTTCAGCTTCCCCATGACACCCTTCTTTCAGAGCATGACTGAAGCTCTCCCTTTTTTTCACCCTAAAGCCTTCACACTCACCTGCCTGCCTCTGAATCTCTGAAAACAGAGTCTGCCAGCTCTCATTTGGGTCAACTTTGCTTATTTCAACATGGGGTGAGAAAAAAAGATAAAATCTAGAGATTAAAAGAAACATAATAAAATGTGGCAGTGATCATATTAAAGTTAGATTTTAATTAGGAAGTTATGTCTGTAGTGAATTCATATAAAGAAAACATAACAAAAATTTAAATGTGATAAATTATAACACACTGCTTTAGCCCGCACTCCCAGTGTGGAGAGTGGGGATGTCAGCAGTAGTAATACTGAAGTGTCCAATATCAAACGCCTGCATGCTTGAGATCATTTTACTTGGGAAACTTTGTAATATTACCTGGGTCCTCATCTCCATAAAATAGCAATGACCATTTGAGAAACACAGTAAAAGTTAATGTTCCATATTGTTCTCCCTATGCTAAAGTCCTCCCCTGGAGGCTAAAATAAATTTGCTAAACCACATGTTGTTTACCCAATTTTTGTGCCAAAGAATTTAATGAGACTCCTATGGGTAATGATGCTTTGCCAAAATGTTGGTTCTTCAGTTCAATATCACCTTTCTTCTTGGCAATACATTTATTTGTTAATGTATGTTTTTAAAAATTCAGGATATAATTCAGCATACGTACCAGAAAACACTCATATGGTCTTGTGGAATTTCATTGCTTTGCATGGATTTTAAGTAAAAATCTATTTATGGAACACTATACTGGGTGGGGAGGAAAAGGACATTAAACAATAATAAACTTTGACCCATGTATTCATGTGAGTGAAATAAATAATATACCTTTGTCTACATTCCATTTACTTAAATGTAAAAACTAAAGGCCATAAAGTAATTTAATTGCCTATATAATTAAAATCTAGATAATGTGTAGATTTGAATGATCAAATATCACTTTTAATAAGAAAAGAGAGTTCAATAAAGTTTAAATCTCCTTCTTAATAATATGTTTCTCAATATCACAGTAGCAATCCTAATACCCTGAAAGTTTTGAAAACCAAAAGATTTTTTGTTGTTGTTGCTGCTGTTGTCATTGAAAGTTTTGTACAACTAATCAGGCAGTTAAAAGCAGCCCTGCATCTGCATGAGTCTTCTTATAGCAATTATTTAGCTTACATAGTATGACTATTCATAATCACCTCCACTATAAGAACATTTTATTACAGAGCACTACTCTGGTTTTAATGAACTTGAAATGTATATGCCACTTGTTAATATGTTAAAATCCAAAAACAACCTACATTATGAAGCATTCATGGCCCCAATGGTTTAGAGAAAGAATTGTTCAGAAATTATTAGAATGTATTAGTGATATAACTGAATGAATAAATTATTTTTTTTAAGAAAATAATGTTGATAGCCAGGTGTAGTGGTGTCTGCCTGTGGTCCCAGCTACCTGGGAGGCTGAGGTGGGAGGATCGCTTGAACCCAGGAGGCAGAGGTTGCAGTTAGCTGTGATTGTGCCACTGCACTCCAGCCTGGGTGACAGATGACACCCCATCTCAAATAATACCTAAAAAATAAAACAAAATAAGAAGAGAAAAGAGAAGAGAAGAAAATGATGTCCAGGGACTTCCTCAGACCTCCAGGACAGTAATTTTATAAGGTTTCCATTTCACGAACAGGCATCAATAGGAAAGGAGAGGTACCTAAGTGTGACATTGTTGATTGTTTCAGACTGTGTGGTAAACTCTTAATAACTCTCAAATCCTCTTCATGTGGAAGGCAGATGTAGTGAAAATGATTTTAGAAAATATATCTGTCTATATTCACAGAGATACTAGAAGAAAAATGAAGATTATGAGATTAGAAACATAGGCTCATGTCATTTTATCATTTAAAAGAGACAAAAAAAAAAAAAAGCACTTAGAAAGAAACTCCTCAAATGTTTTTTTCCACATTGTTGCTTTGTTTTTTTTTTTTTGGTTTGTTTGTTTGTTTTAAATACAGGTATAATCACATAAGCCCTTGTTTTTAATCTCATGGCAATCTTCTTTTTCTTTTAATATTCCTGTGACTATATAGAGATACACTTTCCAAAGTCATTTGCTTCCTGGTATAAAGTTTCAGTTATGCAAGATTAGTATTATACATTCTAGAGATTTGATTTATAACGTTGTGTTTATAGTCAATACTGTACTATACACTTAAAATTTGTTAAGATGTAAATCTTATCAATTCTCATCTCAATTAAAAAAACATACAAAACAACAAAATGACAACATTTGGACAAAAGATATATTTTGGTTACATAAGGTTACTCTTTAACATACAAAGACAGTCACTTAATGACATGGTTTGGCTATTTCCCTGCCCAAATCTCATCTTGAATTCCCATGTGTTGTGGGAGAGACCCAGTGGGAGGTAATTTAATGATGGAGGCAGGTCTTTCCCATGCTGTTTTCCTGAATAAGTCTCATGAGATCTAATGGTTTTAAAAAGGAGAGTTTCCATACACAACTCTCTTCTCTTGTCTGCCGCCCCGTGAGATGTGCCTTTCACCTTCCACCATGATTGTGAAGCTTCCCCAACCATGTGGAATTGTAAGTCTATTAAATCTCTTTCTATTGTAAATTGCCAAGTCTCAGGTGTGTCTTTATCAGCAGCATGAAAATGGAATAATACACTTAACAAGACAATAAATTGTTTTTCAATATGAGGTGTAGTTGGCAATTAAAAATTTTATGTACTTAAGGTGTAAACTTGATTATTTGAAATACATGTACATTATGAAATATTCACTACAGTCAAAATAATTGACATATCCAACACCACATATACTTACATGTTTTTGTTCTTTTGTGTGTATATTTGCACAAGTAAATTTGTGTGTGACTGTGTGTGTGTGTAAATTATAGTTAAGATCTACCTTCTTGGCAAATTTTAAACATACAATACCATATTGTTAACTATAGTCACATTTCTGTACATTCGATCTTCAGAATTTATTTTACATAACTGAAACTTTGTACCCATTGACAAACATCTCCCCATATTTTCATCCACTCATCCTCTGATAGCCACTATTTTTATTCTGTTTCTATGAGTTCAACTACATTAGAATCTATATATACGTGAAACCACACAGTGTCTTTTATGTCTAGTTTATCTTACTTACCATAATGTCACCAAAGATAATCCATGTTGTTGCAAATGGCAAACTTCTCTTTTATTAAAGCTGAATGATATTCCATTGCAGTGCATATCCGTTTTTTAATTCATTCATTTGTTGGTGAACAAATGAATGCTGCAGTGAATATAAGAGGACAGATATCTCTTGGAGCTCCTGAGTTTATTATTCTTTAATATACAACGAGAAGTGGGATAGCTGGATCTTAAAGTAGTTTTATTTTTAATTTTTTGTGGAACTTCCACGATATTTTTCACAATGGTTATACCAATTGACATTCCCACCAAGAGTGTGCAAACTCCACTTCCCTTTTCTCTACATCCCTCCAAAACTGTTTTCTTTTCTCTTTCTGATAATAGCTGTTCTAACAGGCGTGAAGTGATATTTCATTACGGTTTTGGCTTGCATTTCCCTGATGATGAATGAAACTAAGCACCTTTTCATATACCTGTTGACCATTTATATGCCTTCTTTTGAGGAATGTGTACTCAAGCCCTTTGCCAATTTTTAATTGAGTTATTTGGTTTTTTGCTTGTAAGTCATATGAGTTCTTTATGTACGTTTATAATCAACCCATTATTGATACTGTCATGCACCACATAAAGATGTTTCAGTAAATGATTAAACTACACATCTGATGGAAGTACCGTAAGATTATAATATTGTATATTTACTACACCTTTTCTCTTTAGGTATGTTTAGATACACAGATACTTACCAACACGTTACAGTTGACTGCAGTGTTTAGTAGAGTAAAATGCTGTATAGGTTTGTAGCATAAGAGCAATAGGTTATATCATACGGCCTAGGTTTGTCGTAGGCTGTACCATTTAGTTCTCTGTAAGTACAATCTATGATGTGGCATAATGATGAAATCATCTAGCAATAAATTTCACAGAATGTGTTTTCATCGTTAATCAATGCATGATTGTGTTTGTTTTACAAATATTTTCTCCCATTCAATAGTTTGCCTGGTTACTTTGTTAATTATTCTTTTTGCTATGAAGAAGCTTTTTTAGTTTGAAGCAATCTCGTTTGTCTTTGTTTTTGTTTCCTGTGCCTTTGGTGTCAGATCCAAAATATTGTACAGACACATTTCAAGAAACATTTTTTTCTGTTTTATTCTAGTAGTTTTAGAGTTTCAGGTCTTACATTTAAGTCTTTAATCCATTTAGAGTTGATTTTTGTGGACGGTGTGAGATAAAAATCCAACCAATTTCCTTCTTCTTCATTTGAATATTCAGTTTTCCAAATACCATTTTCCTATTGTTCAATTCATTGAAGAGACTATCATTTTTCTTTTGCATATTCTTTGTATGCTTGTTAAAGATCAGATGAATATGGATGTGCAGATATATTTCTGGGCTCTCTATTCTGTTCTATTGTTCTATGTGTCTGTTTTTTTTTTTTTTTCTGAGACGGAGTCTCACTCTGTCACCCAGGCTGGAGTGCAGTGGCCCAATCTAAGCTCACTGCAAGCTCCGCCTCCCGGGTTCCGGCCATTCTCCTGCCTCAACCTCCCGAGTAGCTGGGACTACAGGCGCCCGCCACCTCGCCCAGCTAGTTTTTTGTATTTTTTTAGTAGAGACGGGGTTTCACCATGTTAGCCAGGATGGTCTCGATCTCCTGACCTCGTGATCCGCCCGTCTCGGCCTCCCAAAGTGCTGGGATTACAGGCTTGAGCCACCGCGCCCGGCCCTATGTGTCTGTTTTAATGTCAATCCCATACGTCACGATTACTGTAGCTTTGTAATATGTCTTAAAATCACAAAGTGTGATGCCTCCAGCATTATTCTTCTTGCTCAAGATTGATTTGGATATTCAGAGTTTTGCATGATTCCATATGAATTTTAAAATCATTTTTTTGATTTATATAAAAAATGTCATTGGGTTTTTGATAGGGATTGTGTGAAATCTTTAGATCATTTTGAGTAGTACGGAATTTTTAACAACACTAACTTGCTTTGGAATTGGAAATGGAAATTGTGCCTTAAAAAATCAATTATTCTAATCTATGAACACTAATGTAATCCATTCATCTGTGTATTTTGTAACTTTCTTCATTAATATTTTATAATTTTCTTTATATAAGTTTTTTTAACTCTTTGGTTAAATTCATTCCTAAATTTAATATGATTAAATATTACTGTTTTTATTGTTATTATTGATGGGATTGTTTACTTAATTTTCTTTTCAACAAGACATTAAATTCTTGATAAAAGAGAAACCTAATAACTCAGAGTGACAAGTAGGCTTTACCTCATATTGAGTAATTAAGAGAGCTATATGAAGTAATATACTGATGATTCCAATGCCATAATTAGGCTCAATGGGAAGGAAAATTAGCATCCATTAGATCAGGAGTGGGTAGTGATAACACTTATATATATGATCACTGACGTGATTTTGTGTGCTTACATTCTTCTCCTTTCCTTTTCTCCGTTTTGTTTTTTCTTCCTTTTGTACTTCTTTCCTTCTTCCCATCCTTTTTTCCTCCCTTTATTCTTTCCTTCTTTTTTTTTTTTCCTACAGTGTATATGTTCCTCCATTTTCTATATCTGTTGGCTTTTCTCTTTCCTAAAGCTTCCATAACTCTCCCTGGTCTACTTACAGAGTAGAAAGTGGAACACATCAGAAGTATATCAAAGGTATCACAAAGAGTTTTCATGTGTTATTTAATTCTACAAATGTGGTAAACTACATTGTTGTCCACTTGCACAGTTCTAAAGCTACCCATGTTGACTTAATCTATTGCCACTACTGTAAAGTACATAATATTTCTCTATGTATGCTTTATTTCTTTACGATTTGAACTTACTTTATAATGACCAGAATAGAGACATAGGTGGGAACTGAACAATGAGCTCACTTGGACTCGGGAAGGGGAACATCACACAATGGGGCCTATCATGGGGAGGGGGGAGGGGGGAGGGATTGCATTGGGGAGTTATACCTGATATAAATGATGAATTGATGGGTGCTGATGAGTCGATGGGTGCAGCACACCAACATGGCACATATATACATATGTAACAAACCTGCACGTTATGCACATGTACCCTAGAACTTAAAGTATAATAAAAAAAAAATTATTTATCTACAGATTACTCAGAAAGTGCTAAGTAGTTTCAAATAGTCTATTTGGCATAGTTGATGTACATACACAGAAGGCCAATTATCAATTGTATGTCTCTTTGATTGCTTATGTTCTCAGTATACCGCATTATCTTTTGCTGTTGGTGAACTACAAATTATAAAAAGTTAATATAAGATTTTATTCATGTCAACAGAGTGAATTTTTCCCTTTCTCTTTGTCCTAACATAGAAAAAAAGATGCAATTTGTAAAAAAAAGAAAAGTTGAAAGTTAAAAGACTACTGAATTTCTTTTGAATAGAGAAACATTTTAACAATGTAATGTTGGTTTATTTCATGCGGAGGTAAAATGAGCTCTCAGGATTTTGTTGTTTCCGACTAAATAATTGCAGGTTACTGTGCTATACATTCTTCTAGCAAGGAACGTTTTAAAGAGAACTACATATTTGTTGAGATGACTAAGATCCCCTTAACAGAATTGGCACCAATAAAGGGTTAGAGCCCTGCCATATGTGTCAAATAGACCAAGATCTTATAATTTGAGAGCAGGTACTTAAATCCTCTTGGTCCACACTTAATCTGGTACTTAAATCCTCTTGGTCCACACTTTCTTATCTATAAATTGGCTAAAATCTCATCTATCTCACTGTTTTTTGTAAGTTATACATATATGTAAAAAGGATTTAGCACAATAACAGAATGGAGCTAACATTTAAAATGTGGCTACTGCTATTTCTTTATGACTTTGCTATACTGCCATTTTATAGAATAGCTTTAAAAATTATTATTGAATATAGCATAGCTCAGGAATTTTAAATGAATAAAAAATAGAATAAAAGCAAAAACAGTATACAATGAAATTTAAAAATAGAAAAATATGTGAATTAACAGTTTTTTCTGAAATTTGGTTTATATTGAAAATTAAATTCTTTTGGTAACTTTCCCATTAAGGAAATGACAGCACAATGATAGATGAAGACTGCAAAACTAAGGGTCTTCAAGAGACATTAAAAATAGTGAAAGACAATGAGACACTATCTCACACCAGTTAGAATGGTGATTATTTAAAAAGCGAGGAAACAGATGCTGGAGAAGCTGTGGAGAAACAGGAACAATTTTACACTGTTTTTGGGTGTGTAAATTAGTTCAAACATTGTGGAAGACAATGTGGTGAGTCCTCAAGGATCTAGACCCAGAAATACCATTTGATCCAGCAATCCAATTACTGGGTATATACCCAAAGGATTATAAATCATTCTCCTATAAAGACACATGCACACATGTGTTTATTGCAGCACTATTTACAATAGCAAAGACTTGGAACCAACACAAATATCCATCAATGATAGACTGGATAAAGAAAATGTGGCACACATACACCACAGAATACTACGTAGCCATAAAGAAAGAATGAGTTCATGTCCTTCGCAAGGACATGGATGAAGCTGGAAGTCATTATTATCAGCAAACTAATACGGGAACAGAAAACCAGACACCGCATGTTCTCACTTATAAGTGGGAGTTGAACAATGAGAACACATGGACACAGGGAGGGGTCATGGACACAGGGAGGGGAACATTACACACTGGGGCCTGTCGAGGTGTGGGGGACAAGGGAAGACAGAGCATTAGGACAAACACCTAATGCATGACAGGTTGATGACTGCAGCAAACCCACCATGGCACATGCATACCTATGTAACAAACCTGCACGTTCTGCACGTGTATTCCAGAACTCAAGTAAAGTTCTTATTTTACTTAGAGTAAAATCAAAAAATAATGAAAGAAAAATTTAACCTTAGCACTGATGAACAAAGAAAAAATAGCTTTTTAAAATTTTTTTATGCATTAGAAAGTTAAACAGAAAATTTACAAACCATTTAACTGAGATGAATGGTCTTTTTTTTTTAAGATATAATAGGTAACTTAAGTGTCACAGATGTGGGAAAAAAAGATGAGAGACAAACACAAAATTTCATATACATTCAGGTTAAAATTAAAACAATGTCTTAACTGGTCCTCAGTATCTTCCTGAGGACATTATTGTAGCACTGTAAAAAAACTGGTGAAAATGATGTTACCATCTTTTTCTTACAGTGGAAACCTGATCAGAACAATGTAATTTCTAGCTTTTGTAGTTAGCTCTTAATATGCTTGATAAATAGCATTCTCATTAAAAAAGTACTATTGTTACAAAAAGGCGACAAGGAACATCACCTATTATCAACTTAGGCCTAATAGAATTTAGGTTGCCCTCAAGGAGTAAAAATAGAAAATCCAAATTCAATAGATATGCTTTACCATTAGCATGATTATACCAAGCAATTGTCTATAAAGGTGTGAACAAAGACAGTCTCCCCACATAATTTTGTAATTTAAATCTGGCTTCTAGGGTGGCCTAACTACAAGAAGAAAATGCACTAATCCATGGAAGGAAGCAGCAATCTGCTTGGCAATCAAATATTTAATGTTAATACATAAATAGGCAATGCTTTTACATAGGCCAGTTGGATCTATTATCATCTATCTGGTTTTACCTTTACCTTTCACACCAATCTCTCCATCATCATTGATGGAGTATCTATCATAATGAATAGCTCTCTTTCCAACCAATCACTCACCCATATTTCCATTTATTCATTCATACATTTAACCAAGATACCCATCTATGAGCCAAAGTTGGAACCAATCATGTTCTGTGCTAATAATTGATTAATGAGTGTGCAGTAGTTAATTCGCTAAAGGGAGCAATACTTGGAGCACTTTCTTGGTAATAAATGGAATGGTGGTATCACAGCAATAGTATAAAAATCTCAACCTGATTTTTTAAAATCAAACAACAGCTTGATAGTTGACCATAGTGAAACTGACTCAATAGTCCCATAGACAGTGTTTTTGTTTGTTTGTTTGTTTGTTTTATGGATAAACCTAGAATTTGACCCTTCTGGTCTTAAAGCTTGAAACATTTGTTTTGTCTCAGTTTCTTTCTCCGGAAATGACCTCTAGGCCTCTCAAAAAGTATCAAAGAACTGAAATTCAACAGATCAGTGTATCCAGTCAAAGAAATGCCAACCTCCTCATTCATTATGATTGCTTCCTAGCCCCACCTTAGTTCCTGTTTTCTTTGGCATTGTTACATTTCTTTCCTGCCCTATAAACACTTAGTTTTTGTAGAGCGGAGAAATGAATTTGACATTAAGCTTCTAAACTGCAGCACCAGATTAAAGCCTTCTTCACTGGCAATACTCACCATCTCATTCATTGGCTTTCTATGTAATGAGCCCTAGGACCTAGACCACACCTCTGGTGTTTCAAAAACAATACCGTTCACAAAAAAATGTACTCTGGGTTCTGCACACTGGCTCATGTCTGTAATCCTAGCACTTTAGGTAGTTTAGGTGGTTCAGGTGGGAAGATTCCTTGAGACCAGGAGTTTGGGCCAATCTGGGCAACATAGCAAAATTCTGTCTTTATAAACTATTTTTAAAAACAGCCAGTCATGGTGGTACATGCCTGCAATTCCAGCTATTTGGGAGGCTGAGTTGGGAGAATCACTGGAGTCCAGGAGTTTGAGGTTACAATGAGCTGTGATTATGACACCACACTCCTCTTGGATGACAGTGCAAGATGTTTTTTTTTTTTTTTTCTTCGACGGAGTTTCACTCTTGTTGCCCAGGCTGGAGTGCAATGGTATGATCTAGGCTCACTGCAAACTTCATCACCCAGGTTCAAGCAATTCTCCTGCCTCAGCCTCCCGAGTACCAGGAATTACAGGCATGTGCCACCATGCCCGGCTAATTTTGTATTTTTAGTAGAGATGGGGTTTTTCCATGTTGCTCAGGCTGGTCTCAAACTCACAACCTCAGTTGATCTGCCCACTTTGGCCTCCGAAAGTGCTGGGAATACAGGCATGATCACCACTACCAGCTGCAAGATCTTGTCTCTAAAAAACAATAAATAAATAAATAAATAAATAAATAAATAAATAAATAACAAAAGTGTTATCCAGATCTCCCTGTAATTTGAAATATAACTTTGTACTGTGGCCACATAAAAGTTTGGCATAGGTTCCAGTTCAAGATAGCTAACTAGAAGCAGCTAGTGAGTGCCTACATAGTGAGTAAACACTAATACCTCAAAAAGATCCTCTCAGAGCAGATACTGAAATTCACTAGAGAAACAAGAAGTACAGAACAAAGAAGAGCAAAGCTGGGCCGGCTGCCAAGCTGAGACCGATGTGAGCCAAGAGAGGTTTCTTAACGTGGGTATGGGGTAAGCCTGTAGTAGACCCTGAGAATTCCACACCTCTGACATGAACCTTTACAATGTTAGTCACAGGAGGGGCCCTTGACCTCCCTGAGCCTCCAGACTACCACAGAGAGCTACCAGGAGACTAAGCAGAGGTACTGCTCAAGCCCATGTGGAATCCAACAGGCTTTTGATCCCCAAACAGCCTGGTGCCAGCTGCTGCTGCCCAGCCAAGAAGCAAGGCTGAACATTTTCACACTTCCGGAGGACAGAAATTCCAGCTGCAGTATAACAGAGCAGACAATGCACCATGTGAACCCCCGCCTCTGCTGCACTCCACCAGATGGGGTTTTCCCATATTGGAGACCGGCCCCTAGTGCACCTGCCCTGCCCCTGCCTAAACACTGCAACCACAGTTCAACTCCCAGAGGCTGCCAGCTCCCAGAAATGTTGATAGGCCCTCTGCAGCCACCACCACCACCACATTTGCTCCAGCACTCTTGATCCAGGGAAGAAACTGAGAGGTGGGGAAATTTCAGGTGCCCCTAAGGCAGACACCATAGTGCAGTGCAGAGAAGTAGATAGAATGCACACTATCCACAATCCTTTTGATGGCTCCCCACCAGGCATGGTTTGCCTGCTCCAGTGACAAGCCCTGGCATAGCACAGCTGTTTCAACCCCTCCTGAACACTGCAGAAGTGGCCCAGGGTTCCTCAGAGAGACCAACTCGCAGAAGTTGCTGTTAGGCCCTTTCTAGTCGCCACCACTGCTGCCTCTACCCCTGCCACCCATGGGACAGAGGAAAAATGAGGAGGTAGGACAATGTTGCATACCCCTAAGGCAGAACGTGCAACCACAGTGTGAAGAAGAAAGCCGACTGCACTGTGACCCCTTGCCTCTATGACTCCTCGCCAAGTGGGGCTTGCCTGCTTTGCTGATAGATCTCTGGCACACTTCCCCATTCTTGCCTAAACACTGCAGCCAGAGCTCAATTCTTAAGAGGCCACCAACTCACAGAGGCTACCAACAGGCCTTCCAAATCCTCTTTCACTGCCATCTCCCTGCCCCTGCAGCCCATGGGCCAGGGAGCGGGCAGAGCCTTCACGTTCCCCTAACAGCAAAACCCAGCATTGCTTCTGTGAGAGGGAGGTGTGAACAAGCCATGCGTCCCACAGCTCCCGGTCCACATAGCCCCATTGGAGGGGCCTGTTCTCCCCAGTGGAAGGTTCACAGCATAACTGCTCTGCTTCTTCTTGACCGTTTCAGCTGTGGCCCAGGCTCTGTAGGCCTGTGATCTGCCCTTGGGCTCCCATTGCCTGAGTGTTCTGCCTGCCCCTACCTGAGAGTTCTGCCAGTGACCAGGATACAAACTTGATCTTCCCTATTATGGCCAGCACATAAAATGTGGGCTGACAGGACCTAGTCCTGTCATTTCTGGACTTGGACATACTGTCCAGCAGGCCACCCAGTGGCCTGGGAATTGGGGAATTATCTAGCCCAGTCCACCACTGCTTGAGGGCCAGAGGTTGGGCTGACCCAACCAGCCACCATCACCACAACCAATACCCATCTGCTCAGGCTGAAAAGTGGAGCCCTTCCCTCTTGCAACAAGAAGCAGCAGCATTCCCATAAAAAACAACAGATGACGCAGAAAGCGGTATGTACTGGGCTGAATGAAAAGTTTCAGCCTCTAAAACCTCCTTCTAAGAAGTGCTGTACAGGAATTTTCTGTGGCTCAGCCTCACTGTGGCCTGGAGACAGACAATTGTGTGTGTCTGAACAAAGTCATGAACACTGAGACAGGGGTGTGATATGGAAACAGATTGTGTTCCTGACTATCTATGATATGGGGCCAGTGCTGCACCCTCACCCCCAGCAAAGGCCTTGGCACATCTCACCAGGAGTTCCCCAGCCACTCCAGGCAGGGCTGGCACCTGTGCATGTCACAGGAGAAAAGTCCAATGACAAGTATCTTTCTGGGACACAGAGAAAAGATCGGACCTTGTGCCAGCAGTTCTATTTATATTATTTCATTTATTCTTCACAGTTTTACAAGGTGGTCGATTTCATTTTTTTATTATTTATTAATTTCCCAGCATTATTGAAGTATAATTGACAAATAAAAATTGTGTATATAGAAGGTGCAATGTGGTGATTTTGTATGTGTACACATTGTAAAATGATTACCACAATCAAGCTAACTAACATACCCAAAACCTCACATAGATATCTATCACATAGTTTTCTCTATGTTTGGTAAGAACACAGTATCTACTCTTTCAAGTGTCCACCACAGTGCTATTAATTTCAAGTGTCCACTACAGTACTATTCAGTTGCGTCCACTACAGTACTATTAATTAGGGTTGCCTAATTAATATTTCAAGTGTCCACTACAGTACTATTAATTAGGGTTGCCATGCTATATATTTATCTTTAGAACTTAATCAACTTATAACTAAAACTTGGTGTCCTTTGATCAACATTGCCCCATTACTCTCACTCTCCAGCTCCTGGCAATGATCAATCTACTCTCTGTTACCATGAGTTCAAGTTTTTTATGTAGACTCTTTAATAAAAACTTTGAAAATAAGGTTCCACATGTAAGTAATATCATGCAGTATTTGTCTTTCTATGCCTGGCTGATTTCACTTGAGATAATGTCCTCCAGGTTTATTCATGTTGTTGCGAGATTTCATTCTTTATTAAGGCTGAATAATATTTCTTACATGTATTTTATCTATTACATTTTATTTCATCTATTAATATTACATTTGTTTTATCTATTAATCTGCCTGGAGATTTAGGTTGTTTCCTTATCTTGGTTATTGTGAATAGCACAGCAATGAACATGGGAGTGCAGCTATTTTTCTGAGATAGTGGTTTCATTTCCTCAAGTAGCATGATTATTATTGCTCTACCATGTCCCCTCTCTGAGTTTTCTTGGGCTCAACCTATCAGTTAGACTTATAAGACCTAAATAGGCTGAACTTGGCGCTAGCTTCACTTGGAAGGACACAAAACAGGAAAGGAAATGTGGCAGTGGGTATCCTCAGACATCTTTCAGCAGCAAGGGTTTTCACAGGAGACACAGTAGTCCAGGTTTTTTTCTTTTTCTTTCTGGTATGTACATGAGACAGTCTAGATGCAAGGACGGAAGATCACGAAGAGAGGACCACAGAAGCCCCAGGTCTCAAATAGAAGTCAATGTCTCTTATAATGGTCCCACAGGCAAAGCTTCCAATATTCCAGTGCAGTCCATGCAAGGTTACAAGGTTCAGTGCTCCCAGGATAGCCCCAAAGCTCCACTGCTCTCAGGACAGCCCCAAAGCTATGGCTTCCCAAAGTTGTGTCTTCTTCACTGCCATAGTTCATTGAGCAGGAGGGATTGTTAAAGCTCCTTTGAGAGGTAAAGCTGGCTGGGCTTCTGGGTTGGGTGAGGACTTGGAGAACTTTTCTGTCTAGCTAAAGGATTGTAAAAGCACCAATCAGCGCTCTGTGTCCAGCTAAAGGTTTGTAAACACACCAGTCAGCACTCTGTAAAATGGACCAATCAGCATTCTGTAAAATGGACCAATCAGTACTCTGTAAAATAGACCAATCAGCACTCTGTAAAATAGACCAATCAGCAGGATGTGGGCGGGACCAAATAAGGGAATAAAAGGTGGTCAACTGGAGCCAGCAGTGACAACCTGCTGGGGTCTCCCTCCATGCTGTGAAAGGTTTATTCTTTTGCTCTTCACAATAAATCTTGCTACTGCTCACTGTTTGGGTCTGCACTACCATGATAAGCTGTAACACTAACCACGAAAGTCTGCAGCTTCACTCCTGAAGCCAGAGAGACCACAAACCTACTGGGAGGAATGAACAACTCCAGATGTGCCCCTTTTAGAGCTGTAACACTCACTGCGAAGGTCTGCAGCTTTACTCCTGAAGCCAGCAAGACCACGAACCCACCAGAAGGAAGAAACTCTGGATGCATCTGAGCATCTGAAGGAACAAACTCCAGACACACCATCTTTAAGAACTGTAACACTCACAATGAGGGTTCGTAGTTTCATTCTTAAAGTCCCCGAGACCAAGAACCCATCGGAAGGAACCGATTCCAGACACACTTTCACTCTCACAGTTTGGAAAATGCCAAATTCTTTCCTCATAACCAAGAGGAATAAGGTAGGCAGACATTGGAGAGTGAGTAAGGCAGAGTAGAATTTTATTAAGCACCAAAAAGAAAGCTCTAAGCAGCAAGAGTGGACCCGAAAGTGGGTTGCTAGAATGTTGCCACCTACCAGACTGAGCCTGGGCTTTTCATGGGCTTAGATTGGGGAAATGCATGCTGACTGGTGGCTTGCAAAAAGCACCATTCAGGTCTGGGTGCGGTGTCTTATGCATGTAATCCCAGCACTTTGGGAGGCGGAGGCAGGCAGATCACACAGTTAGATTGAGACCATCCTGGTGAACATAGTGAAGCCCCGTCTCTCCTAAAAATACAAAAAAATTTGCAGGGCATGGTGGCAGAAGCCTATGGTCCCAGCTACTCAGGTGGCTGAGGCAGGAGAATGGCATGAACCTGGGGGGCGGAGCTTGCACTGAACAAAGATTGCACCACTGCACTCCAACCTGGGCGACAGAGCGAGATTCCACCTCAAAAAAAAAAACAAAAAAAACAAAAAAAAACCACCATTCAGAAAGAGGTACAACAGTGTAAAGAACCAATCAGTGGCCACTGAGGCTGAAGGGAAGACTTTGGTCCAGGACCAATCAGGGGCTGGAGTGGAGGCTTGGGCTGAGACCTTGGCCCAGGATCAAGCAGGATCTGAACACACTGAACAGGAACGGAAGTTCTGCTTGTCTGCCTAGGAATTTGCCTGCCTCCTATAGCTATCACCAATAATTGTTTACAGTCCATTCATAGCTGTCCTGTCCAGATGTTGTTGACCTATTTGGGAAAATGTTTATTGTAAGCAATGCTGCCTAATCACACAGCTACCATCCCATCCTTATATGAGAAACAGAAATAGGATCTCATTTGTCCATAGAGTATGGAAAAGAATGTACTTTCTCTGTAGTCAACATTCCATATGGCAATGAGGAAGCCAATGGTCAAAGGAAACAATGACTTTCCCCAAGGTCAAACAACTGTCATATGACAGAGTGGGATTTAATTATTTGTCTGTCAGAATCCTGACCTCTGGCAAGATTCGCACAACACTTACGAGTTTTAACACGGTGCCTGTCACCTCTTCCCTCACCAGTGGAGGGCATGATTTAAAATTACATCACTTTACATAGGACCTGAATGCTATACCAATCACAGCAGATTAAAAATATTCTTTAGTTTATAAATAGTAGTCCTACCTTTTCCTCATGGGCCTAGTCAAATAATATTGAAGAAACCCACCTTCCATGGAATGTCAATTTTGACTCAGCATTATCCACTACAATAAATTTGTCTTAAGGAATGAATCAAATCAAAGCATGAAAATTATTTTTAAAAATAGAAAAATTAGAAAAGACTGATCTAGAAGATTATATATACAAAGAACAATTTTAAAATAAGAATACAATATATAGTTGTTAATACAGTAACCTTAAAACCTTATGACATAGGTTATTCTATGTGAAAATGTATATATCACCCAAAAGGAAATAAATGCTAAAGACAAATTCCAAATGCCTTATAAATAAAAACTTGTGTGAAAATGTATATATTACCAAAAAAGGAAATACATGCTAAAGACAAATTCCAAATACCTTATAAATAAAAACTAAGGGCAAACATACTACAACTAGAAAGAAACGATAGTATATTTGTAGCCTAAGGTTAAGAAGGCTTTCCAAACAGACAAAAGTGAAAAATTTATGAAAAATAATATTGATGTGTTTATCTAGATCAAAATAAGAATAAAAGCCAAAGGCCAACTACAAAGAAAATACCCAAATGACTAATGTGCAAAATGATGTTTTCATCAGTAATAATATATAAATAACAACTTATAAAAACAAATCATGTTGCCAACCTTTAGATGGGCAACATTTTAACGTTTTGATTACAGTATTCATTCAAAGAATTAGAAAACAAGCAGTCATTTACTGCTGGTAGAATATAATGCTATGGCCAAATTGAAAGGCAGTTTGGCAGTAATCTCAAAATAAAATAAATAGATTACTCCTTTAGGACCACATCAAAGAATATGCAAAATGAAATTGAATTGTTTCTAATAATTACTATAATTAAATGGAAAAAATGTAAAGGCACATCAATAAGGAACTTGCTAATTAGTTAGGTCAACCTATATTTGTAAATATCATACGGTACTTAGGAGAAAATTTAACCTATACGTACTGAAATACAATATTCTTAAGATGAAAAATTAGTTTAAAAGAACACTTAGAGAAATACTGCAGTTAAATAAAGGCAAAAGAATCACATGATGCTACTAAACAGTTTCCTTTAAACAAAAAGCAAAAACTAAATTCTCAGAGGTGGAAGAGGCTATAAAATATTTCATATATTTAACCATCTAAAATACTCACTGAGGAAAGCCTTACATTTTAAGTGAATTGACAGTGACTAAAATGAACAAAAAGCCCTATTTAAAATAGAAACCTAAATATAAGGTATTTATATGTACATGCATATCAATAACCTGTATTTATGATATAAAAATACTTAAATACATGTATACAGATCACAAAAATTGTATTACTAATCTGTTCCTAAAATTCTAGATTTTATGAAATTAAGGATCAGGTTAAAATAAGCTAGAAAAAATTGACATTTCTATAATGAAAAGATATTTTTAAAAACTTAAAATATAACTTGGAAAATAAATATATATCTTCTACAAAGGAGCAAAGGAAATATTTTTAAAAACAAAACAAAATGAAATATTATTCTATAAGTAAACAAATGCCAAGAATAAAGAAAATTGACACACCTATACTACTTTTCTGCCTCAATAATGAAATTTGAGTATTTTCTTTTTTAATATATATTTTTATTTTTAATATTTGGTAAGTTAGGATAGGATATTTTTATTTGAATGTTTGGATATTTTTGTTATTTGGATATTAATCTTATAATGGATCTATCAATTTTATATGTTCAAATTTTCATTCATATAATGCTTCCCATATTTTTTCCAGTGAGATACTCTTTTTAATGCCATGAACTCGGGACATCATTAAAAAAACTCAGTTTTGGTATTATATTAAATGTTGTCTACTAACTATTAAAAATTTCTTAATGGTTTGAAAATATTCTTCTTCATATCTATATCCCCCAAATACATAATAATTCCAATTTTTAATTACTTTTTAAAAACTACATTTTTATTATAAGTGTATTCAATTTCAAACAAGTAATACAATGTTTTTATGACATAAATCATATAATGTAGCATCATGCACACTACAAATAACTGATTATTTATTGTGCTACAACACAAATTTAATATGCATCAGCATTCTCCAAGATACAGATGGACTATTTAAGAAATTATGCATTTGTTTTTTATTTTAAAATAGAAAAAAAATCATTGTGATAACTTTAAAAAACGTGAGATCATAAAAATGAGAAGAGATTTAGAAAAATATGAGAAAATATATTGAGGCAATTATTTTAAATACACTAGAAGCAAATACATTTATAGACTGATGACATCAGTCTTTAAAGGTTTCTGTGATACTTTGGTAACCAGCATGACATGAAATATAAATTTTATATATGTTTCTATAGATACATTTCAGCAAATTAATTCCATATATAAAATACTATATACTAGCAAAAATTTTAAAGAAGACTCTATATTTAAATAGATGAAGCTAATTCTATTTTATCTCAACCAGATGTAGTCATGTCAAATGGTAACGATAACTATACTTTAGAAACATAAGAGATACATATGACAGGATAAGAATGTGGAATATAAAATTATCTTTCCTTTGATAACAAAAATATTTATGTAAAAGACTATTATATAATATTAAATGAAATAATATTTGAAAGGCTTTTTGTTTTTTCTTGAGTTATCTCACATTACTTTTAATGTAGATAAAATATTTGACTAGTGAATGGTGACTTTCATAGGTTACTAATACCAATTCTTTTTGGTAAATTGAACAATATTTTGGTAAACTTATCTCTAATATATAATTTTATTATAACATTTATTAAGCACTGTATATGATTGATTCATAAAGAACAGAAATGTTAATAAAAATATTAGTAAAAATACTTATACAAAGACTAAAAGATATTGAGAAATGAATTTAATGATGTTTCAATAAAAATAATTATTAATATATTGAATTATATGTAGAGGGACATATATAGTTTTTATGTTTTTTGCATTAAATTAGAATTCAAACACAAATAAACGTAACATTTGGCTGTAATTCCACTCAGGTGCTCTAAAAGTGAAAACCTATAAAAACACATTTTATGCACATAGAAGATGGATTCTAAAGTATATGCAGAAAACTGAAACTAGACTCCTTCCTTACACCTTATGCAAAAATTAACTAAAGATGGATTAAAGTCTTAAACGTAATACCTAAAACCATAAAAATCCTCGAAGAAAACCTAGGCAATACCATTCAGGACACAAGCAGGGGCAAAGACTTCATGACTAAAATACCAAAAGCAATGGCAACAAAAGCCATAATTGACAAATGGGAACTAAAGAGCTTCTGCATAGCAAAAGAAAATATTTTCAGAGTGAACAGGCAACCTACAGAATGGGAGAAAGTTTTTGCAATCTAGCCATCTGACAAAGGGCTAATATCCAGAATCCACAAAGAACTTAAACAAATTTACAAGAAAAAAAAATTTAAAAGTGGGCAAAAGATATGAACAGACATTTCTCAAAAGAAGATATTTATGGCACTAACAAATACGAAAACATGCTCGTCATCACTGGTCATTAGAGAAATGCAAATCAAAGCCACGATGAGATACCATCTCACACCGTTAGAATGGCCATCATTAAAGAGTCAGGAAACAACAGATGCTGGAGAGGATGTGGAGAAATAAGAATGCTTTTACACTGTTGGTGGGAGTGTAAATTATTTCCACTGTTGTGGAAGACAGTGTGGTGATTCCTCAAGGATCTAGAACTAGAAATACCATTTGACCCAGTGATCCCATTACTGGATATACACCCAAAGGATTATAACTCATTCTACTATAAAGACACATGCACACGTATGTTTATTGCGGCACTGTTCTCAATAGCAAAGACCTGGAACCAACCCAAATGCCCATCAATGATAGACTGGATTAAGAAAATGTGGCAATCCTAGCACTTTGGGAGGCCGAGACGGGCGGATCACGAGGTCAGGAGATCAAGAACAGCATGGCTAACACGGTGAAACCCCGTCTCTACCAAAAAAAAAAAAAAAAATACAAAAAACTAGCCAGGCGAGGTAGTGGGCGCCTGTAGTCCCAGCTACTTGGGAGGCTGAGGCAGGAGAATGGTGTAAACCCGGGAGGCAGAGCTTGCAGTGAGCTGAGATCCGGCCACTGCACTCCAGCCTGGGCCACAGTGAGACTCCGTCTCAAAAAAAAAAAAAAAGAAAAAGAAAATGTGGCACATATACACCATGGAATACCATGCAGCCATTAAAAAGGATGAGTTCATGTCCTTTGCAGGGACATAGATGAAGCTGAAAACCATCATTATCAGCAAACTAACACAAGAGCAGAAAACCAAACACCACATGTTCTCACTCATAGGTGGGAGTTGAACAATAAGAACACATGGACACAGGGAGGGGTACATCACACACTGGGGCCTGATGGGAGTTGGGGGGCCTACGGGAGGGATAGCATTAGGAGAAGTACCTAATGTAGATGACCGGTTGATGGGTGCAGCAAAACATCATGGCACGTGTATACCTAAGTAACAAACTGCACATTCTGCACATGTATCCTAGAACTTAAAGCATATATATTTTTAAAAAGTATATAAAGGAAAACAGAAAAAGGCAAATTATGCACAAGAATAAGTTTGGGCTGAAATATCTATCAGGTATTATGCTCACTACCTGGGAAACGGAATCACCTGTATTCTAGACCTCAGCATCATGTAATATACCCATGTTAACAAATCTGCACTTGCAGCCTCTGAATCTAAAATATAAGTTGAAATTACTTTTAAAAATTACATACAATTTCAAATATTTATATTTCATTATAAGAGTCATTGGAAATAACTTCTATTTAGTGTAACTATTGAAGTTATTTTTATCATTTTTAAGTAATTAGAGTAATTACTGTCAGTAATCAGTAACAGCTAAACAAAGGTAACTTTCACCCAGATGAACCACATTTCCTGTGAAAAATAGTACACTATAACTCAGCACGGTGTTGCTTCGGATCAATTGAATTTTAAAGAAACATAATTTACTCTCCTTATTGCTGTACCCTTTGAAAATATTACTCCATAAATTCATAGTATATAAAAGAAGGAAGGCCCTTAATTATTTCTCACTTGGCAGAACTTAGGAATCATTAATTGCTAAAGTCCTGATGCGAAATTTACGTTTCTTTTTAAGATCCTCAACTCAGTTCAAACACGTCATTTTTATTAATATTTGACAACATCTTAAAATGTTTATATAGCCAGAAGAGATCATTTTTAATAGTTGGCTCAATAGTCAGAGACAACTGTGTCTACTCATCTCCATGTTCCATATTAAATGTATAGCCTAATAATTTGATCAACCAATCAGGAACTTACAGAACCCTAGGTTTTCACTTTGACAAATGTCATTTTTGCTTGAGAGCAGTCACTTATCTTCGCTGTAGATTATGTTGCTGACCAATGGGAATTTGTTTGTCAAGAATTATTTATTAAAGGGTGTCCTTGGTTTCTCCTGAAACTAGAGAGAAAATTTGGCATGCGGGCCAATGGTGGTTGAGCCCAGCTGAATACAAAAAGAGGAAGGAGCGACATTCACAATGTTTAGTGTGTAGTTACTGTTGCTACAGCAGTTTAGGGTGTTTGTGGACCTTTTAAGAAACGTTCAGAATACCTTATAGGACTGTATACTGGAAGCAGAGGAGGAATGCATTACTTACCACTGGCTTTTTTCTCAGTTGAGAGATGTACCCAACGGCATGTCAGTCTAAAAAAAAAAAAAAAAAAAAGACAGAAGAGAAAAATATGTCCTAATTTAATGAATTTATCAGAAGTAGGCAAAGATGATTATAGCCCCAATACACACCTACAGCAAGTCACAGATACATCTGAAGAGGGGAGGGTGAGAACAAGCTTCTTTTAGCAAAAAGCAGAGGTTCACATAAACTGCTTGGAAACAGAGTTTGTTGGTTGTAGAGGCTCAAAGTCAGAGCTTGCATCAGTTTCTTGGTGGAGATGCCGTTACTGAGCCAGTATTCTTATGAGAGCGTCTTATCTGGATGACTGCAGTCCGAATGAATGTTTAGTGATAAACGTGGTCAAAGAGATGTATACACACATGCAAAATGTAGGTCATAAGAAGCATTAAATATATAAAAAATATAAAGTGGTTTCTGGTGGAGTTATTTTCGAAAGTCCTTGAGACAGTCTTATCTCAGACATGCAAGCACGGGCCTTCCGTTTTTGTGCTTTTCTGGCTCAGATTAGAGTCTTGCAGACATGACTCTATTCTGGTATCTGAAATTTTTACAGGTGCTAACTCTTCTGCCATCCAGAGGATGCTTTTCTGGGCTGAGTGAGTTCTTCCAGCATTGAGGAAGACCCCAGGGCAGACAGCAGAAAGGCAGGGCATTTGCACCATAACTGTAGGTAGAATCAAAGGGGCCAGGGAACATAAAAGCTGGGCTCCAGAGCTGCTGCATACTATATAATATAAGGAAACCACTGCATGTCATGCACAGTTCTAGGACCTTGGAATTAACTGGACAATTGAATGCTAGGAGTTAAAAGTGAAGAGACGTAAGGTACAGTCACTAACCTTAACGAGTTGAGAAGCAAGTGCATGATTAAGCGAAGATAGCCCTCCATTTGAAGAAGTCAAAAACAGTGCAAGAAACTTTAGTCTTAGTATAAAATGAGTGATTTAGACGAACATAGAAGTTCATTTATTTAAAGGTTCATCCCCTAACCAGTTGTAACCTCCTTGTGAGCAGGGGACATTTAAAGCTTTGTATTGTAACAGTTAAGCACAAGGCATGTACTCACTGGGTAAGTCCATGTTTCAAAAAGAAAGAGAGAAAAACAAGGAAGACAAAAGAACCAGTAAAGTTTAAAGCAGTTCAGAAAAAGACACTTAGGGAAGAGCTTTACAACACATAACAAGTTGGAAAGTTATCTGTGCAATAATATTCAGGTCTGTTTGCTAGACTGGTTTATTATTGCCTAACGTAACATTTTAGAAAAAAAAGTGCAATGTATTAACAAAAGGAAGGGAAACATTTTTAACTGCCTTCAAAATGCAAATCAAGAATAGTTCATTTCATTACATTTGAAAGGAAAATTTTAATAAATTGAATTAAATTAATTTTATAACTAGATTTTTATTTGATTACTATAAAAAATATTTATTCATGAAAAAAGTTGTTCCATGCTATTACAATCAGAAGTGAGTTTATTCTTGAAATATATTCGAGAAAGAATTTATTTGGCAGATCATCCAGAGACTTTTCAGCTTGTAGAGAACTGGATTTGTAAATCAAAGTCTGTGTCAAGTGCTTTCTTATATCCAAGGAGTAAACATTTAAAATACCTGTAAAGATCAAAGGCTGTAAAAGTAAAAGCTTACAGAATCCAAGCAAATGACGTAAACATGTGATTTGGGCCAGGTGCAAACAATACCACATGATTGACTCTTCAGTTAATTGAAAAATGCATGGCCTTCTAAGGACAGCCATTCAAATTACGCTAAAGAAAGCATTATGGTGGTCAAAAACAAAACAACCACAACAACAAACAAACAAAAATAATTTTGTGCACCTAAGCATCAGTTATCTCCAAGTACATTATGCAGAAAACAATCACACAACCTCAGTGACGTATTTCAGTAAACAGTTACTTAATTGATACATCTAGGGGATTCCCCTGATTTCAGTTGGGTTCACTCACGTGTCTTTGGTCGACTCATATCTATGGATTACCTGTCTTTCAAATGACCTAAGGCAGCCTTGTCTGGCAAGACTAGACAAATACAGTATGAAAAAGTTATGATTTGTCATCCTCCAGCAGATAAGCCATTCAAGAGAGGCAAAAGGGAAAGTGCAAACACCACAGGGACTTTGTCAAGCCTCTACATGTGTCATATATACAGTCCGCCTTCAGTATCCACGTGGTATTTATTCCGCGTCCCCGACAGATTCCAAAATTTGTGGATGCTCAAGTCTCTGATGTAAAATACCATAGTATTTGGTATAACCTACACACTTTATATCATCTTTAGATTACTTATAATGCCTAATACAAATAGTTGTTGTACTGTTTTTGTTTGTACTTGTATTGCTATGCTATTTTTTTTATTTTTTATTGCAGAAGATTTTCTATCTCAGTTGAATCCTCAGCTTCGGAACCCAAGGAATGGAGGGTCAACCTGCCTAAGCTATTACATTGGTTTAAGTTAATTACATGATGACTAAACTCAGAATCCAGGTCTGCAGAAATAGACTCAGGCTCTTAAGTGAGAGAAACTGAAAAGGTACATAGTAAAAACAGGCATAAAGAAGAGGGATGAAGAGAGTTTGCCATCATTTCACTCAATTTACCATACCTTGCATGTTATCACTAATAAAAGATTATCCATCTTTGAACTCTGCTATAGGCTAGAATTGTGTAAACTGAAGAATCATATATATCCTTGATTAATGATCTGTAATCACTTGAAAAGTTATTAGAACCACATCAGCTGTTGCTGTTAAAATTTTAATGATCATATATACATGATTTATAATGGAATCTGGTTCTTTTATTTATAAACTATATATAATTACTCAGACTCTATTCTTTCTTTATCTCCAGTATTTACACATGCAGTTTTCATTATGTATTTTAGATCTTGATAAGTAAGTCTGTTTTTGTCTTAAGGCTAGGAGAAAATAAGAGAATTAGTGAAATTTATTCACTTCTATAGACAAATGGTCAAGAAATTCATGGCTCTATTGCTGATAAAAACAAACACACACACAAACAAAAACAAATTGTAAAATTCATTTGCTACAGCTCATCGAAACTTAACTTTTAGGGCACCCAGATATGTGTCTATGTAAGACTTGTCTCACTGCCCTAGCATGTGTGAATGAGAATTGTATGTTTATACTTGTGTCTTCCTAACACACAGGAGTATTAATTGGATTTTCAGTTAGTGTTTGCTGAACTGCATTAGCTAAATTGTGATGGTGTGTGCAGAACTGGTGGGCTCTTGGTCTCGCTGACTTCAAGAATGAAGCCGCGGACCCTCATGGTGAGTGTTACCGTTCTTAAAGATGGTGTGTCTGGAGTTTGCTCCTTCTGATGTTCATATGTGACCGGAGTTTCTTCCTCCTGGTGGGTTTGTGGTCTAGTTGGCTTCAGGAGGGAAGCTGCACACCTTCGCAGTGAAAGTAACACCTCATAAAGGCAGTGCAGGCCCAAAGAGTGAACAGCAGCAAGATTTATTGCAAAGAGTGAAAGAACAAACCTTTCACAGTGTGGAAAAGGACCCCAGCCAGTTGCCCCTGCTGGCTAGGGCAGCCTGCTTCTATTACCTTATTTGGCCCCACCTACATCCTGCTGATTAGTCCATTTTACAGAGAGCTGATTGGTCCATTTTACAGAGAGCTGATTGGTCCATTTTGACAGGGTGCTGATTGGTGCATTTACAATTCCTGAGCTAGACACAGAGTGCTGATTGGTGTATTTACAATCCTCTAGCTAGACATAAAAGTTCTCCAAGTCCTAACCAGATTAACTAGACACAGAGCACTAAATGGAGCATTTACAAACCTTGAGCTAGACACAGAGTACTGATTGGTGCATTTACAACCCTCTGGCTAGACATGAAAGTTCTCCAAGTCCCCACCAGACTCAGGAGCCCAGCTGGCTTCACCTAGTGGATTGGGTGCCAGGGCCATGGGTGGAGCTGCCCACCAGCCTGCACTGCTCCTCAGACCTTGGGTGGTTGATAGGACTGGGTGCTGCAGAGCACGGGGAGGTAGAATGCTGCACCCATCAGGGAGGCTCAAGCCGCCCAGGAACGCATTGCGGGGTGGGTAGAGAGGCTCAGGCATGGCGGGCTGCAGGTCCAGAGCCCTGCCCCATGGGGAGGTGGCTGAGGCCTGGCGAGAATTCAAGCCAGGGCGCGGGCAGTCTGGCAGTGCTGGGGAACCTGGCACACCCTCTGCAGCTGCTGGCCCAGGTGCTCAGCCGCTCACTGCCTAGGGTTAATAGTGCCAGCCGGCAGGCTGCTCCAAGTGCAGGACCCGCCAAGCCTGTGCCCACCCGTGAGCACCCACGTGCAGCCACAGTTCCCACGGGCGCCTCTCCCTCCACACCTCCCTGCAAGCAGAGGGAGCCAGCTCCCACAGTGCAGTGGTGAGCTCCCACAGCCCAGAGAGGGGCTCCCACAGTGCAGTGGTGGGCTGAAGGGCTCCTCAAGTGCGGCCAGAGTGGACACTTAGGCCGAAGAGGCCCCGAGAGCAAGGGCTGCTAGCACATTGTCACCTCTCAATGGTGTAAGACAATTAGTAATTCTCTGGTGATTCATATATTTTTTAAAAACTTAAAGAAAGAGAACAGCATGCATAACCCCTTCCTTTTAATTTGCCATGATTCAGTTTGACAAATTTTTTCCAGATTTTATCAAAGACAATGGTGAAAAAATGAGAGGATAAGATGAGACTAAAATATAAAAGTAAGAGATAAGAAATTATTTTTGTAGTTTCAACATAAAAGGTAGTTGCCTAGGGCTAGGTTGAAGGCGTTCAAATATATGTTCTCTATGCTCTGGCCAATCCTCTTCTGTGTTGAGTGTGTGCGTCTAATTTTGTTTTTTAACAAAACTTTTGTTTTTTTTTTTGTTTTGGTTTTGTTTTTTTCCCGAGATGGAGTCTTGTTCTGTTGCCCAGACTGGAGTGCAATGGCACAAATTCAGCTCATATTAACCTATGCTTCCTGGGTTCAAGTGGTTTTCTTGCCTCGGCCTCCCGAGTAGCTGAGATTACAGGCACCTGCCACCATACCTGACTGATTTTTTGTATGTTTAGTAGAGACGGGGTTTCACCATGCTGGCCAGACTGATCTGGATCTCCTGACCACGTGATCAGCCCACCTTGGTCTCCGAAAGTGCTGGGATTATAGGGGTGAGCCATCGTGCCAGCCCTTTTGTTTCCTTTTTGAAACAGAGTCTCACTTTGTCACTGAGGCTGTAGTGTACTGGCATGATCCTAGCTCACTGCAACCTCCGCCTCCCGGGTTTAAACGATTCTCCTGCTTCAGCCTCCTGAGTAGCTGGGACTACAGGCGCCTGCCACCACGCCCACCTAATTTTTGTATTTTTAGTGGCTTCTGCCAAAAGGTCCTGTATAAATCTAATGGCGGATGATTCTACTCTCAGGCTGGTTAAACCTTCTCACAAGCCATATTCAACCCAAAGGAAGAACTTATTTCTTTTTACCCAGAATAACTACTAAGAATAAATTATTTTCATAAACTTAATATTCTGGTTACTCTAATACTGTCATCTCTAATAAACTTATAAGATAAATTTGAAATATTTAAATGTGATAAATGTGTAACATATCCAATGTATCATGTACCATTCATAAGGCATTCAGTTCTTAAAATTATTTAAGACCACTATAAAAGCTATATGTTAATAAATTATAATAAACTAAGCAGAGCCTATATCACCATTGTCATATATGTTGTTCTATGCCTGTCGAGATGAATATCTATTATTCTATTTTTAATGAATATATTATCACAAGTGTGGGGAGTTTAAACATTAAGATATAAAACCTGACTTAAATCCACAAAGGAAAGAAAACATCATGAATTCTTTTTGCACTTTGAATTGCATGCTTAAGAGTAACACTCTTCTTAATAATTCAGTACATAAAAGTGTTTGGTAGATGTAAAAATTATGGTTAAATTTTAAGGAGTTTCTTTTTTTTTTTTTTAATTGCATGTATGTTCCCAGGTACAACAAGCACAAATTTAATCACCATCTCTACAGATGAGAAAAACCCATTGAAAATAAATAATACACACTGGCAAGATATGGGTTGAGAAAATGGCTAAAGGTTTTTTCCCTTTAAGAGCCTTGACCTCTTACTATTGCTAATAATGATCAACCACTGTGCATTTAACCTTCAGCATATTGCTCCATTAGTAAAAACATTTATGTAAAAGTTATTATCAATTTATTCAATTATATATTTACTTTTCTGGTTATATTTATATTATTGTAAGCTATAGAGCAAATAGTTTTAAAATACTGTGAAGACACTCTAGAATTTAAACAAATCACTGAATAATCCACAAGTATAACATCACTGGCTAGATATGTACAGGTTGAGTTCCTGACCTCTTGGTGGAATTTTTCTAGCACACGCACTCGAGAGTCATCAGCCAATCCCTTTCCAAAAGATGTGGCTAAACCTAAAAGACCGTTTCAAGGATCTGTCTGCTTCCTTGACCTAATTGCACTTACAATCTTCAGACTGTTTTGCTTTTGTGATGGCTACAAGTAACACTGAAATATTGAGGATGGTTAAGCGCTTGCAAGGAAAGGTATCTCAGTGGCATCCATTCAAATGCATTGTTTCACAGGGGATGTATCTTGAGAAAGGGCAGATGGTAGCATTTCCCAGAACATCTGTTACCCATCATTCTTTCACAGAGCAACCCAGATGCTGTTGACAACTTCTATGTAAATCATGCTGACAATTTGTTCGATGTCTTTCCTGCTGAGACTGAGGTTGTCCTGGTCATACCATTTATCAGATATAGGAGATACTGGCATCCCACAAGAACAGTTCCAACTGTGTTTTTGCCAGGGAACAATAGCAGCCATTAAATCAAAGGAACAATTTATCTACCTTGAAGTTATCTCCATATTACCTCAAGGATTTCCTACCTCACCTTTCCTAGTCTTATCTAAAGGTGTACATTAGATACTAAATGCTTTGCAAAATAGAAAAATGTTAAATTACCTCCTGATACTTGTCCTTAGCTTCTTTTATTATTATTTGTCAGAGGTAATCATCTCTTTGACCTTGCATTTTAAAATTACTTTCGTCTCAGGGAAATGACATATAAGAGTGAAATTATGCATGCATTGCTGTATAAATGTCAGAATTTTAGTTTGCAAATGCCTGCTATAAAATATTCACAGTACTGAAAGTTGATTTACAACCGATTTCAGCCCGTAATCGATTGTATTCTAATTTTGTACCTTATATCAGAGTGCATTTTTCACAATGTTGAAAAGAAAACAAAAATAAATAATTTCTTTAATTAACCTACCTATGAAAATGATAAACTAAAACCATTGGCATTTATTACATGAGTACAGTTTTTCTAAACAAACCTAATTAGACCGTAATACAGGTTATAGAGATGAAAAATGTATAATTAATTTTTTAAATACCTAAGCTTATGAAGGCATTATACATAAGCAGATCTTCCCGTTAAAAAACAATACATATAAAAGCATAAAAAATTTGTTAACTAACTTTAAGTACGAGTTTTGCACATCAAATATCCATTTAATTTGCATAGTAAATAAATTTTACTTTGGGATGTTGGTTAATCTGCATTTGATACTAACTGATTATGTCTCAATTTTTGTCACACAGTAACATGTTAACAGCACCGGGAAATATATGTTAGACTATAAAATATTGTAGATGTGCTATCTTTTAAAAATTATACATATGTATCTCTAATATAATAGATAGGTGTGCACACACAATTGCAACATAAAAACAGTAACTGTTAAATTGGCCTGCCACCTTAATAAAGTGGACTCTGAACATTAATAATAATTTTTACAGTATAAAATAATGTATAGATAATTCAATGTGGATTCTTTTTCAGACCACCAGCCTATTACATTAAAATTACTTTGGACTAATAGCAATGTTAAATCTCAATTTTATATAAGATGAGGCTCCTTGCCCCATAATTCAGAGATACCTTTTCTGTGTAAAATGTAATAGAAGTTTAATCAACTTATTGGGTGGTGGATTTTTCTTTATTGCTTTTCCTTTTTTTTTTTTTTTTTTTTTGAGATGGTCTTGCTCTCTCACCCGGACTGGAGTTTGCAGTTCCACAATCATGCCCCACTGCAGCCGTAGCCTCCTGGGTGCAAGTGATCCTCTCAACTCTGCCTCTTGAGTAGCTGGGACTATTAGTTCAAACCCCATCATTCGGACACTTTTTAAATTTTTTTTTTTGTAGAAACAGGGTCTCACTATGTTGCCCAGGTTGGTCTAAAACTCCTGGGCTCAAGTAATCTTCCTACCTCAAACTCCCAAAGTGCTGGAATTACAGGCATGAGACGCTGCACCTGGACCGAGGTTTTTTTTTTAAAAAAAGCTTTTGGCAATGAGTTGTAGGAGGAAAAGGGATTCATGTGTAATTTATGTTTTGTATGTATGTGAATTTGTGTTATACATATATATAACATCTGTAAATAATAGATATATAATATACTATCTGTCACTAACTAGACGTAAATGATGATGTGATAAGCAAACTTAAATTAAGCAAATCAGTACTTTCCATATTATTTAGTAATATACTTGTAACAATATTAATTTTCTAACAAAACATTCCAAATATTATGGTACCCAAACAAAGTATTTATGAAGCAACTTTTTATGTGTACTTATCATTTAGGTCAATTATTTAAGTTAATTGGATCATAGAGTTATAAAGGGCCAAGTCTGGGATATTCTTTTCATACTAGTCAGAGTCAATTAGCTTCAAAACAATAAAATCTATATGCACTATTGTAAATATATATATATATACACACACACATGTGTACACAATCACACACACTTTTTACACTATCGGATAAAATCAAATAGGTACAACAGAAACTAAGGGGAAGAAAATGTTTTGAGTAGCCAGATTTTTCCAAGTTAATCTATATTAAATATTTCATAAATTGTTTCTGTAGAAGAAAATCACATCATGCAAAATAACTTTGACCTGAAACTCTTAACCTCAGGTTCGTTTTTTTAAGACTGTGGCTCTGCCTGTTAAAATGCAAATCTCATCAGAGCCTTCTAGCTATTGGCAGAATTCATGATGTGGCAAATTAGGTGACCATACATTCTAGCTTGCCCCAGACATCTTAGTAATGGTTGTTTTCCTGCACAGTTAATAATGTGACATTCATTCTAAAATGTACAGGTTTGGACGATAAATTATACGGTCACACTACTTACTAACAACCCAAGTGTATCATGGTGCTGAAACAAATCTCAGTATCAATTCACATCTGAGAATCTTTTGAAACAGCTTGGTTTCTGATTTATAAATTACTTATATGCAATGTTTGGGTCAATTTCCCCACAAAGATTTCAATGACTTGCAGTGTACCTTTAAAAGGAATTACAGCAAAGTCTACTTAATATTAACGTTCATACTGTGATTCTGAAAGAAAACGGCAGTTGCCTCCTCACATACTGGCAAACAGCAAGTCTTACTATTTTTAGGACCATAGAAAGCATTACATAAAGGGAAGTCTGTTTGCAGTTGTAGCTGACAACTTGACTAGTCTCAAATAAAGAGAAAAAGACAATAGATGTGAAAATGTCTAAGTGCCATGTGTTCTTTGCTTCCTGTTTTGTCAGAAGCTTTCACTAGAAAAAATGCAATATTCCAGGAACCTGAGGAGGCTACTAATAGTTCCAAGCTGACCAACAAATGTGTTCTGCTATGAATAGCAAATCACCTCCTTAAAATTTGGTCAACTGCACTGACTTTGTGATAGCTGTATATGAGGACAATCTATCTTATTTCTTTAGATATAGAAATTAAACCTTTTAATTGATTATAAATGGTTGAAATCCTTTGAAAAGCACCCATGTCAATAATTAGCTCAATTCGCTATAAAAAGAGTATAGTCATCTTCATCAGTAACTTCTCTGTATCTGGCCCAATATTTAATCCATGGACATTAAGAGCACATGAAATTCACCTACATCACTTGTATTTCTAATGTGCTTCCTTTGAGTTAAAGTGTGTTTTGAATTACGAAAAAATGTATCTAGAGATAATATGTCTCTACATGACAGGGGCAGTAGATTAAATTGTTCTTATCAACCGGGCGCGGTGGCTCAAGCCTGTAATCCCAGCACTTTGGGAGGCCGAGACGGGCGGATCACGAGGTCAGGAAATCGAGACCATCCTGGCTAACACGGTGAAACCCCGTCTCTACTAAAAATAAAATACAAAAAACTAGTGGGGCGAGGCGGCGGGCGCCTGTAGTCCCAGCTACTCGGGAGGCTGAGGCAGGAGAATGGCGCGAACCCGGGAGGCGGAGCTTGCAGTGAGCCGAGATCCAGCCACTGCACTCCAGCCTGCGCGACAGAGCGAGACTCCGTCTCAAAAACAAAAACAAACAAACAAAAAAAATTGTTCTTATCATATATTGACTCCAGTCCAGGTAGTCAGAGTTTATGACATTTATCAAATTCTGGAATTCAACTTTTCCAGGGTCATTAATTTCAACATGATAAGAAAATGCACATCATCTCTTATTTTTGCTTAAAACCCAGTACATTATTAAATGACATGAATAAATAATAAAAATATAATACATAAACAAAATATACATAAATGTATGTGCAAAAACAAAGAAGAGAAAGTTTGGTTGATTAGAAACTGTGAAAAATTCTTCAAAGTTTAAATACAAAATGGGACAAAATAAATATCAAAATTATAGTTTGAGAGGCATGCAAAAGCGTGTCATAGAGTACTAACACAAAATGTTGCCCCATGCCAGGCAATATGAGAGCTTTTGACCTATGTAAGTGATAACACTTCATCAATGCTGACAGGCCAATTTGATCCAAACACTTAAAAAACAAACGTCTATATCTTTTCACTTAATTGGGTTATTTGAACCTTAAAGTATGATGAAAATTAACTTTTTCTTGGTATAATGTAGAAAGAGTTCTAAATATTAAATTTCTGATTTAAATTATCTTTAAGAGACTTGATTTGTTTACTAATGAAAAACTCAAATTTAATTATATATCCTTTCTAACTCTTTAGGTTATTTGCCTTTCTGTCAGCTCAAAATACATTATTGACTAAAGTAAAGAAGATAAATAACATCAATTTTCTTGAATGCCAGAGAGATGATCTCTACGATTGTACAAAAGTAATGCAAACCTCTTTCTCAGAATTTTGAATAAGCCTCCCAAATAGAGATCCACGTGTCCTATCATTCCTAGTTCTCTCAAAACTTGAATGAAATCACTTTAGCTACCTGACTTTACATTGGAAATCTTTTAATGTCTGTAGAGATTATACACCCAATAACTGACATATCAGCAACAGAAATCTAGATGTACAGGGATTTTCTTTAGTTTCGCCATATAAAGTGCTAACTAAGAGGATTGTTCCACTATGAGACACTGCTTTAGCACTTCCTGGGCAAATTACTTTTATGCCCAGACTTGTGAGTTAAATCTAGAGGGAAATGTTCTTACATTTTCAAACTAAGAAAGATGCTGTTAATGACTAAGTAGTTGGTATTTCCTAATCTATATGCATTATTGACATAAACATCCTAGAACAATTGAAGATGCTTCCCTTTCCAAGTATATTATTATTATTATTATTAATGATATGGAGTCTCACTCTGTTGCCCAGGCTGGAGTGCAATGGTGCTATCTTGGCTAACTGCAACTTCCGAATCCCAGGTTCAGGCAATTCTTCTACCTCAGCCTCCCGAGTAGCTGGGATTACAGGAACCCGCCCTCATGACTGGCTAATTTTGATATTTTTAGTAGAGACAGGGTTTTACCATGTTGACCACGCTGGTCTTGAACTCCTGACTTCAGGTGAGCTGCCCGCCTCAGCCTCCCAGAGTACTGGGATGGCAGGCATGAGCCACCACACCAGTCCCAAGTATATTATTTATATAAACAAAGTAAGTTTAGAGACAAAAAAATAATGAAGTCCTCTCTACATCTCAAGCAATATTCTATTACTCCTAAAAATGCTTCCTTCTCCAAGTATATTATTTATATAAATACAGTAAAGTTAGAGGCAAAACTGAGAGGTGAAGCCAGCTGGACGTCCTGGGCCAAGTGGGGAGTTGGACAACTTTTCGGTCTAGTTAGAGGATTGCAAATGTACCAATCAGCACTCTGCAAAAATACACCAATCAGTGCTCTGCGTCTAGCTAAAGGATTGTAAAATGCACCAATTAGCACTCTGTAAAAATGCACCAATCAGTGTTCTGTGTCTAGCTAAAGGATTATAAATGCACCAGTCAGAACTCTGTAAAATGGACCAATCAGCATTCTGTAAAATGGACCAATCAGTTCGCTGTAAAATGGACCAATCAGCAGGATGTGGATGTGGCCAAATAAGAGAATAAAAGCTGGCCGCCGGAGCCGGCAGCGGCAACCCGCTCGGGTCTCCTTCCACACTGTGGAAGCTTTGTTGTTTCACTCTTGTTCTTTCATTCTTCACAATAAATCTTGCAGGCTGCTCACTGTTTGGGTCCTCACTACCTTTATGAGCTGTACCACTCATGATGAGGGTCTGTGGCTTCATTCCTGAAGTCAGCAAAACCAAGAACCCACTGGAAGGAACCAATTCCAGACGCATTCTGACAATCCAGATTGGACTATCACCTATCGTCAAGCAGTGAGTATCATCGGACCCCTTTCACTTGCGATTCTGTCCTATTTTTCCTTAGAATTCGGGGGCTAAATACCAGGCACCTCTCAGTCAGTTAAAAGTAACTAGTGCGGCCGCCGGACTAAAGACATGGGTGTCAGGCTTTCTGAGAAAGAACTGACAACCCCTGACTCTTCGGATTTGGGAGCATTGGTTTGCTTGGAACCAGCTTCCACTTTTCCTATACTTCTGGGCTGAGCTGAGGGTTGACAGAGAGGAAAGCCATTCAGCTCTGGGGTCCTGACAACAAGTTGGTTGACCCTGTGGCCATGAGCAGAATTCTCAAAGTCATGTCACCCAAGTGAGACTCACTCATCTATCCTAGCTATCCTGACCCTTGCCTGCTGTGTCCTAACGCCTGTCAGACAAACTTCCTCCCTCCTCTCTTCTCCGAAGTTAGTCTTGCTTCTAAAAATCACTCCCTTTCTCTGGTGCTTTTCTAGTTTCTCCTATAAGAATGATTTCTAGTATAAACTTCAGGACTCTGTTACCTTCTTTAGGCACCCGGACTCACCAATCAGAAAGACATAATTTTTGCCCAAAGCCCCATTGTACAGGGGACTGTCTGGAATTTTAGGATCCTTCCTCAGACTAGCAGGCCGAACAGAAGCTATTCCTGAAGCTAGGATAGGGGGAGCTTCAGAAATGGTATATTTCCTATTCATATAAGTAAGGACAAAAGGCATCACTCTTCCAACCCTGGAGATCCCTTGCCTCCCTCAGGATATGGCCCTCCACTTCATTTTTGGGGCATAACATCTTCACAGAACAGGGGTAAGGTCCAAGTACTAACAGGAGAATGCTTAGGACTCTAACAGGTTTTCAAGAATGCTTCAGTAAGGATCACTAAATCCAACCTTCCTCAGTCCTCCTTGTGGTCTAGGAGGAAAACTAGTGTTTATGCTGCTGCGTGGGTGAGCATAACTATTCCAATCAGCAAGGTCCAGGGACCATTGTGGGTTCTTGGGCAAGAGGTATTTCTGCTGCTGCATCAGTAAACACAACTATTCCAATCAGCAGGGTCCAGGGACTGTTGCAGGTTCTTGGGCAAGAGGTGTTCTGCTGGTGCATCAGTGAGTGCAACTATCCCAATCAGCAGGGTTCAGGGACCATTGCGCATTGTTGGGCGGGGAGTAGAAACAAACCAAAACCGTGGGTGGTTTTGTCTTTCAGATAGGAAACACTCAGGTATCAACAGGCTTACCGTTGAAATGCATCCTAAGACATTGGGACCAATTTGACTGACAAACCCTGAAAAAGAGGCAGTTCACTTTTTACTGCACTATGGCCTGGCTTCAATATTCTCTTTCTGATGGGGACAAATGGCCACCTGAGGGAAGTATAAATTACAATACTATCCTGCAGATTGACCTTTTCTGTAAGAAGGAAGGCAAATGGAGTGAAATACCTTATGTCCAAGCTTTTTTTTCATTGAAAGAGAATACGCAACTATGCAAAGCTTGCAATTTACATCCCACTGGAGGACCTCTCAGCTTACGCCCATATCCTAGCCACCCTATAGCTACCCTTCCTATTAATGATAAGCCTCCTCTAATCTCCCCCACCCAGAAGGAAACAAGCAAAGAAATTGCCAAAGGACCACAAAAAGCCCTGGGCTATTGGTTATGTCCCCTTCAAGCTGTAGGGGGAGGGGAATTTGACTCAACCTGAGTACATGCCCCCTTCTCCCTCTGATTTAAAGCAGAGCAAGGTAGACCTGGGGAAGTTTTCAGTTGATCCTGATAGGTATATAGATGTCCTACAGGGTCTAGGACAAACCTTTGATCTCTCTTGGAGAGATGTCATACTATTGTTAGATCAAACCCTGGCCTTTAATGGAAAGAATGTGGCTTTAGCTACAGCCTGAGAGTTTGGAGATACCTTGTATCTTAATCAAGTAAATGATAGTATGACAGCAGAAGAAAATGACAAATTCCCTACTGGTCAGCAGGCCATCCCCACTGGGACCTTGACTCACATCATGGAGACTGAAGTTATAAACATCTGTTCACCTGTGTTCTAGAAGGACTAAGGAGAATTAGGAAAAAGCCCATAAAGTATTCAATGATGTCCACCATAACTCAGGGAAAGGAAGAAAATCCTTCAACCTTCCTCAAGCCACTACAGGAGGCCTTAAGAAAATATGCTCCTCTGTCACCTGACTCACTAGAGGGTCAATTGATTCTAAAAGATAAGTTTATTACCCAATCAGCTGCAGATATCTGAAGAAAGCTCCAAAAGTGAGCTCTGGACCCTGAATAAAATCTGGAGGCATTATTAAACCTGGAAACCTCCGTGTTCTATAATAGGGACCAAGAGGAACAGGCCCAAAAGGAAAAGCGAGATCAGAGAAAGGCTGCAGCCTTAGTCATGGCCCTCAGACAAATAAACCTTGGTGGTTCAGAGATGACAGAAAATGGAGCAGGCCCATCATCTGGTGGGGCTTGTTACCAGTGTAGTTTGGAAAGACACTTTAAAAAAGATTGTCCAGTGATAAATAAGCCACTCCCTCATCCATGTCCACTATACCAAGGCAATCACTGCAAGGCACATTGCCCCAGAGGCAAAGGTTCTCTGGGCCAGAAGCCCCCAAACAGATGATCCAACAACAGGACTGAAGATGCCCAGGGCAAGTGCCAGCTCATGTTGTCACCCTCAGTGAGCTGTTTAACCACTGAGGGCCAGGAAATTGACTTCCTCCTGGACACTGGCGCAGCCTTCTCAGTGTTAGTGTCCTGTCCTGGACGACTATCCTCAAGGTCCATTACTATCTGAGGAATTCTGGGACAGCCTGTAACCAGGTATTTCTCTCACTTCCTCATTTATAATTGGGAGACTTTGCTCTTTTCACAGGCTTTTCTTCTTATGTTTGAAAGGCCCACACCCTTATTAAGGAGGGATATATTAGCCAAAGCTGGAGCTATTCTCTACACAAATATGGGGAATAAGTTACCCATTTGTTGTCCCCTACTTGAGGGAGGACTCAGCCCTGAAGTCTGGGCATTGGAAGGACAATTTGGAAGGGCAAAAAAATGCTTGCCCAGTCCAAATCAGGCTAAAAGACCCCACCACTTTTCCTTATCAAAGGCAATATCCCTTAAGGCCTGAAGCTCATAAAGGATTACAGGATATTGTTAAACATTTAAAGGCTCAATGTTTAGTAAGGAAATGCAGCAGTCCCTGCAGCACCCCAGTTCTAGGAGTACAAAAACTGGTCAGTGGAGACTAGTGCAAGATCTTAGACTCATCGATGAGGTAGTAATTCCTCTATATCCAGTTGTACCCAATCCCTATACCTTGCTCTCTCAAATACCAGAAGAAGCAGAATGGTTCGCTGTTCTGGACCTCAAGGATGCCTTCTTCTGTCTTCCCCTGCACTCTGACTCCCAGTTTCTCTTTGCCTTTGAGGATTGCACAAACCACACGTCCCAAATTACGTGGACTGTCTTGCCCTAAGGGTTTAGGGATAGCCCTCATCTGTTTGGTCAGGCACTGGCCCAAGAGTTAGGCCAATTCTTAAGTCCAGGCACTCTGGTCCTTCAGTACGTGGATAATTTACTTTTGGCTACCAATTCGGAAACCTCATGCCAGCAGGCCACTCTAGATCTCTTGAACTTTCTGTCTAATCAAGGGTATAAGGCGTCTAGATCGAAGACCCAGCTTTGCCTATAGCAGGTCAAATGTCTAGGCCTAATCTTAGCCAGAGGGACCAGGGTCCTCAGCAAGGAACAAATATAGCCTATACTGGCTTATCGTCACACTAAGACATTAAAACAGCTCTGGGGCTTCCTTGGAATCACTGGCTTTTGCCGACTATGGATCCATGGATACAGTGAGATAGCCAGGCCCCTCTATACTGTAATCAAGGAGACCCAGAGAGCAAATACTCATCTAGTAGAATGGGAACCAGAGGCAGAAGCAGCCTTCAAAACCTTAAAGCAGGCCCTAGTACAAGCTCCACCTTTAAGCCTTTCCACAGGACAAAACTTCTCTTTATATACCACAGAGAGAGCAGGGATAGCTCTTGGAGTCCTTACTCAGACTTGTGGCCTCACTGTTTAAGGGTAGGTGTGGTGGTGGCCATCTTAGTGTCAGAGGCTATCAAAATAATACAAGGAAAGAATCTCACTCTCTGGACTACTCAGGACGTAAATGGCATACAAGCTGTCAAAGGACGTTTATGGCTATCAGACAACCGCCTACTTAGATACCAGGCACTACTCTTTGAGGGACCAGTGCTTCAAATAAGTATATGCATGGCCCTCAACCCTGCCACTTTTCTCCCAGAGGATGTGGAACCAATCGAGCATGACTGCCAACAAATTATAGTCCAGACTTACGCTGCCAGAGATATCTCTTAAAAGTCCCCTTAGCTAATCCTGACCTTAACCCATATACCGATGGAAGTTCATTTGTGGAGAACGGCATATGAAGGGCAGGTTATGCCATGGTTAGTGATATAACCATACTTGAAAGTAAGCCTCTTCCCCCAGGGACCTGTGCCCAGTTAGCAGAACTAGTGGCACTTACCTGAGCCTTAGAACTGGAAAAGAAAAAAGAATAAAATAGTCCCAGCTACTCGTGAGGCTGAGACAGGAGAATGGCGGGAACCCGGGAGGCGGAGCTTGCAGTGAGCTGAGATCCGGCCACTGCGCTCCAGCCTGGGCGGCAGAGCAAGACTCCGTCTCAAAAAAAAAAAGCAAGTATGCTTCTCTAACCCTATATGCCCATGCTGCAATATGTACAGAAAGGGAGTTCCTAACCTCTGGGGATATCCTCATTAAATATCACAAGGAGTTATTGCATGCAATGGAAAAACTCAAGGAGGTGGCAGTCTTACACTGCTGAAGCCATCAAAAAGGGAGGGAGAGGGGAGAACAGCAGCATAAGCAGCTGGCAGAGGCAGGGAAAGACCAGCAGAAAGGAAAGAGAAAGAGACAGAAAGAGAGAAAGAAAGAGAAAGAGAGACAAAGTCAAATACTGAAGGAAAGAGAGAAAGAGACAGAAAGTCAGAGAAAGAGGAAGAAACAGAGACAAAGAGGAGACAGAAAGAGGAAGAGATAGAGACAGAAAGTCAAAGAGAGGAAGAGACAAAGAGGGAGTCAGAAAGAGAGACAAAGAAGAAGAGAAATAAAGAGAGATGAAAGTAGTAAAGAAAAAAATAGTGTACCCTATTCCTTTTAAGGCCAGGGTAAATTTAAAACCTATGATTGATAATTGAAGGTCTTCTCTGTAACCCTGTAACACTCCAAAACTACCTTGTTGTCAGTGTAAACAAGGGCGTAGCCCAAAAGCAGTGAGGGCACTGACTACCCGTAGCCTTGCTATCAAAAATCCTTAACCCCACAGGTTTCCTAACAGGGGATCTAAATCTTAACTAATTACCATACAAAGGTCCAACCAGATCTAGGAGAAACTCCTTTAAGGACAGGAGGATAGATGGTTCCTCCCAGGCGATTAAGGGAAAAAGACCCAATGAGTATTCAGTAAGTGATAAGGGAAATCTTGTAGAAGCACCCACCTGGAACAAACAACTCCGAATGCACCACCTTTAAGAGCTGTAACACTCACTGCAAAAGTCTGTGGTTTCATGCCTGAAGTCAGCCAGACCACAGACCCACCAGAAAGAAGAAACTCCAGACACATCTGAACATCTGAAAGAACAAACTCCGGACACTAAGAACTATAATGCTCGGCAGGGCGCGGTGGCTCAAGCCTGTAATCCCAGCACTTTGGGAGGCCGAGAGGGGCGGATCACGAGGTCAGGAGATGGAGACCATCCTGGCTAATACGGTGAAACCCCGTCTCTAATAGAAAATACAAAAAAAAAAACTAGCCAGGCGACCAGGCTGGCGCCTGTAGTCCCAGCTACTCGGGAGGCTGAGACAGGAGAATGGCGTGAACCCGGGAGGCGGAGCTTGCAGTGAGCTGAGATCCCGCCGCTGCGCTCCAGCCTGGGCGCGGAGCAAGACTCCGTCTCAAAAAAAAAAAAAAAAAAGAAAGAAAAAGAAATATAATGCTCACCATGAGGGTCCGCAGCTTCATTTCTGCAGTCACCTAGACCGAGAACCCACTGGAAGGAACCAGTTCTGGACACAAAATAATAATGAATCCCTCTCTACATCTTAAGCAATATTTTATTACCCAAAAAACTTATAAATTCTCTATCTTAATCTTCTCCTTCTATATTTTATGAAAACAGATATTGAACCCAATTTCATTACTATAATATTAGTTTCTTATTTATTTTACCTGCATTCATATATTAATTCAATCGTTCATTCATTCAGCAAATATTTAAATAAAGACCCAAGAGTTAGTAGGCAATTTTAAAGAAAAATGAAGGCCTAGGTTACATTGTTCTATTATTGGTCTTTGTTAACAGAAATAATTTGTAGATAGACAATTTCAGATATGACTAATTCATCTTCTCTTTATATCAGTTTAAAAATTTGTGTAGGAAAAATTGTGTCTTCAGTGGTCATGTCACAATCTAAAACATTTTAAAGAGGGCTATGTTTTGTTTATGGGATCTTTCTTCACGTAAGTACAGTAATTAAGGCTTTTAAAAGACTACATTAGTGTACAAACATCATAGAAAAAGGAAAATGTATCCCACATACTAATTATGTGCTTTTATTATTGTGAAACAAAAATCAACACAACAAACAGTTTTTCCAGGAGTCTAACAAGTATGGAATAGAATACCTTAACATTGGTTTTAATTAGGTAAACATTTTCTTAGCCAGATATATTAGTTTCCAAGGATTGCCATTAACAGTCACAAATTAGGATGCTTAAAGAAAAATACGTTGTCTCACAATTCTGCAGCCTAAAAGTCTGAAATCAAGGTTTCAGCAGGGTCATGTTGCCCTCAAATCTGTGGGGGAATTCTTTGTCATTTTTAAAGCTGGTGATGCTTTGTCAACAATCTTTGATGTTCCATGGCTTGCAGCTACATGGCTCTAATCTCTGCTTTGGTCATCACATGGCATTCTTCCAGTGTATCTCTGTTTTCAAATGTCTTCTTATAAGAACATCAGTCACATTGCATAAGAAGTTCTCATCTTCATTTGACTAATTACATATTCCCTGACCCTATTAACAAGGTCAAATTCTGATATTGGGGGCTTGGGACTTTTCAACATATATTTTTGGAGGAGCCGTTATTTGATCTATAAGAGTCTACCCTCTGACCCCCCAAAATTTTATTTCTTTTCCACATGCAAAATACATTTATTCCATCCCCACACCCTCAAAAATCTTAACCCACTCCACCATCATTTCTAACTCCAAAATATGTTTTAAATCATGCAACTCAGTTATGGTAGAGACTTGAGGCATGATTCATCAGAGACAAATTTTCTCTCCATCTATAAGCCTGCTAATTCAGACAGAAAGTTGTCTATTTCCAGAATAAAATGGTGTAACTATCTTTTGGTTATGGACAATGACCCCACTTCCTACTCCCTGAGCCAGTGCATTCTGTCCCCATGGTGGCAGTGGCAGTCCCAATGCCCTCTGAAATACCCTGAGGGTTTTTCTTCCCTTTTTTGTTTTAACAATAAGACACGTTTGCAGGGAATTGCTGTCAGCTCACAACCTGCCTCTAGAATCCCAGATGTCCAACAGCCTTAATTCACTTCTTTCCCATCTCTGTACCCTTCAGATCAAGCTGGCAGTCTTTCTGCTGAGATGATTAATTGACTCCATAAATCACTTAATATTTTTAGCAAAGAGTTGTACAGCTGCACCCTTGGTGTTCTCTCTAGGGCACAGTTTCTCATTTCTTGCAATACGCATAGGCTGAGAATTGTTTAAATCTTCAAGTTCTGGTTTGTTGTGTAACAATTCATTCCTTAACTTATCTTTTCTCTTGCATCATACTATAAGCAACAAGAAGAAACCACGCAGTGTTTTCCACACTTTGCCTGGAATTTTTTTCATATGAAATATCTACATTCAGTACATACAAGTTTTATTTTCCTATCAATAGTAGAAAATAATCCAGCCATGTTCTCTACCACTTTACAACAAAGTCTTTCCTCCAGTTTCTAATGCATCTTCCATCTTCCTCATTTCCATCTGAAACCTTAATAGCATGATCTTTAACATTCATATTACTAGCAACATTTTGATCAGTAGTATTACTGATATTGTTACAAAGATAAGTGGGATGACTGCTATGGTTAATTTTGCATTAAATTGTTTTTACCATAGGCAGTGCTTTGGAATTATGGCATCTCAATCAAATGTTTGCCAAGGTTTGGGGTATGCATATTCTACTATTGAAGAAAATCTTGGTGGGCTTTGTTGGTAACTCTGGAGCTTTTTTTCTGGTGTAGGAGTGAAAACTCTTTTGGTTTTCTTTTCTTTTCTAAACTTCAAAATGTAACATTTTATTCACCCACCAAGATAACTGAGTGGCTTCTATTGGACAAGCATGGAATGCCTTTATTGAACATACTTGCTTTAAGTATGAATTATAACTATATTGAAAAAAAGGTCCTGTAGTTGATCATAGTATAATGTTCCTCACAATTCCACTATCTAACATCTTGCATTCACAGAAGATAGGAGGCTGTCCATTGAAATTCCACATAACAGAGATGAAATCTTTCTACCATTTCATGATACCTATTAGCCAATTTAGCAGAGATATTTAAAATATATAACAACTATTTGAGCAGAGACACTACTTAATCAGAAGAGACACTACCCTTAAACAACCAGTATGACTCTACCAATACAGAGTAGCTGGATGCTTCCCTTAGGTTACACTAATGCTTATATTTGAGGTTGTTATTTCTATGAATTGATATGTTATTTTTCTGTAATATGGATCTCCTGGATATATTAATAAAGAAAAACATTTAACATTATGTTCCATTTTGAGAACTTATTAGAGGTTCCTTTTCAAAAGTTCTGAGTATATATTATTAGATGCTTCTAATTGGTTAGCAGTTTTATAGTATTTTCATATTATTAATGAGACCTAATTTACTAATGACATAGATGCAAAAATTTATTTACTATGACATAGATGCAAAAATTAAAACTATATGAATCTATATTACTTCTTAGCTTTTTCCAAGATAATAATGCTAAAATATTCCTCCAAGTTAGCCATACTGCAATATGTCCAGTGAAATTTGCATTACTTTTAATTTGAATTTTAAAGGATTTATTCTTATATATTTTATTTTAGGAGATAAATTGCACTGTAGTTTTTTAAGGGAATTCATTGCATTTCTTTGATCCTTATTAAGTCCATTAAGTGTTTCACCCAGAAGGTATTATAAACTGTTAGGAATAGGCCATATTTTTTCTTAAATAAATAAAGAAAAAAGGATTTTGTTTTTTACCCTTTGTCCTGTGTTTTCCTTAAATGGGTATTACTCAAGAATAAAAAGATAACAATGCCATTGCCTTTTTAAAAATCAATTTAATGGACATCTCGGGTAGAGAAAGCATCTCGAGTCATGCTTTTTCCCATCCTTATAAAGTCATTTATTTGGCCCATCTGATTTTCTTACCTCTCTAATGCCAACTTACACCACTTTTAGTGATATAATACTCAAATGATTCTTGAGTGCTTCTATCATGAACCTATAATACATTTTGCTATTATTATTGTTGTTCAAAGAAGAGACACATAGACAGGTCAAGGAGTCTGGATTCTACAACACAAAAGAACCATCTATTCTCTAAAACTGTGTATATAAATTACCGCTGTGCTGAAGTGTTGCAATGGCATTCTAGTGGAATTTGGAGCAATTACAAACTTCTCACATCATTCCAGAGAATAGTTAGTTCTCAAAGTTTTAGACATGGTTAGTCTATTTATCTCTATTTAATCCACTGCTTGTAAGTAAAACAGAATGTGACATTTTTGTAAATATTTGTAAAATAAATATTTGTTAAATAATCCTAACAGAGGTGTTTTGTTGTGTTTCTGCTCTTATGGTTGCTAGTGCTTTTATTGCTCCGAAATCTTTTTATCCGTTTCTACCCTTTTACATTCTCTGTAGTCAGTTCACAGAGGGAGTTCTATTTCCTCCTTTCAAGGTTAAATGCCAGCCTCTACCCTTCTCCTTTCATCTCTGAGCGGAGTCATGCCAACAGAAATGGATCATGAGACGGTTTCCTGTATGAATTAAAAAATATGTATCTTGGTATATGTTGTGTTTAAAAATTTCTTGGCTAATATAAATTGATTTCTCCAAAGCTTTGGTATTGTTATTATTAGTCTTACTACACATACAATTTAGGCTGTCCCTTCCTTAATAAACTTTCAAAGGCATGCAGGAATATTATTCTGTTTACAAAAGACAATTTAATGTACTTCAGCATGTTCTTTCAAGTTGATAATGAACATAATTGATTGTTTCACTTGAGTCAAATGATCAGTTCTTAAATGATTTAAAATTAGTAGTGACCCCACCCATGATCCTGCCCTAGGAGTCCCAATGTCACAGAGTGCTAAGACTGACATCATCTTAGAAAAAAAAAAATGTTCTTAGCATCTCTGCCACCTGTCTTTGTGTCTTGTTATCTACTTTAACCATTTTACCATCTGTCTCACCACCTAAGTGACCTATAATTAAGAACTTTGAAGAAAATCTACTCTAAGTTATGATTGTACTATCTTTCACAGCCCTCAAACTGTAATGTTTCTATTCTTGCTATTAGTCTAGATTCCTCTGTATGCACGCATGGAAAGGACTGGCATGTGTGCAGAATAACCTTACTTCCTTAATGACCACTCATTATGCATTTTGTTTTTCAAAAGCCACATTTATATGACAACCACACAGCTGCTTCCCTAAGAAAGAAGAAAACATGTTTTAGAAAATGATTAAACTGGTGAAGATATTTTGGTTTATTGTATTTGCCTACTAGGAATATGATATAATTTTAGTTTTTCTTCACTTGATTTTCTAATACCATAAAGGTGCTTTTAATTTTCTTTGAAAGTGCGTAATATCGCTCTCATTTCAATGTATTTCTAATGTAATATAAAATGTTTGGGTCATATAAAATATGTGTTTTTAAGGAAAAACAAGAATGGCTAACTTGAAAAATCTGCCGAGACAGATCAATTATACATTGTGAATAATGTAAAATTTCATGAATTTTTATTTTAATATCTGTATTCTAAATGCCAGATGTTCCATAATGATAAATCCTGTGAGAGGAAGAACTTTTCTCACTTCATTTTTAATGATTTTAAAATTTATTCAACTCACAGATTTGTTAAAAGCACTGCAGATATCTTCTTGAATTTGCATATTTCCTGCTTCTTAAGACAACACACTGCCACTTGGAGTAACATCTATGGCAAATTAAACCATATGATTTGGAAGTATAAAGTCAAATATCACTAAGTAAAGGGGAGATGGTGCAAAAGTGTTTAGGTTATTCCAAAATATTTCTGTTAACTCCCACTCATATAAAGTCTGGCATTTTTAGAAACGTTCTAACTTTTTAATGGATGATCATCTGAAGGGTAGTAAACATGGACAGCTACTTAGCTGCTTCTTGAATCCTCTGTGTAGTCCCCAGCTCTATCCTTGAACACTTGTATAGAGAGGAAACTGCCTACATTGCAACTCTTCTAATTCAATTTTGGACAATATTTACTTGTTCATATTTGTATTGCATTTTTCTGTTGTATTACTGTTAGAATGAACTTACCTAGAAGTGAATCTAAATCTCTCTCCCAACTCCCATTCTTATGAAGAAGTTTTAAACCCTTGGGAGTAAGAAATTTCTCAAAGCAAAACCTCTTTCCCATCATAGTCCAGCAACAACGTGAATACTAATGCTCTTTCCCATATTAAACATTTCTAACTCTACAACTCCTGAAATGACAGGAATATTTTAATCCCGTTAACATCCTGGTGGTACTCTCAGACTTTTTAAATTATAATATATTGACTTATTGTCATATTATATGAAATAAAAGGAGCTTTATCACTATAAGTTATTACCGCTGACCATCTGAGTGAGTGATAAAGAGAATACGATGATGAATAAAACATTTGGGGTATGGAAAGATGACCTTAGTTAATGCACTTAATTCCTCAGTGCTTATTTAAAAAATAATGTATTAAAATCATGTTGACAGCCAGTTACAATAGTTATCACCGTCTGTGCATATTGTTAAGCTATATAATCTTGGGATATATTTGAGAAGGACTATAAATTATGCATTGAATACAGTATCTCTACTTGTGAGATTAACTATGACTCCTTACAATATATATGTATATATGCATGCAGGAATGCTTGCACATATGCATATATACACATGCATACTTATACATATGTACATGTGTGCAGCACATGGAATATGAAGTTTGTTGTCTAAGGAAGTTTCTGATATATGACTCAAAATATTAATTACTATTTTTTTTTTTTTTTTTTTTTTTTGAGACGGAGTCTCGCTGTGTCGCCCGGGCTGGAGTGCAGTGGCCGGATCTCAGCTCACTGCAAGCTCCGCCTCCCGGGTTTAGGCCATTCTCCTGCCTCAGCCTTCCGAGTAGCTGGGACTACAGGCGCCAGCCACTTCTCCCGGTTAGCTTTTTGTATTTTTTAGTAGAGACGGGGTTTCACCGTGTTAGCCAGGATGGTCTCGAACTCCTGACCTCGTGATCCGCCCATCTCGGCCTCCCAAAGTGCTGGGATTACAGGCTTGAGCCACTGCGTCCGGCCTAATTACTATTTTTAAACTGACTGATCCTTGAATGACAAAAACACAATTAGCTCCAATAGAGTAAAACCAGCGTGAAAGTACTTTCATCCTTCTTTATTGTTTATTCTTCTTCACCCACTTTGAATAAATCAATGAGCAGAAATGAAATGAGCATGTGAAGCTTTTAAAGGCCAGCTGCTGCTCCTGGCAAGTATTTGAAGCTAATGGCTAATCTTCAAGTACAATGCCGATTTTGCTAAAACCTGAATCCTCTTTCATTCTGACAGCTTAAGTTTCTGAGCCAAAATCAGGGGACAGTTCTTGGATTTCTGAATCTCTTGTTTTAGATCAGTATAGGATAAACAGATGCAGTGCAGGATAGAAAGAAAATGTTCATTACCCTCAATCAGGTCTGAATGATGTTTTATCTTTATGTAATTATTTTAAGAGAAAAATTATAGATAATTATCAAAGATGTGCTCTGTATTTGGATATTGCATATATTTCAATTTAATTATTTTTGCATAAGAACTAGAAATATTTGAAATCTATATTATAACTTAGCTTTAAAACATTTTACTAACATGTACACAATATTTACTTGTTGATATTTGGCATTATTGCATTTTTCTATTTGATGTTTGTGTCATTTTTCAGTATTTTCTAAATTGTATAATTCAGAATCTGTGACATAGAGCATTTTCATAGGATAGTGCAGAAGGTATTTTGCCAGTTACAAAACTAATATATTTTAGTCATAATGGTAATTAGACCTCAGTTTTCAATTTTTTCAGGTTTTAGAAAACATCCATCTAGCAATGTTCAAATTAAACAAACTGGACAATTTGTTGGTAATTTAATGAAATGAACTGTTCAAGCTGACGGCTTCTCGAATTGACCAGCAATCAGTCTGGTGAATTATGTTAGACTGTTTCACAGCCTGTCTGCCATTTTGCTTCTCTTGAGGATTAATATCGGTTGCCAAAGCAGATTAAGAAGTATAGGTTGTGCAATCACTATCAGTATATATATATATATATATAAATGCATATGGTACATTACATATACATGCATGCATATGCATATTTGTGTCCACTTAAGTGTCTGTAGTTGTACATGTAAACTTATGTAATTGTTCTACACATTAAAAGAGTTTGACTACATTAGAGTAGAGGGAAAGAACATAATGCACAGGTCACACACACAATGTGTATATATATTTGAGAAATTTTCATTTCTTAAAGTTTCAATTAGAAACTTCATGAATAGACAGTAGTAACACGTTATGAAATAAATCTGTATCAATGTTTGAATAAATTTTTTTCTTGGCTGGGCACAGTGGCTTATGCCTGTAATCCCAGCACACTGGGAAGCCGGGGGAGGCAGATCATTTGAGGTCAAGACTTCGAGACTAGCCTGGCCAACATAGGGAAACCCCATCTCTGCTAAAGATACAAAAATTAGCCGGGTGTGGTGGCGAACACCTCCAATCCCAGCTACTAGGGACACTGAGGCAGGAGAATCGCTTGAACCCAGGAGGTTGCCGTGAGCTGACATCCTCCAACTGCACTCTGGCCTGGGCAATAGAGCGAGACTCAGAAAAAAAAAAAAAAAAAAAAAAAAAAAACCCTCTTATTAAAAATGATGAAAAATAAAATTAGAGTAGAAGTATTTCTATTATGAACAATCTATAATTATAATAATAAAACCTGTCAATGATGATTTTTAGTATAATTAATTCAGAAAAATATAAAAGATATAATATTTATAAGAAACATGCAAAAATAACATTTTTATAAAATTATACTTGATGTCTGTTAAACCTGTGAAAATAATTCAGGTAAACAATTAGAAATTTCGTGAGACAGACTTTCTTTTTGTCCCCAACCTTAGTAACTATGCTATTATCCTTAGTAACTACACCATTCACAGAGATGATTCAACCAAACTCCCGGAGAATCAGTTTGCTGTTTTGCTTACTTATCTTCACGCAACCTCCTTATCCTCTCCTTAGGTTATAATCCAAAGTTACACCTTAAATGTCCATCACTCCCTTCTCTATTTCTAGATCAAGTACATTCACAGAAACTCTTTTTACCTCTGAGTCCACAACTTACCCTCTTGTTCTGACTTCTTCTTTTTCAGTATATATTAATTCTATTGTTCATAATTAAAATGTGTTACTCATGAATATTTTCAAACTCATTTTCCCTCAATTTGTCTTACATTCAAATTTCAAAAATCACCAGACTTGGATCTCTCTGATGATCCATGCCTGCACAAAAACTTTGAGAAATTTCTGAAATAAATTGCACACTGAATGGAAGGAATACAATAAGTAAGAAAAAGAAATTCTAGCTCTCAATACTAACAATTATGTTTTTAAAGAATGTAAATGTAGGAAAAAATCCCATTTATAATAGCAGTAAAAATATAAGTGCCAAACTAGCGATCTGCCAAACTTATGCTAGATAATATAAAAGGAACCGAATATGAAAAAAATGAAAACTTTAATTAATAGAAACATACATTTTTTTCTTGGATAGAAACTCTCAATGTTGTAAAGATTATAAATACATAAGTTTATTTATAAATTTAAGCTGAATTAAAGCATCTATAGGGAGGGTCTCACTATGTTGACCAGGCTGGTCTTGAACTCTTGGCAAGTAATCCTCATGCCTTGGCCTTCCAAAGCATTGGGATTATAGGCAGGAACAACCACACCCAGTGAAAAAAATACATTATTAATAAATAGTGTTGACACACATGGCCCACATGACACACATGAAAACATTTAAATACCCACTTGAAGCTTTTGTCATAATAAAACCTCAAGATATGAAAGATTTAAACTTTAAAAAGCAAAGCCAGATGAACACGTCAAAAGCAAGGCAAGAAGAAAATCAAATAAATAAATAAAATCATGGGCCAAATAAAACACTACATTTGCCATTATTATGAATTCATTAAGTCACTTCTAAAAGTGAAAGACTCAATATAAAAATCTTTTTTAAAAATCAAAATTCAGCTATTTGCTGTATATTTTTAAAATATCTAAAACAAAATAATGCAGCCAAGTTGGATCTAAGAAACTTTAATATAGGTCTCTTAGAAAGGTTGATTTCTGAGACCTGGAAACCAAGAAAAAGAAACAACGTACAATGGGTTTGAATAAACAATATAACACCTATAGATAAATTTGCACTCGATAAGCCTATAACTGATTCTCCTTTCAAAGATACATAAACCATACCTAAAATTTCACTATGTGCTAGATTACAAAATAAACTAAATAAACTTCAACAATTTCCAAAATCTTCCTCTTTGCAAACCATGTGGCCTGAACACAAAGCAATAAAATTAGGCATCTATGACAAAAAAAGTGCATATCAAATTAATATTTTTAGTAAAAATATATTCTTATGAGAACGAAAGGAAAATGACTTTAGAGACAGACTTTTGGAAAGAGAAAATAGCAAAACATGTGGGATACAGAAAATCTGTTTTTCTACAAAAAAAGTACAAAACTAAAAATATAAGTTTTCTTGTTGAGGACTTACTTGAAAATAACATATTGAAGTAAATTACTAAATATTAAGACATCTATTTATAAAATGGATAACAATACTAAAATTTGTAAATAACTTGCACAAAACAGTCAATCTTGATAAAAAATGTTTAGCCATACATTTAAAAACATTAAGAGAACAAACTAGAGTTAATAATAATGTACATATTCAAATAAATATTTAAATGCTGACAAGATGCACAGATTGAAAAAAGTTGCAAAATATTCTGAGAAATACAAAATATATGAACCACAAAAATACATAAGATAATTGTATTGGTACTCATAGCCTATTCCACAGTATGAAATCTGACCAAATTAGTCCCCTCGGAGATATTTCCAATAATAACTCAAAAAAAAGTACACTACCTTTTAAACATTTTAAAGCATAGAAGTATCCAGAAATAAAACCTCCATTTTTACACATTGGCTGGATAATGTACATAGTTAAATAGAGAATATCCCATAACAGCTAAGTGTATAGTGTAATAGAAAATATACATCAAATAGATCCAGCAATTGGGTGACAATAAAATAAATGGTATGGTCAAAAAATGTTATAAACAACAGATAGAAATTAAACACACTATCAGAACAAAATCAGACTTTAATATTGCATAAGAAGTGAAAAAAGAAACGACACTACTTGCATTCAATATCTAATTTGCCTAAAACTACACAAAAGAAAACTATGAAGTTACCTGGAAAATTATTAAAACCACCAGAAAATTTCAGGAAGTTTGTTGGAAAACAATGTACAAAAGTATCTGGTTTTCTTGCCTAATAACAAATTGGAAAATGTAACAAAAAGTATTTTAATCATTCTTGAATCAAAATAGAAACAAATGTTACACAGAATCAACACTAATTCATACAATATGTTTACAGGTCCTTTACAGAAAAAAATATATTAATAGTATCTTAAAAAACTATAATATAAACATTGAATAGAAGATGTTCATGCATAAAAATATCCAATGATGCAAACAGGCAAATGCTTCCCCTTTTATCTACAAATTGAATGCAATATCAAAGACCAATTATGTTTTTATGAAAGTTGACAGGCAAATTTGAAAATGTATTATTTTAGAATATTCTAAAAATGATGAATAAAGTGAAGAGATAAGAACTCTAGAAAATAAAATTTTAAACAATGAATAAAAGTGGTCCAAAAAGGTGCTTTTGCAGAAACAAACCAAATACAGATAAAACAGAATTTAGAGACCCAAACCAGCATAATATTCACTCACTTTCTCATGAATTTATATTCTAATTTATCATGCAGGACCTATCTTCTCATTAATAGCACATTTTCATCACTGGGCAAAAAAATGAACAATTTTATCTATTTTTTTAAACACTTTATCCTTAATCTTCCCTGTTCTTCCCCTACCACCAGTAGATGTCATACTCAAAAAATGTTCCATGTCCTTGAGCATCTACTTACGACTTTAGTTATGTTGTTTAGCCTGTGCATGTATGTTTAATTAACATGAATATTTTGCATTATATCTTTTTCACTCTGGATTTTCTCACACATAATTATGTGTGTTAGTTCAGTCCACATTGCTATGTATACATCATTTGGTGCTCACTGTATTCCATAGAGTCTGATATTCCCCTAGTGATGAAAATTTGGGTGGTTTCAAAATCCTCATTCATACCAAAAAGAAAATCTCTAAAGGTACCAATGTCTAAGTCTTTTTATGTCCTTAAATATATACCCAATATATTTATTTTGAATGTATATATTGGGTATATATCTAGGCTGAGGCTTGTATTAGACACATCACTATTTTTATTAAGTTCTTCCAAATGGCTTTCCAGATTCATTGACAGATTTACACTCCCACCAGAGGTGCAGGATACTTTCTGCTTTCCAAAATCCTCATCAGAACTTAGTGTTACTTAACGTTTAAATTTTCAACTCATATAGTAAGTGTATATAGTCTCTTTTTAAGAAAAATGCATTTCTCTGATTACTTGTGAGTCTAAGCAGTGTTCATATTATTTTTAAATGATGTAATCCCATCCAATTTAAGATCTCCTTCCCTATCAATGATGTACAGCTTAAAAAGTCTGTTAATTAAACCATATTAATCTAGAAACACAGACTACCTCTCATTCCAAGAATATGTAAATGTAAAAATATTTCTTCATCATTTATTATTGATCATTTTTTTCTCTGTATATGAATTTCCTAATTATATCTGTGCCTATATGACTATTTGTTCTCCCATATGTATGTTACTGGATTGTAAGTTTATCTTTGATTATCTAAATTGGATATTCATGTTATTATAGAAAACTATAATAAAAATAATAAAACTAAAATTCATAGTTTAAATGTCTTAAGAGTTTATTGTATTCCAGGTGATGCTTTAATCACTTTCCATGTACTAACTTCATTAATATTCATAAAAATGCTATGAACATAATAACCCTGGAACAAATAACTAATACACAAAATGTTAAGAAATTTGCCAAGGACACAAACCTAACAAATTGTGAGTCAGTGTTTGAACACTGGCAATCTGACTTGAGTCTGTGCCCTTATGCACTGCAATGCAGTTTTTCTGTTGCATTCTACAGATACTGTCAGTATTATATATAATATGTGAATTTCAAGCATTAATGAATATATTGCATAGATTTATTCCTTGAATAAAATCTTTAGGTTCAATACATTCAAATGAATATTTTTCTGCTTATGAATTATGCTTTTTATCTTCCTTTTTTAATTTTTTCGATCGATAAATTTTATAGTACATATTTCTGGGATAAAATTTGATGTTTTGATACATGTATACATTGTGTAATGATCAAATCAGGTTAGTTAGCATATCTGCTACCTCATGCATTTATTGTTTCTTTGTGGTGAAAACAATGAAACTCTTGTCTTCTACCTGTTGTGTAATAAATGATACCTTATGGCAAACCATACGCCCCACTGTGCAATAGACTGTTGGAACATACTCTTCCTATCTAATTGTAACTTTGTACCCACTGGCGAACCTCTCTAGATCCCCTCCTCCCCCCAACTCCTCTCTAGTCTATGGTAACCATTCTATTCTCTACTTCTATGAAATCCATTTTTTAGTTTTTTCAGATTCCTCATATGAGTGAATCACTTAATATAATGTCCCTCAGGTTTGTCCATTGTTTCTCAATTGACATTTTTAAATTTTTGAGGCACTTTCATGATGAAATGGGAGAGTTGCCTGACTCCCGTATGGGACTTGAGACAGGGGTGTAGCTCCCTTGCTCCACTGCCGAACACTCAAACCCCTTATGGGAGGGGGAGAATGCAGGTGGGCAGGTGCGGGAACCAGGGTGAGGGCTTTTGGGCCCCAGCCCCATGTAGCAGCTGGGAGTGTATTACAATGCTCTTTTAGCCCGGCCATTAAGGGATGGCTGAGTGTTAAATTAGCTCAGTGGAGAGTCAGGGTGACAGCATTTTACACTCTGCCCTCTTGGTACCCAGGTCCTTATTCAGTGTCCAGGAAGAATCAGAGCACATGCACTTGAAGGATGGTGAATGTGGGGATTTTATTGAGTGATGGAGGTGGCTCCAGCGGGATGGATTGGGAGTTAGAAAGGGGATGGAGTGGGAAGATGATCTTTCCCTGGAGTTTAGCAGTGCCATCGCCGATCTCCTCTCTAGCTGTCCCTAGCCAAACTCCTTTCCACGTTCAGATGCTCCTTCACTTCTCTCCTTCTCTGCCATTCCAGTCTGCTGTTCTGCCTCTCTTCTGCTGTTCTGCTCCTGGAGCTTGAGATTTATACGGGTACAGGATAGAGGGGTGTGGTGGGCCAAAAGGCAACATTTGGCCACAAAAACAGGAACGGCTACTCTCATTTAGGGCCATGGGTCCCTCACTAGGGACCACACTCTGCTGCCTCCTGTCCATATCAATACTATTTTCCATAGTGCCTGTATAATTTACATTCCCACCACCAATATGTAACATTTCCCTTTCATCACATCCTCACCATTTGTTTTCTTTTTTTCTTTTTGATAATAGTAATTCTAACTGAAGTGAAGTGGTGTCTTATTGTGGCTTAGATTTGCATTTACCTGATGATTAGCTGTGCTGAGCATTTTTATACACCTGTTGGCTATTTGCATGTCTTCATTTCAAATATGTCTATTAAAATATTTTGCATATTTTTCAATCAGGCTATTTTTTCTTGCTATTGATTTGTTTAAATTCCTTATATATTCTGGATATTAACCCCTTATCAGATGGATGGTTTGCAAATATTTTCTCCCATTCTGTGGGTTGTCTCTTCAATCTATTAATTGTTCCCTTTGCCGTGCAGAAATTTTTTACTCCAATATAAGCCCATTTGTATATTTTTGCTTTTATTGCTCGTGCTTTTGTGTTTCTATCTAAAAAATTCTGTCCAGTTCAATGTCATGAAGCTTCTCCCCAATGTTTCTTTTAATAGTTTCAGAATTTCATGTTTTATGTTTAAGTCTTTAATCCACTTTGATTTTATCTTTGTGTATGGTGAGAGCTACTAGTCTAGTCCCATTTTTCTGCATGTACATAATCTATTTTCTTCCAGTGCATGTTCTTTGCACTTTTGTCAAAAATCAGTTGACTATAGGTGCATGAATTTATTTCTGGGCTCTCCACTCTGTTTCACTGGTCTGTGTGTCTGTTTTTATGGCAGTACCATGCTGCTTACTAGAGCTTGGTAGTGTATTTTGAAGTCAGGTGGTGTGATTTTGTTTAGTAGCTTTGTTGTTTTGTTTAATATTGCTTTGATAATTCAGGATGTTTTGTGGTTCCATATAAATTTTAAGATGTGTGTGTGTGTGTGTGTGGAATGTAATTGGTATTTGAATACAAATTGCATTAAATCTATAAATTGCTTTGAGTAGTATGGCCATTTAACAGTATTAATTATTTCAGTTAGTGTTCTGAGATATCTTTTCATTTATTTGTGTCCAGTACAATTTTTTAATTCAATGTTTTATACTTTTCAGTGTAGGGATCTTTCATTATCTTGATTGAGTTTATTCTTAGCTATCTTATTTTTTGTAGCAATTGTAAATAGAATTGTTTTCTTCGTATCTTTTTCAGATAGTTCACTATTAATATACAGAAATACTACTAAATTTAGAATATTGATTTTGTATCCTAAACTTTGCTGAATTTTTAAATTAGTTCTAAAAGTTTTTTTGTTGGGCTATTTAGAGCTTTTATTATATAAGATCATGTCATTCTCGAACAAGAAAGTTTGATTTCCTCCTTTCCAATTTGGATGTATTTTTGTTTTTTTCCTTTGCTTAATTGCTCTGCCTAGGCCTTCCAGTACTATGCTGAATAAGAATGGTGAAAGTGGGCATCCCTGTCTTGTTCTAGATCTCAGAAAAAAAGTTTTCAGCTTTTTCCCATTTAGTATGATGTTAGCTGTGGGCTTGTCACAGGTTACCTTAACTGTTTTGACTCCATACCTTCTGTGCCTAATATGTTGCAAGGTTTTATCAGCATATCCTGTGTTGAAACATTCCTGCATCCTAGGATGAATCCCAATTAATCATATTAAATGATATTTTTAATGTGCTGATGAATACAGTTAGTGATTTAAAAAAAAAATTTCCATCTATGTTCATCAGGAATATTGGCTTGTAGTTTTCTTTTTTATGTTGTGTTCTTCTCTGATTTTGGTATCATGGTAAGGCTAGTCTTGTAAAGTAAGTATGGAAAAATTTCCTTCTCTTAAATTTTCTGAGACAGTTTGTAACAGTTGGTTATTAGTTCTTTAACTGTCTAGAAGAATTTAAGAGTGAAGCTGTCAGATCCTAGGTTTCTCTTTGATGAGAAACTTTACATAACTGATTCAATTTTCTTACTCCTTATTGGTCTGTTCGGACTTTCTATTTTTCATAATTTTCTCTTGGTGGTTGTATATGTCCAGAAATGTATCCATTCCTTCTGTTATCAAATATGTTGGTAGACAAATGCTCATAATAATCTAATTACCTTTGTATTTCAGTGTTATCAGTTGTAATGTCAACTTTTTCATTTTTCATATTATCTCTTCTCTCTTTTTTTTTTTTTTTTGCCTAGCTAAAGGTTTATTAATTTTCTTTACGATTTCAAAGAACCAATTATTCATTTTGTTGATCCATTGAATTTTTTCTAGCTTTTATATTATTTATTTCTGCTCTGAGTTTGATTATTTCTATCCCTCTACCAATTTGGGGTTTCGTTTGTTCTTGTGTTTCTAGTTTTTGAGGTGCATTGTTACATTGTTTATTAGAATTCTCTTTTTTTGATGTAGATATTTAGTGCTGTAAACTTTCTTCTTAGGACTCTGCTTTTGCTGCATCCTGTAATTCCTGTTAGAATACATTCCCATTTTCCTTTTTCTCCATAATCTTTTTCTTTTAAATGTCCCAAATAAATTTTTATTGACCCATTGGTTATTTAGGAATGTGCTCTTTGTGAAATTTGTTGTCCTTGTTGATTTTCGGTTTTATATCATGGTCAGAAAATACATGTGATATAATCTTTAACTTCTTAAATTTGTTAAGACATGTTTTGTGGCCTAACATGTAATCTATCCTGGAGAATGTTTTATTGCAGTGGAGAAAAATGTGTATTCTGCAACTGTTGAATACAATGTTCTGTAAATATCTGTTAGGTTCACTTGGTTTACAGTGCAGTTTAAGTTGAATGTTTCTTTGCTGATTTTCTGTCTGGATGATCTCTTCATTGTTGAAAGTGAGCCATTAACCTTCCTTACTATTACTATATTTCAATCTTTCACTCCTTTTAGATCTAATACTATTTGCATTATATATTTGTGAGCTCCAGTGGTGGATGCATATATATTTACAATTATCAGATCCTTTTGTTGAATAGATCACTTTATTACCATATAATGACCTTCCTTGTCCATTTTTACAGATTTTCACATTAATGTCTATTTTATCTAAGTATGGATACTATCCCTTACTTTTGGCTTCCAATTACATAGAATATCTTTTTCCATCCCTTCACTTTCACTCTACTTTGTCTTTAACCTGAGGTGGGTCTCTTGTAGGCAGCATATAGTTAGTCTTATTTTTTTTTTTTTATTTTTAATCTATGCAGCCAATCTTTTAATTGGAGAATATAATCTTTTTATATTTAAGATTATTATTGATATGTAAGACTTACTCATGACATCTTGTTAATTGTTTTATGGGTGTTTTATAGATACTTTGCTTTTACTCTCTTTTTCTCTTAGTGATTTGGTAGTTTTCTATAGTGATAAGCTTTGTTTCCTATCTCTTTCTTGTTTGTGTATCTGCTTTAATTTCTCTCCTTGGGTTAACATGGAGCTAGCATAAAGAGTCTTGTATTTACAATGGACTTTTTTCAAGAGGCAGAGTCTCATTAAGTTGTCCAGGCTGGAGTGCAGTGGTGTGATCATAGCTCTTTGTAACCTAAAATTCCTAGGCTTGAGGGGATCTTCCCACCTCACCATCCTAAGCAACTAAGACTACAGACACATATTACCATGCCTAGCTATATATATATATATATATATATATATATTATTTTTTGCAAAGATAGGTCTTGCTATGTTGCCTAGGTTTGTCTCAACTCCTGGGCTCAAGTAATGTTCTTGCCTTAGCCTTCTAAAATACTGGGATTACAGGTGTGAGCCATTATTCCTGGTGATAGTGGATTACTTTAAGCTGATAACTCATGACTTCAGTCACAGAAAATTACTCTGAACTGTTTTCCTGCCCCCTTCAACTTATATTTTTGTTGCCTTAATTTACATCTTTATCTACTGTGTTTTCCTTAACCACAATAGCTGCTGTTTTTGACTATTTTGAATTTAGAACCTTCATACTAGAGGATTAAGAAATGGATACAACACCATTATGTCCCTAGGGTATTCTGAGTTTGGTTACAAATGTGTCCCTACTGGTGGTTTTTATATTTTCACGTGTTTTTATAACATTAATTATTTTCCTTTCATTTCCAATTTTAGCACTCCTTTAAGATTTTTTTTCAGGCCATTCTAATGGTGATCAATTCTTTCAGCTTCTTGCTTGACTTGGAAAATCTTTATTTTTCCTTTTTTCTGAAGTATAGATTGATTTGGTGGAATAGTATTATTGGCTGCTTTTTTCTCTTTCAGAAATTTTAACATATAATTCCATTCTCTTCTAGCATCAAGGTTTTTGCTGAGAAATCTGCTAATTGTCTAATGGGGAGCTCCTTGTATGTGACTTGACACTTTTTTTTTGCAACATTTAAAATGATCTCATTATGTTTGACTTTTGACAGTTTGATTATAATGTGCCTTGAAGAGGATCTCTTTGGGTTAAATCCAACTGAGGACTTTGAGTTTCCGGAATCTGGATGTTAATATCTCTTTCAGGACTTATGGAGGTATTATTTCTTTTCTTTTTTTTTTTTTTCTTTTTCTTTTTTAGATGGAGTCTCGCTCTGTTACCCAGGCTGGAGTGCAGTGGCACAATCTAGGCTCACTGCAAGCTCTGCCTCTCGAATTCACGCCATTCTCCTGCCTTAGCCTCCTAAGTAGTTGGGACTACAGGTGCCCACCAGCACACCTAGCTAATTTTTGTATTTTTAGTAGAGACGGGGTTTCACCATGTTGGCTAGGATGGTCTCGATTTCCTGACCTCGTGATCTGCCCGCTTTGGCCTCTCAAAGTGCTAGGATTACAGACATGAGCCATCCTATCCGGCTGGTATTATTTCATTAAATATATTTTCTGTGCCTTCATTCAACTCTTTTCCCTTAGTCATTTATATAATTTGCATATTTGTTCACTTAATGATGTCTCATAAGTTCCACGTGTTTTCTTTATTTTTTGTTTATTCTCGTTTCTTTATTCCTCTGATTAGCTTATTTCAAAAGACCTTTCCCCTGTAGTTTTTATTTTATTTATTGAATTCTTTAGACCCAAGATTTTTGTTTTTTTTTATATCTCTTTGTTAATTTTTATTTAAATCATGAATTATAACTGATTTTATTGAATCATTTGTTTATATTCTATTGTATCTCTCAGTTTCATTAAGGTTATTATTTTCCATTTTTTTAGTTATGTTGCAAATTGTCTTTTCATTGTGGTCTGTAACTATGGAATTATTGTGTTCTTTTTTTGTTGCTGCTGTTGTTTTTGCTTTTTCATATTTCCCCCTTGTGTGCCTATATGTTGCTATCTGTGCATCTAGTGAAAAGTCTTCTTTTCCAATTTCGTGAAGTAACTTTTGTAGAGAAACAATTTTTTCTGTAGATGGGTCCTAATGTGTCAGTTGGGTATGGAGCATTGGCTTTGGTTCTGGGTAGACACAGTAGCATAGCTTCTGGTCAGTTTCTTCAGCTATAATCCTGGTCAGTGAAGTCTATAGTTGTGTCAGATTGGTTAATGGTGCATTGATTTCCTCTCCATGAGTTCTGCCTGTTCCCTGGGTTTTGAGGTACCATGTGGGTTTGAGTGTTGTGGATATTCTGCTTAGCTATTCTGCTGCTCCTAAGTGCCAAACAGCCGGATTTGTTATAGTGCAGCCAACTATGTGAGCATAATGGAATGGCAGCCACACTTACAGTGTATAAAGATGCAGTGCCTTCTGGCCCCCAGGTAAGGATATACTCTAGCGATGGGTCTGGTTTCAACATGGTGCCATGCTATATAGCAGCTAAGGGGTGGGAGGGTGCACAAAATAGGCTTCTACTCTGAGAAAATGCAGTGTGAATTCCAGGCAACTTTACAAACTAGGTTTGGTGCCTGTGAGGGCTACAAGACTCTCTTCTAGCAAGGACTGCAGCTGTCTATGATAGTATGGGGACAGCTGGAGGTCTCCAGCTTATCTTTGTCCCAGAAGAAGCCTCTCATTAATCCAAACTAATGCCAGCAGAGAAGACAACGTAGCAGAAATAGGGTGTTTAGTTACCCTGTCTATGGTGATCCACAGGGATGTTGTCACTACCTTGGTGCTCTCCAACACACTTCCTCAATCACAGCAGTAGAAATATAGTGTTTTTATTGTTTTATTTGGGAGGGGAGGGAATGCGTATCAGTCAATTCTAGTCAAACATTTTGCTGACATCACTCCTGTACTTTTAATCTTTTTAAAGACTTATTTGCCTGCCTCAAGATTACACAGTTATTTATGTTTATAATTTGACATTTTCTGTAATTTGCTTCATAACCTTAATTTATTTTTACATACTTCATGACAAAATTTGGGCTTTTGTCCATTGCGTGTGGTGAGCCATTTTGTCTTAGACTAATTACTAAATATTCTATCCAGTCCCCATTTACTTCAGGTGTCTCCATTGTCATATTTCTGTCTGTACATTTGTTTCTAAGTTTCCCAGTGTGGTCTATTGGTTCTTTCTTTTCCTGTTTTTGTTGTTGTTTGGTAGAATTATTTTTAAAAACTATTTGCTTTTGTAGTATATTCTTACATCTGCTGAGTCAATTTCTACTTCTTTGCTGTTAAAAAGTTAGTGATGGGCTTTTATTCTGTTAACATCATAAATGTGAAGAGTTCCACAAAATGTGTACCTGAATTTTTGTCTTTGAATTTAAACACATTTTTTGTTACTGAAGTGGTAGAGGGATTCGCAATTTTACAATATGAAGATATTTAATCTATGAATTATTTATCTCTACCTTTAATTTTATGTTTACATTGCTGATTGACATAATTTTTTCTTACGAATTATCTTAAGTATTAACCTTTAGATAATTTAAATTTTATTTGCAACAATATTATTGTCTTCATTTTTTGGTAAGTACTGTTCTATACAAAAATTAATAAATTATGAGGTGATTTTATATTTGAGAATCACATAAACTCTCATCATTTTGTAGTTTTAGACTCTATTGTCTTTTAAAATCTGTAATCAATATAATCTGCAAATAAAGAAAATTTTGATTATCTTATCCTAACAGACATTACCTTTTTTTTTTGTCTTATTACACTTTTTTTTTGTTTTAAAACATTAGTAGATTTGAAGTTTAACATGCCAGTAATGGGAGACATGCTTTATAAATTCTTTTTCTAATTTTAAATTAAATGTATTTTATTTCACACATTTTTATGATTATTTTAAGTGTGGTATAGGCTTTAAATAGTTAAATTGTTAACTTTTTCTATTTATTATTATAAATTGTAATTTATTTAATCACACATATAAATTAAAATTTATCAATATATTATTCTGAATCCATTGATATTATTTTCCCCTTAACATTTTATTAATGTTACAAAATATCTAAGAGATTACAAATGATACAATGGCAATGGAACAGTCCAAGATTCGAAACGCCGTTTAAATTAATAGAAAGATTTATCCGTATCTATTAGCTTCCTCTGATTATTCCCTAAACACACACACTATATCCTGGGATGTTATGTTTTTTACATGCTTTCTACTTTTATAGAATCTTCACACAGAATTTATGTCAGTTTTTCATATCCAGTTTTACATATTCTTCTCAATTTTTGTCATCTCTATTTTTAGGACAAATCCAACATCTCGTGCTAGTCATCCTTTTCCCCCAATATGGAAATGTGTTATATTATAAATTTTAAAAGTAAAATCTGTGGGATATTAGCTATTCAATAATTAGAGTTGATGTAATTGACTATATGGAAATCAAATTTAGATTTTTATTTTACATTAACAAAATTTAATAGAAATTTAAAAGCTAATCATACACAGTAAATTCAATAAATATTGGAAAATACTAGTACTGTGTGTTGTTATATGAAAAAGAGCTTTTATAAATAATGTCCAAAAATTAAATTAATTATATCAATATTAAATATAACATAAGAAAACACAAGATTTAACAATTATTTAAAAATAGATATTGAAATAAATCATTTGCAATGTATTTAAAAATGAAAAAGTTGTTTTTTGATACTCAATGTTAAAGTTATATTAAATACCTAGACCAAAAAGAAAAATACATCATGAATTATATATTAGTAAATATAGTAACAGAATTAGACTACCCAAGAATGACAGATTGTAGAGCTATTAGATTGGCTTTTGAATAATGCCTTTTACTTCATTAAAAAATAAAGAAATGAATTAAACATATAGTGGATCCAAACATTTAAGAATCCAAGATAGATGAGATCATTTCGAAATTATTTAGATGGGATCTCTAAGAGTATACTCAATATGAAACTTAGAAACTTACCGAATTTAATCAGTAGATTCAATGCAGCCAACAAGGACACCTGAAGCTTTGCCACATTTTACAATACAGACAGAAGGAAAAACATAAAAGGTAGTATAATGAACCAAAAGATGCTTAACCTTTTTTTTTTTTTTTTTTTTTGAGACGGAGTTTCATTATTGTTTCCCAGGCTGGAGTGCAATGGCACAATCTCTGCTCACTGCAACCTCCACCTCCCGGGTTCAGGGGATTCTCCTGTCTCAGCCTCCTGAGTAGCTGGGATTACAGGCATGTGCTACCATGTCTGGCTAATTTTGTATTTTTAGTAGAGACAGGGTTTCTCTATGTTGTTGAGGCTGGTCTCGAACTCCCAACCTCAGGTGATCAGCCCACCTTGGCCTCCCAAAGTGCTGGGATTACAGGAGTGAGCCACTGCTCCTGGTCTGCTCTAGCATGTTTAAATGGAATTACTGAAGAAAGGAATAGAAAGAACGGTGAATGGGCAAATAATTTGATGAAAAAAATTATTAATACTGATAAACTAGATGAGCCATAATGAGAAAGAAAAATGATGATTTCAACTCACTCTTCCGTATTGTAAAAATATTTTAAGTAAGTTATCAATAGTCTTAAAAAATAGTGTAGTTGTGTTTATTTTAGAAATGCAAGAACATTTTAACACTAAAACATCTATAATATCAATTACCATATTACAGATCACTAGAAAAAAATAACATGATCATCTCAATATATCCAGAGAAACTATTAAAAATACACAAATTGTGATTTATATTGAAATATCTTAACTGCGATTCAAAGCTCAGTTCATTACCTTAGTGAAGAGAATCCACTAAACCTTAAATCAGAGTTATTGATGAACACTTGTAAAATTTCCCTTTTTTTTTTTTTTTTTTTTTTTTTAGAAGTCTCGCTCTGTCACTCAGGCTGGAGTGCAGTGGGGTGATCTCCACTCACTGCAACCTCGGCCTCCCAGTTCAAGAGGTTCTTTTGCCTCAGCCTCCGAAGTTGCTGGGACAACAGGCGCCTGCCACAACACCCAGCTAATTTTCGTATTTTTAGTAGAGATAGGATTTCACCATGTTGGCCAGGATGGTCTCGGTCTTTTGACCTTTGTGATCTGCCCGCCTCGGCCTCCCAAAGTGCTGGGATTACAGTCATAAGCCACCATGCCCGGCCAAAATTTCCCCTTTTAAAGATATCAGTAACAACATGCAGTTGCTCTCTATGAGTTCTCTTTTTCACGGTACTGGACAACCTTGCAATGCCATCAGATACTCCTTGCTGTGTGCCAACCTTTCCTCACAAGCACTGCTACACATACACCCAAATAAGACACCTAAGGCCTAGAAAGAACAAACACTAACCATTGCTGACTTCTTTATGACTACATTATGAGCATGTTGGATATAATATGCGAGCCATAAAACATAGACAAAGAGTCCTGTAAGTAAGAAAATCAGTGTGTTCTTGTATAACAGCAAAACATAATTGAAATGTGTGCCGAAAAAATATCACTTAAAACAGTTGTCCAGGCTGGAGTGCAATGGCGCCATCTCGGCTCACCACAACATTACTCATAAATATATCTAACATATATTTATTAATAAGACAAGATAGGAAGAAAGTGTTAGGTTGTCTAATTTGAACAAAGTAAAGGTAGCTATTAGGACATTTATTAGCTATAGGCAGACACTGACAGCTCAGAAGAAGACATAATATGTATCCAGAGTTTATGCAGTGAGTAAATAAGATTTATTCTAAAAAAGAAACACGTAGGGATAGAAAGTAGCATGCTTGGGCCGGGCATGGTGGCTCACGCCTGTAATCTCAGCACTTTGGGAGGCCGAGTCAGGCGGATCATGAGGTCAGAAGATCGAGACCATCCTGGCTGACATAGTGAAACCCAGTCTCTACTAAAAATACAAAAAATTAACCAGGAGTGGTGGCAGGTGCCTGTAGCCCCAACTACTCGGGAGGCTGAGGCAGGAGAACGGCATGAACCCGGGAGGCAGAGGTTGCAGTGAGCAGAGATCGCGCCACTGCACTCCAGCCTGGGAGACAGAGAGAGACTCTCTCTCTCAAAAAAAAAACAAGTAAGAAAGAACGAAAGTAGCAAGTTTGATGAGAGTCAGGTCGTGAATGGCTTTTTATATCAGCTCACAGAAATAGACTTTATTCTCCTGTCCATGCTAAATTAATGAAACCTAGAAAATGAATTTCACACAGTCAAAGCTGTATTTTAGGAGAAAGAGTATCTAGCAGACGGACTGGAGCAGGAATTCCAGCCTTAAAGACAGGGAGACCATTTACGCATATCTTTTCTATGTCCTTTTAACTTTAAATTTAACAGATATTAAAACTTTCCAAGAAAATTACTTTCATAATCCATAACCATTCATGCAGTGCAGGTCTTAGAATATGCTTCATGACAGTGTTTTTCTTCAGCTTATTTATTATTTTTGTAGCCTGTAAACTTCCTCATGTATCTTCTTAAAATGGCAATCACCACCACAGAAATTCTCTGCATACCTTATTAATATTGCAATAACCATTAAGACTATGCAACATATATCTGAGTAATATGGCAATAACCATTAGCTTACTTTAATGCTAATAAAATATATAAACATGTCACTGTGATATATATTGCTAAGTTCATGTGCATTCATTGGTTGATGACTCTAATAGTAGAATGGAAAAGGAGATAAGTCACAGAGTGAAAAGTTATGACCTTTGGAGTCAGACAAGCCTGCACTGTATTCCTGACTATACAGTTTTCTAATTGAGAAACTGAGTAATTTATTTTCACTTGGATTTAGTTTTCATCTTCTTACAAATATGGATGGTGTTCCCAACCACACAGTATTGGAGGTATGAAATAAGATGACTTACATGAAATTCTTAACCCAGTTATAGGCATATTATAGACCTCAAATAATATGAATTTCCTTCAAGTTCAACCTTAACACTACATAATACAGTGACAGGGAAAATAAAGTATAACAGAAATGGCTCTGCTCGTGTGTGTGGATTGGGGTAGGAGAGTTCTGCAGGTTGAATAATGAAAAATATTAAAATGAGAACTGAAAAGATTATTTATGTCCAATATATTCAAATAATTGAAAGCATATCAATGATTGACTAATGGTTTTAGTAGTTTAGTCTTCACTAGTATCATGACAGGTTAAATGAAAACCTTAAAAATAAAATCTGTGAAAATACTGAGAGAAGTTAGAAATATTCATGCCTATGTTACTCATACGGTAATATGTAATCAATAAAGTATGTATTCAGCTATGTATAACAGTAAATACAGTATTTATATTTAGAATTGCCTTTGTTTAAGTTCTACAGGAATTATAAGAGCATATATACTGTGACACGTTTACAAGAGGATGTTTTGAGTTTTTAAGATGTTTTGAGTTTTTAGGTCAATTTAGGATTCTCCCTGTGCTGCAGATAAGAAATTCGTTAGAGTCAGAATGTGTGTGTGTGTGCACAAGCATACATGTAACGTGTGTTTCCATTCAAAAGATAAGAAGAATCCAGTTGGAGGACAAAAATACCACCGCAATTAACAAGATAATTAACAAGATAGTAAAGTGGAGTAAAGGCAATGGAAATAATGGTAATAGCCAAAACTACTGACATGTGCTCTAACCAAGGGCTACAAGATAAGGGAATTAATGGGAACTGAAGTCCAGCACCCTGTGACAAGAGGACTACAAGAAGGAATATGACATGCAAAAGACTCATTGGTGGAGGGGTACAGAAACAAGTGTAGGATTGCCTGGGAGGTGACCAAGACAGCTTAAAGTTCCCCTCAGCTTGATTAAACTTCAGACAGGCTTCTTTCTGCTTCTAGGTCTGTGGCCTCTAGCCCTGACAAAATCCAGATGGCCTAACCACAGAGGTCTCTCCCTTCCCTTTTCTAGGAGCATTTACTTTAGAAAATGCATCATTGTAATTTCTTTCTCTGCCCCTTTGAGATTTATAATATTTTAATAGCTTTTTGCTAGTTTTACAACCCCGGATTGTCTTTCTCAAGACTTTGGGGGTCTTGCTTTTGAAATGTAATCATGAAGAAAGATGGCAACCCTATGTCCTTATGTCTGTGAAGTTTATTTAATTTTCACTGGTTCCTCACTCTAAGTTGCAAACTAAAATAGGAGAAATTTTACTTTTCCGTTGTAAGGAGGTAACTGGCAAACACAGATGTCCTGTAACTCCCCTGCCAACATTGTCCATAGGAGGAGTCCTGCTTCTTTTGATAATGGGCCTGTCTTGGTACTCTTGCCATTGTCAGTCACAGGGAAGCCACAGGAAGTGTAGCCACGACCCAAACATTGTTGTACAAACAGAGGTCTCACAGTCGTTAAGGATCCCACACTAGGAGAGTTGAGCAGTGTCTTTCATATCCTCCATCGGGTTTACTTGTCTGTGCAGGTTTAGGGAGCAGTTCTTCCATGGTTCCTGTGGACTTTTCTTCTGGAAGGGAAACAGAGATGGAGGAGGGAATACTCATCCCCTCCAACCCTTTCTGCAGTTGGCTTCAAGACTGTAACTAGTACTCACCCTTACCTTCATCCACTATTCATTCAAATCTCTCTCACCTGCAGCTATCACTGCTCCAGTCTTGATAAATTACCTAGTGGTATAACCTGAGGCTTTACTCCTAAGGGTCTGAATCCTTAGCAATCCTACTCTTTTCAGACCAGGGTTGCTGTGCGTGCTCACTCACCATTACAATGGGACACAGAAGGACCAGGAGGCGTCCCACTGGATCATCTGGACTGCACATGCTGCCTTTTGCCTTTGTTGTGTAAATGTAGCCTTACCTTCTCTGCAGATCGTAGTTAGTTACTTCTGCTGTGATAGTGAGTCCTATTTTCACCTGCTGGTCCAAGGATATAAAGTGTTTAAAGTGCACTGGTGCAGCCATTGTTTATGGTATAATGGGACCCTTTCTCTGTTCTTTAATAATATTATATTATTTGGGGACAAGGGTCTCCAACCTTCTAGAGATCCCAGTTACACATACAGAAGACAAAAATTACCTTATTGGATCATTTAGAGTTATGGTTAACGGGGCCACTCTTATTTTCATCTCTTGTTTCTAAGACCCATTCATTCTTCTTGTTGGTAGCACAGTAGCACACTAAAGCATCTAATTTAATGATTCCACTACATTATAAAAGAGAGCACCACATTTTTTCATAGTGTAGAATTTCAGCTGTGCCTTTAGAAGGTGACTCTGGTGCCCTGTGAGGCAGGCTGCTTCTGGATGATGTTATAAATGCATTGACCAGTGGAGGCCACTTCTTAGCTCCTTTGCTGGGAAGTCATTTCTCAGGTCAGACACTATGCTGAGTGGTAATATGTGAGTGTGGAATAGGCATTTCCTAAGCCCCAAGGCAATGATGCTATGTACGCTCTGCAGAAAGGATGTGCAAAATCCATGCCTGTCAGAACAAGCCCATACATCGAAGAGGTCAGAAAGAACTCAGTGTAGTCAACTTGTCAGCCCGTGGCTTATTGGACTTGTAAGGAATAGTATCATGCTAAGGGTTCAGTATGGGTCTCTCTTGTTTTCAAGCTATCGTTCTCATTGTTAGAGATTTTATTTGTCTCAAACTACTTATGTGAACATATACCTTCAAGTAAACGTTTTACTAAATTGATATTTTAGCATGTTAATTAAGCTGTGCTAAAAATACTAGTAAAACATTTATTTGAGGGGATGGACCATATAGCACTGTGAGATGAATAAAGATTATAAAATTAAAAGTGTTGCCTCTTGAAACAAACTATTTTTAAAGTGTTATCCTTTTTATCACCTTTTTTGCGCAAATAAGTCTTTATTGTCATTTATCTGATGAAGAAATGAAATCATGATAAATCTTTGTATTGTGTCACTCTTAAACCCTGTGTTTGTTTTTATTGTAAAGGCAACAGTTCCAACTTTAAAAGATGAAACAGCTATAAGGGTGGAAAGGGGGTAACCTCTTTCCTCCCTATCATAAAAGTCACTGCCAATACTCCTATAACAAAAGACACATTCACGAGAGAAACATAGCAGATCTATTTTGTCAGTTTTATATGACATGAAAGCCTTCAGAATGAAGACTCAAAGATACAGGAGAAGCTATCTGATTTTATGCTTAGATTCCAAGATGCTGTGGCAATTGTGTAGCAATGCGACTGGATGAAAGAGTGTGATCTGGTAGTAATAGACCAGGGTGGAAATTGAACAAGGCTTGTTAGTTTAGCTTCTTATTGGCCTCTCTGTACAGCATTCCTTCTTTCTAGGCATGGGGCAGGTCTTGTTCTGCAATGGGGGTCTTATGACCTACCATCAAAGGAGGTGGGTCTGAGAATTTTTTATGGCCATTTTTTACAAAGAAAGATGGGAGAAGTTTCGAGTAATGTTTTTAGGTTTTATGGGTGGCTTTGGAGAGAAGGGATTCTGGTTTCCATGATCCACCTTGAGGAAGAGGGATTCTAGTTTCTACGGCTTGCCTCCACGGAGAATGAGGGTGAGAGATAGAAGTGCAGGAAAAGCTCAAAGAGGAACTTTGCTTCTTAAACTGCTTCTGGGGATTCCACTTTGGAGTATTGCTTTGTGAGTCCCAACACAGGTGTATTTAGAAATCTTCATATTTTAGATATCAATTGAATATGTATACCCCCAAGTGCTTCACATTGGAATACATATTGAAACATGTATTGTTAAATTAGACTAAACTGAATGTGACTGTTGTTTATTTCTTTGTAAATTTATTGAATTATAAAATACATACAAAAAAAAAAAAAGGGCAGGTGTCGTATTTGTCCAGCATTCACAAAATAAACCCCCCACTCAGACCAAGAAACATCACCAGTCTCCCAGAGGTGTCCCTTTCATACTTTTTCACAGTCCCTCTCTTCTTCAACAAGATTTCCCACTATTCTGACTTAAACAACATAGTTCAGTTTTGCATGGCTTTTAAGCTTTATATGAATAAAATAATGTACAATACGTGCCTTGCTGTTGGCGTATTGTTAAACATCACATCTCTGAGATTCATTCAAATTGTTGTATACAGTCATACCTTATTTATTCTCATCTCTGCAAGGCTTTCAATGACATAAATATACTACAACCTATGTATGTATTTTATAATTGATGAATATTTGTTAATTTCCAGTTTGGAACTATTAGAAATAGGCTGCAAAGAATATATAGATGCAAGTCTCTGGCTGAACATATGTTTATATTGGGGTAAGAGGTTTGAAGCCTAGAATTGAAAATGTTGTATTGATAGGCTCATCTCTACTAACTACTGCCTATAGCAGTATATGAGAGTTATCAAGTTTATAAATCTTTTCCAAGAATGAATTCTTAGTTTTGATGTTTCTCTACTACATATCTGCTTTCTATTTATTTGATTTATATTCTTATTTTTATTTCTACTTTCTTTGGATAAGATTTACTTTTATTTTCTACTTTTATGGGAAAAATGATAGCTTACTGATTTTGAGTCTTTCTCCTTTTATAATATATGCATGTATCGCTATAATTTTTTAGTTATGTGCTGTATTATTCCATTTTCATGGAATAATACATTCCCAAGATTGGGAAATTTATAAAAGAAAGAGGTTTAATGGACTCATGATTCCACATGGCTTGAGAGACCTCACAATCATGGCAGAAGGTGAAAGGCATGTCTCACATGGCAGCAGACAAGAGAAGAGAGCTTGTGCAAGGAAATATATAAGGGAAACCCCTGGGAGACTCCCCACTATAAAACCATCAGATCTCGTGAGACTTATTTGCTATCATGAGAATAGCACAGGAAAGACTCACCCCCATGATGCAATAACTTCCCACCACATCCTTCCCAAAACATGTGGGAATTGTGGGAGCTACAATTCAATATGAGATTTGGGTGAGGACACAGCCAAACCATGTCAAGTGTCCCTTAAGCATACCCCAAATTTTGATATGACATATATTTCTGATCATGAAGTTCAAACTATTTTCTAATTTCTTTCTTTCTTTTTTTTTTTGTTTTTCTTTTTTTTGAGATGGAGTCTCCCTCTGTTGCCCAGGCTGGAGTACAGTGGCATGATCTCGGCTTACTGCAACCTCAGCCTCCTGGGTTCAAGTGATTCTCCTGCCTCAGGCTCCTGAGTAGCTGAGACTATAGGTGCATGTCACCACACCTGGCTAATTTTTGTATTTTTAGTAGAAACAGGATTTCACCATGTTGACCAGGATAGTCTCGATCTCCTGACCTCATGATCCACCTGCCTCAACTTCCCAAAGTGCTGGGATTACAGGTGTGAGCCACCGCACCTAGCTTACTTTCTAATTTCTTTTGTGATTTCTTCTTTGATTCAACAGTCATTTAGAAATGTGTCACTCACTGTATTTTACAGAAAACTCTATTAATTGTTAAATCCACAGTGATTAGAGAACATTTTCTAAGTGACTTTATAACTGTAAAGTATATTGAATCTCAACTGATAATGTACAACAACCTATCATATGATCAATTTTGCTAAATATTTTATTTTCACATAAAAATGCACATTATGTCAGTGTTGGGCAGTGTTTTATATCTGAACTGTTGCTCAAAGTTATTTCATTGTGCCGATATTCTATATAATTACTGATATTTTTGTTTGCTTGATGTATTAGTTAATGGGAACTAACACCTCCTGCTATCAGAGAATAGGTTCTTTTCCATTGAGTCATGTCAATTAATGATTTATATGTTTTGATAAATTGTTACTATGTATTTATAGATTTAGTATCAATATGTCTGTTGAATGGACCTATTTGTCATTCTGGGGGTGGAATGAAAGTCTATTTTGTTATGACAGACAGAAAACAATAATTTTAAATGTGATTTCTTTATGTAGATGACAATACCATTTTATAATATCTAAAATATTTATTTATAGAAATGTAGCATGAGATCCAGTTTGTCATTGCAACAAATTATGCAATTAAAGCTAGAGCAAGAAAGCCCATTAATTATACTATATTAAGGTTTTTACTAAAAACAGATAAAAGAACCACGTATAGTTTGAATATATCATCAATAAACAGCTAATCAAAGCACTAATTTATTAAATAGCATAAGTCTTAAGTCTAAATCATATTAAACTAATAATTTTTATAACTAGGTTTATACAAAATTTCCATCAAAATTCTATGAAGCAGTAACATAACCTGTTCTATATTATTAAAGTACCATGAAGTCTCATAGCAATTAAAATATTACTTAAGAAATCAATATTGGCACATTTAACTAAGACATTAGTGTAAGGATATAGTTTGACAGTTTGGTAGTAGATCATGTTTGCAAATATTTCAACATGTGACAAAACAGTAAATGCCACCTTACTTGGAACTAATTAACAGGAAGATTTAGTGATATATGTTTACACTTAATTTAGTTATTTAAAAATCATTTTAATATAGGAAATTTGTAAGAGTAAACTCTCCAGCTTGATACTAATTAGTATTTGTTTTGCTGTAATGAATATTAAGCTAACCCATCTCTAATTAATATCACAGACAATAGAGACAGTCTATCAGCACAATATTTTGTATAGTTTTTAGACTATTGAGCAACATTTTCATAGTAGATTATGGAAATGTGTTGTAAAAAACAAAAACACATTTTTGGTTTGTTTTTGTTTTTCTTTTTGAGACAGAGTTTCTCTCTTGTTGCCCAGGCTCGAGTGCAATGGCGCGACCGCGGCTCACCACAACCTCTGCCTCCTGGGTTCAAGCGATTCTCTTGCCTCAGCCTCCCAAGTAGCTGGGATTACAGGCATGCACCACCACGCCCGGCTAATTTTTGTGTTTTATAGTAGAGATGAGTTTTTCCCACATTGGTCAGGCTGATCTCGAACTCCCGACCTCAGGTGATCCACCTTCCTTGGCTTCCCAAAGTGCTGGAATTACAGACATGAGCCACCACACCCGGCCAAAGAAAAATAATTTTTTAAATATAATCTATTTTCCTTATTTATAATTTGAATAAGAATTTGTAATTTTATCACAGACCAGTAAACAATTCTGTGAAAATATTTCTATGTAGGGAAGATTTTCAAAAGTTTAAGTTTCGTATGGTTTTCTTAGGCGTAAATACTGCCAGATTGCTGTGACAATATTAATTCAAAATATGTTTAGATTTTGCATATTGATGTCTATTCATTATTCTAAGAGAATTTTTTGTTATTATTTCTTTTGTTTATGCTCCTCCTCTTATATTTTCACAGATAAATATCAAATGTACAAATGATATTGGATCAGCAATGACTGAAGAACAGAAAAGGTGATTGGTGGACAAGGAGAAACATTTTAATATTTCAGGAAAAAAAAATCTCTGCTCAAATATCTTTTCTTCAGAAACGCATATTAGCTTTCATTTGTGTAACAAGTGCTCAGTGTTTCATTACTCTTTTCTTCCCAAGTCTTCGATCGTTGACACTTGACTGTAATTTTTTCATCCAATCTTGTGAGGGAAAGACTGCAGGGTTAGGTTAACACAGTGATTCAAGACAAATGCCAAGTGCGTGTCTTATGAGACTTATACTCTCCATAGAGAGAATCACAGAAGCATGGAACATGGTGATATATATGAGTGTGGTGCCGAAGTTCTACAGATGAATGTAGATATATTGAGTTAGGCACTTAAAGCAATTGCTTTCAGTCATCTTGATGATAAGCAGTCAGAGATGAGATGTGTGCATTTGAGATGAAAGAGCTTGGTATAAATTTAAATCAAATCCAAAGACTGACATTTACCTCATTTTGGTTGGAGAGGAGAGGAATACATTTAAGATTGAGAAACAAATTTAAATACTTAAGACTAGTTTTAAAAATTTGAAAATTTCTGTCACAGAATCCTCACTTAGATTCACTGTAGAAAAATGAGTTGGTGACGGACTCGTGTGTTTGTGGTTAGGTAAATAGAAGACTTCCTTGATCATGGACAGAAGTAAGATGAGTGTGTGAAGATAAATTAGGAGGCAATCATTTGATTATTTAATTAGGAGAGATAATAAGGAGAATAAGGATCTTATGAGAGAGAAGGTCTAATAAGAGATAATAAGATAATAAGGATCATAAAGAAATATACTCATAGTATAACAAGGTTTATTTAGTATGAATCACATTACAGATAGAGTAAAAACACCGAGTGGACAGAACACTGTGATACATAAAAAGTCAGAGTCCTACTCAGTCAGTCTACTGACTATGAGATACAACAAAACATAAGTTCAGCTGAAGTGGGTGGATGGCCTGAGGTCAGGAGTTCGAGACCAGCTTGGCCAACATGGGGAAACCTTGTCTCTATTAAAAATACAAAAATTAGCCGAGTGTGGTGGTGGGCACCTATAATCCCAGCTACTCGGGAGACTGAGGCAGGAGAATTGCTTGAACCCAGGAGGAGGTGGAGATTGCAGTGAGTTGGGATGGTGACACGGCACTCCAGCCTGGGCGACAGAGCGAGACTCCGTCTGAAAACAAACAAACAAAAATAGGTAAATAAAAATAAGCTCATCGTAAACTGCTGTGAATGTAGAATTTCAAGGGGATTTATTTTCTTTAAATTATGCACATGATTCAGTGTAAAACGTCTCCAACGTCTTTTAATAAGTAAGTCAGAACAAAGCAGGGCAATGAGACAAAATAATAACAATAATAATAATGAGAAGTATTATACAACACATTGTTGGCCACTGAAATATCTTGAGCAATTTGATGCATGAGGAATATCCCCTAGCCCCAAGCATGCCAATAAGGATTATCACTTAATACCATAGTCTAAAAAATAAATACGGAGTGGAGATTTTTATTGTACGCAGTGCCTAAAGTATTACAGCTAACTTCATCAAATAGTTACCCTCTTCTACAGGGCAGAATGCTTTCACAGTTGGGTATTTACCTTCATGATGAATGTGACTGGAGACAGAGGAGGTGATAATGACCAATACTTATTAGTGTTTGAACCAACACCGAGAATGCTTCCCTAGTTGTTTGCTCAAAATGAGCAAGGAAATAAAGGTGGAAACTCAAGTTTAATGTTATCTGCAACAGTAGGCTCTGCTGCAATCCCTGAAAATGACCAGAGCTTAATCTCATGTAAAGAACATTCAGGCCGGGCACAGTGGCTCATGCCTGTAATCCCAGCACTTTGGGAGGTCAATGCGGGTGGATCACCTGAGGTCAGAAGTTCAAGACCAGCCTGGTCAACTCGGTGAAATTCTGTCCCTATTAAATATACAAAAATTAGCTGGGTGTGGTGGCAGGTGCTGTAATCCCAGCTACTCGGGAGGCTGAGGCAGGAGAATGTCTTGAACCCGGGAGACAGAGGTTGCAGTGAGTCGAGATCACGACCTTGTGCTCCAGCCAGGACAACAAGAGCAAAACTTCATCTCAAAAAAAAAAAAAGAAAGAAAACCACTTATCAGCTTATTACCAATGTAGAGGTCCATTTATCTCTGGTCTTTGACAACTGCTGCCCCATCAAAAGTGAAAATTTATTCTATTGCCTTATTTTATTTATCCAAAATAACTACTTATTAAAAATAAGGGCCTTTCTTACCCAAAGAGGAAAGCTTTGAAATATTTAAAATAAACTTATTGTTCTAGTCATATTCAAAAGGCTATTACTTCTGCATTTTATCAGTGGATTTTCAGCCATAAATATACTATATACGTGCTCTTCTTTTGCCATTCCACCAAATAAATAATAATAACAAGAATTCAGCATTAGAAATTTACAGAACTGTGAAATTAGTCTACCACAGTTTCTTAGATTGTGGCAGAGGACATGAGACTCCTGGGTCACAGATAAAGGATTTTATTAGTCACAGAACAGTAGGCAGCATGATTTTATATTTACATGCGCTTCTACCTGTTCCCACAAGCCCCACTGGAGCAGTGGGGGAGGGAGTCCAGGTGGATTGCGCATAGGGAGACTGTGCAACAGCTGAGGAGTTCCAAGCTTAGGGAAACCACATTTTGTGATGAGGCTCCCAGCAAACTGATCAAACTCTTCCCCAGAGGGAGAAATCATCTTTATTATACTCATCAGAAAACATGTCTGCCTTGTGTCCCAAAGAGAGCCACTATTTCTCTCATCTGAGGCTTTTTGCTATACAAAAGCTTTCACAAGACATATAAAAATATCATGGAGATTTGCCTTCCAAAAACAAACATACACCAACACATTTGCAACTAAGACAGAGAAATCAGAAATAGAAGAGACATCCCGGATAAAAAGTATGACATTAAATAGGCCCAGGAAAGCTAATCCCTCTTTAGCATTGCATATGCCAATTCACACTTACAGTCATTCATATCTTCTTCATAACAAGCTTCTTCCTATCATGTGCATCTTTCTTGAAAGTGCTCTTGTTTTTTGGCCATTGGCAGAATATCTGAGTTGTTTTTTTCTGCACTGTTGACCTTTTATCGAACTCTCTAATCATATTTATCCATAAACACCATTTATCACCATAGAAATATTTTGTGATTACTATATGCAAGTTAATGGTGTAGATGCTGGAAACCAAGAAAATACTATGCTCATCTGTTTTTCAAAGGAAAATTGTTCTTAAAGAAATAGAAATTAGCCACAGGTACCTAAACATTAAAGAATATACACTGAATAACATGTATGCCAGATGCTATAATGCAACAGAAAATAAGATCTCACAGGCTTTACTGGTTTTCAAAAAGATTTTACCTTTTACAATGATCCAAAACTAGCTTTTTTTTTTTTTTTTTTTTTCAATTGGAGACATTACCCATTTCTGTTGGTTTGATCTTGATATCGATTTGTAGCCTCAACCAAAATGTATGGTCTGTTTAATCTTCATCAGCTTTATAGTAACTTTTTCCCATGGTGCCCCAGAATAGATTTCCTACAATTTACAGCCACTCTGCTCTTCGTGTATCGGAATTGGCACTGTACACAATATCTCAAACAGTAATTCTCATCACCTAAGAGTACAGACCTAAAGTAAAACAAATCCACTGTCCCAATCAAGCAGGACCTCTCAAGCAGCTCAAGACTAATTGAAAGTTTCTCTTGCTTAATATTTATCCTCCCATCGCCAATATTTTGTAAAAGCATTCTGTTGCTTTTTTTAAAAAAATGTACAATTCTAAACAGCAATATATTTGCTTAATAGATTTTCACGGAGAATGTATGGTATTTCATTTGTTTTCACATTTGGCGCAAGTGTTTTTTGTCCTCAAATAGCAATTTATCATATTCAATAAATTCCACTTGCCACTATTATTACCCTTAGCGTGCTTGTCTGTTTTTTTTTTTTTTTTTTCTGTTAATAGGTAATTGGTCATTATGTTGTTCTCCTCTTTGCTTTCTTGATTCTCATCAAGAGAGTTGAATACAGATAATGTTTTAACAGTAATAAATATTGGTTCTGAAATAATTATATAATTAATTTTAGGTTGATTGAGTTCTTCATTGGTAAAATAATTATATCATCTACATGGTAAGAATTTACAAGATATCAGAATGTCTTTTACCTTCTGCTGCTTCAGTGTGATTTTGAGATACTTTATTAATAACCCTTGAGAAATTTTAAATATCTCTAAGTACCTACATCTACATAGAACAGAAACATTGCTTTAGATAAGTTAAAAATTAAATGGAAAAGAAAATCGTTCAACTCATTAAGTCAGTACTTCTATTTTAAAACATTGTCAACAGTTTTGACTATTTTTCTTTTTCTCTTCTTTCCACTAGTTTAGTTTGCTTGATTGCTTATTTTTCTTCAGTAATTATTTTAAAGTATTGATAGATTACTCTCAATGTGTCAAGGTTTAACATAATAAGAATCCGATGTGGGAAGCAATATATAGTCTTCAGACATTTATGTTCTAAGGGATTCTTTAATATAAACATCAAGTGAAACTGGCTTTCTTTTTGATGCATGTCATACTTACGTAGTGCCTCTCTTCACATGACTACTTTTCAGAATAACTATTTTCTTATTATACAAGTACTAGGACTTATTGTAAAGATTTTGACACCCGAGAGAAAAATTTTGATAAAACATAATCATAAAATTGCACTTTCTGAAATAACTGCAGACAACAGTTTGATAGTTTATAGTTGCACATCATTTTAATCAAGTGTGTGTATGTGTGTCTGTGTGTATGTGTACACTTGTCTCTTATCTCAGTGGGGGGTTGATTCCAGGACTTTCCAATGATATAAAAATCTGTGGATGCTCAAATTTCTGATATAAAATGGCACAGAATTTGCATATAATCTACACATATCCTCTTGTATACTTTAAATCATATCTAGATTATTTATAATACATAATGCAATATAAATCTTATGTAAATACTTGTTATATTGTATCATGTGACAAGGGAAAAACTTCTGTTCATGTTCAGTACAGTTGCTTTTTAAAACTATTTTTGATCTGTGGATGACTAAATACATGAATATGAAGCCCATGGAAACAGGGGGCTGACTGTGTGTGTATATTATATATTACATATTATACACCTATAAATTTCTTATAATTCTGCATGTTATCTTTTTCCTGCAATTTTTCCACAACATTATTTAATGATTGCATAGTATTCGACTAGAGGGATTTTCTATAAAACTAGTAAATAATTTTTTCTTCAGATATTATTGCTATTTTTAATCATCTATTTTAAAATATTACCACAATGAATATATTTTTAACCTGTGTCTTTCCTTCATATTGTTATGATATATTCCTCAAATTGCTGAATGAAACAGTAGGAAAAAACAGACACCACCATGCAGCTAAAGATCTCAGTTTAAACTTTCTAATTTTGTTCTCATTTTACTAAGCTGTGATTTACTCAGGCAATTATTTATACTAATATAAAGAATCTCACTTTTGATGAGTTACAAGTGTAGTTGATTAAGCTCATTAAGAGTGATACCACTGATTCTTATACAATAACCTTGAGGAAAAGACACCAGTGGTGAGACCTCTGGTTTTGGTGTCAGAAATAGGACTCTAAAGATTCCGAATATCAGATCTGCTCTGGTACTACTTCTACAGATACTCTGCTTCTTCAAATCATCCAGCTGAAGATCAAGTCTTCCCCTTACCAGATGTTTTTGGTAGGTTGCACAATGATAGTAATATCATGGTACAGGAGGAGCCGTTGCCAACTGATACATCACAAGCCACATGCAACCCAAAAGTGCTACTGGACTGTTTTTTTGTACCTAAAGAACAAGTCTGGAGAAATGGGCAGAAGATTACTTGAGGGCGTTTTTTATTTTATTATTTCCTCACTTTCAATAAAGAGGCCTCTGCTCTAAGAACCTGCATTGAAATATCAGGAACAACTGTTTCTCTGTGTCTTTGCTCTTCAGCTGTATTCAAGAATCATCTGAGACATCAAAATACCATATCTTGACTCTGAAATTAGCAAAATGGCTTGAATTCAGACAGTGCCTTTCTTCCATGGGAGTGGCTTGTACTCTCTCTGAATCTCATATTTTCAGGAATCTTTTAACATTTACTACTTCAGCCTGAGCCTTCTGCAGAGTCATTTAGTGATGTTTGCATTAAGTCAAACAAGCTGAGGAATTATGACTCATTCTCCTTCTAAAACAAAGTTATCTCCTCTGAGCTTATTTTTCATAATACTGTTCTAAATATCTAGCATATTAGAAAGTATTTCAAAGCCCAGATTAAAAGACACATTTTCTGGAACGTTCAACAAATGCTTTTTAAAAATTTGTTCATTCATAGTACTTCATTTACTCCATTTGCAATACTCTGGCATAATATTCATTTTTGTAAAATATAATATGAATAGCAATGTTAATAAAATTAGCAATATCATTGTAGTATTTTACCACTTTCAAAGCACTTTCATAAGGATTGATGTATTTGGCATTCATGTCAGCTCTGTGAGTGTGAAAAGAATTTTTCTCATCCTCATTTTATAGATTAGAAAACAGAGGCACAAGAACATAAGTAGAACCCTTAAGTGCAGAAATGTTAAAGGAAAGAATCAGAGGCTGATCCTCAAATTTTTTATTAACACTTAAAACAATGCCTGCCAATATGTCATGGGTCTTTCCTTTATTATTGGTTGTTTGGCGCATTTATGTTTTCAGTAATCAGTTTGAGCTAGAAGGAAATTAGCAGTTTATTTTTCTGCAAGTCTCAAATCAAGATGCACATTCATGCTCAAAAATTACTGTGTCTTTCACAGGTAAAAGCATTTTAATTTGTAACACCTAGACAAATAACCAAAGTTGTCAGACTTTACATGCTGCTATTCTGCTCAGCAACCACTTATATTTCATCTTTTATAACTTCTGTAGAACACTTCATCTTGCACACAGTCCATTTTCATCTTTTCAGTATTATTAGGAATATATACAGTAGTTCATAGTATCAGAATTTCATGCTTATATAATTGAGTCATGGGTAATTAGGGTGATGCTTATTTTTGCCTCAAGTTAAAAATTTTCATTTTTCTTTCTTTTTAATTCCTGGGTCAGAGATGTAAGCAGAAACCTGTATAATTACCCAGTGGATTACAGGGTTTCCAGAATGTCTATTAAATTTAAGTCATACAATGTTTTCTTTTTTAAAATCTGTAAATTCAGAAAAATATAAAGCACTTCAGAGCTATAATTAATGTAGTCAAGGTTTATTTTAAACCATGTTGCTTAACCTAGTTCTTACTAACAACAGTTTTAGTCTCTATTATAAAAATATAACAAATTAAATTTTAACTTGATCATTATATTGCTGGTATTTTAAAACCAAATTTTTTAAAAAATTACACTATTTCCCCCAAACACGTGATTAATAAATATATCTATCAAATATCCCTTATGTATTAGATATTCAGCCAGATAATTTAAGAGAAAAATAAGTAGGACACGTTCTGGTTTGGCTTTATTTCTATTTTTATTTTTATTTTGAGATGGAGTCTCGCTCTGTTGCCCAGGCGGGAGTGCAGTGGCCCAGTTTCAGCTCACTGCAAGCTCTGCCTCCTGGGTTCACGCCATTCTCCTGCCTCAGCCTCCCAAGTAGCTGGGATACAGGCGCCCACTACCTTGCCCGGCTAATTTTTTGTACTTTTGGTAGAGACGGGGTTTCACCATGTTAGGCAGGATGGTCTCGATCTCCTGATCTCGTGATCCACCCTCCTCGGCCTCCCAAAGGTCGAGGGATTACAGGCGTGAGCCACCGCGCCCGATGGTTTGACTTTATTTAAGACAAATTCTGAAGGAGGCAAAAATAGCTAAAGAAAAATATAATAAATGCTATAATAGATGAGTATGTATGTTACTTCAGTAAGGCAGAGGACGACGACACACTTCATCTTCCGGTGAATTGGTTGATAGAAGATCTTTCCCGGAAAACGTTGCTTTTAAGCAGAATCCTACAGCGTTTGAAACAGTTTGCCAGGTACACCAGGTAGGAGAGAGGATATTATGGGAAGAAGGATGAGGCACAAAGATAGAGATCTGAAAGGGGTAGATTATTCAGACAAAGTGAGAAAAGTATTATTAGAGGAGAAAAAAAGGTGAAAGGTATGGGGCAGGTAGGCTAGCTGGAGAACATTTTTAGATGTTAAATTTGAAAGTGCAACATTGAAGTGTGGATGAAGTGTGCCTCTCTACTGAGGGAGGCAGAACTTGGTTTGAATCCTGCTCCAACTCTGTAGTAATGGTTTGACCTTGCTCAAATTATTTGACAGCTATAAGGCTTTGGTTTTCATATGTTAAATATTGAGCTAAATATGTACAGTATACCTTGTATGAGGCTTATAGGTTTAAATAAAACAACAAAATTTATATGATAAAAAGATGCTCTATATCTACCCAAATTTTAGCAATGACTTCTGAAATTATTATTGATATTATCATTTTTGGGGCTTTAACCCATAGGAAGGTCATCCTAGCAGCTGTATGGAGAACAAATTGGGAGAGGAAAGCACTGTAATCCAGAGACATTTTCAATAAGATGTTACAACCATCTAGGCCAAAAAACAAAGGTAGCAGAGTGATACTTTAATAATAAAACACAAAACATTATCTCAACTTATTTAGTGCCTTGTATCATAAGAGCTTTGCATGAATTGTTTTGATGTAATGCCAAAAATAGCCCCGTAAGTTAAATTTGTGTATAGGTTCTCAAGAGAAACAGAATCATATTCTATTTATTATACATATTCTATTTCTCTCTATATAACTTTCTATTAAGTATATAATATACATATTATTTTATATATGATAAAAGATATTTCTTTCTCTCTCTCTCTCTACCTCTATCTCTCTTTTTCTTTCTAATACACAGTTGACTTTTTTTTTTTAACTTTAAGTTCTGGGATACATATGTAGAACGTGCACATTTGTTACATAGATATACATGCGCCATGGTGGTTTGCTGTACCTACCAACCCATCATTTAGGTTTTAAACCACACATGCATTAGGTATTTGTCCTAATGCTCTCCTTCCCCTTGCCCGATACCCCCAACAGGTCCCAGTGTATGATGTTCCCCTCCCTGTGTCCATGTGTTCTTGTTTTTCAACTCCCACTTATGAGGGAGAATATGCAGTGTTTGGTTTCCTGTTCCTGTGTTAGTTTGCTGTGGACTCTTGAACAATACAAAAGTTAGGGGCACTGTCACCCTGCGCAATAAAAATCTGCATATAACTCTGGGCACCCTAAAAATGTAACTAATAAATAAATGCTTGTTTTTGACTGAGAGGCTTACCAATAAGATAAACGGTCAATTAACCCATATTTTGTAGGTTATATGTATTATATACTGTATTCTTACAAATAAAGTAAGCTTGAGGAAATAAAGTGTTATTAAGAAAATAATCAGAGGCTCACACCTGTAATTCCAGCACTTTGGGAGGCTGAGGCGGGAGGATCAAGAGGTCAAGAGATCGAGACCGTCTGACCAACATGGTGAAACCCCATCTCTACTAAAAATACAAAAATTAGCTGGGCGTGGTGGCGCGTGCCTGTAGTCCCAGCTACTTGGGAGGCTGAGGCAGGAGAATCGCTTAAACCCAGGAGGTGGAGGTTGCAGTGAGCTAGGATAGTGCCACTGCACTACAGCCTGGTGACAGAGTGAGACTCTATCCAAAAAAAAGAAAAGAAAGAAAATAATCAGAAAGCAGAAATACATCTATTATTCATTAAGATAAGTGGATCATCATAAAGGTCTTCATCCTCTTCATCTTTACATTGAGTATTGAGATTGAGGAGAAAGAGGAAAAGGGGTGGTTGGTTTTGCTGTCTCAGGGATTGCAAAGGCAGAAGAAAATAAAGTCTGTAATATTGGAGGGTCAGCTGCACGTGTGTGTGTGTGTGTGTGTGTGTGTGTGTGTAGCGAGAGAGAGAAATTATTTTAAGGAATTGTTTGGTTCACATGATTATGGTGGCTGGCAGGTCAGAAATCTCCAAGGCAGTCAGCAGTTTGGAAACTCAGGCAGGATTTCTTTGTTACTATCCTGATGCAGAATTATTTCTCTAAGAAGCTTCAGTTTTTCTCCTAAGGCTTTCAACTTATTGGGGTTCTCCTTATGGAGGATAATCTGCTTTACTTGAAGTCTACTGAACATAATTGTTAATCACATGAGGAAAAAAAAAAAAACACAAACAAACAAAAAAACACTCCTTCATGGCAACATCTGGTGTTTGACCAAAAAACTGGGCGCCATACCCTAGCCAAGTTGACAAATAAAATTAACCATTGCAATAGGACCTGAAGAATATGATTTGGTATGATTAATTGAAAATATGTCAAGTGTGCAAGAAGAGGCAGTGGAAGGTAGAGCTGGCATCCAAGTACCTGGATATGTGACTTCATACACAGAATATGTCACCCCTGAGCTGTGCTGCTTCCTATTAGAAGCAGATATAGAGAAGAGAGAACCCAGGTGAAAGCTTTGTCTACACATAGAAAATGAGAAAGAAGAAAGAAGAAAGTTGTTTGTTGTGGTTTAATTTAAATGACTAAGTGGCTGGTAGAAAGTTCTGAAAAGGAGTGGTGGTAGAGGATGAATAAATTGTCCTGTTTTTGAATCAGTTTCCTTTTCTGCCCTAGAGGACACTAAGGGTTAAATAACATAATAAATAAACATGTTGTTTCCCTAGATTAAAATCTTTGATGAAAAAAGAAATCCTCACTGTTCCTTCCTTCCTTGTGTAGTATCACCCCTGCAGCCTGAACTATCTTTCCACATTTATCCACTTCTAACACCCAACTCACCCTTCAAAGTTTTAGATAGCCCAGCTTCTTCTTTGTGAAGCCATCAGTGAGTTTCCAACATCACTTACGCATTGTCCCCTGTGCTTCTGTAGGGCACAGCTTTAGTAATGCTGGAATACTCCTCAGCAAACTCCTTGAGATGGAGAAACATCTCATCCAGCTTTGTACACTCTGCAGCTAGCAAAGTGCCTGGTTTCCAGCACCAAGCAACAAGTTGGTGCTATAAATAAAGAATAGTCTCTTCATTTGAATAATATGAATATACATGTGTTTGGACAAGAGTATAAAATAACTTATTTATCAATCATTTTAAACGTCTAGATTAAGGATCAAATAATGAGGTGACTTTTTTTTTTTCAAGTACTATCCAGTAAAGTACAGTGGACTTAGGCAAATGTTTCTGTGTCTGGCCTCATTCATATCTTTTTCTCTTTGGTTGGTCTCTATTTTCACTCAAAACTACATATCATTCTTTAGCTTATACACTTACGTGATTAGAGGTGTTAGGAAAAAATACCATCAATGCAGATTTATGCTGATTCTGCAGTAACTTGAACGAAGTTTAAAAATAAACAGAAAGGGGAAGACAAAGAATCAGTATTGATTATATTGCTAAGTTCACCTTCTAAACAAAGTTTCATTTTCCTTCTTATATTAAAATAGCCAAACAAATTAGACTTTTTACATTTTTCTTTCCTTGGCATCTAAACTCTGTGCTACTTCTTTTTTTTTTTTTTTTCTCTTTAATCTACGAAAACCAGGTGATTCCTTAATATCATTTTGAAATTATCATATAACATTGGGCCAACATTTAAAATTACGTAACCCAAAACTTTATACGAATTCTAACGACTGCATTTTCGTTAATGACAACTTTCAAAGGGCATGCATCCTCTGTTCAAACTGATTTACATGAATGTTGGTATTATTTTGAAGGGAGATCAATTCCATATGAAAGCTGATTTATATGTTTTATTTTAAGCCTCTGAAATTCCATCTGCCTTTATGGCACTGGGCCACATCACAACTAGGTCAGATTCTTTCAGGAGCACACAGGTGTCCAGTAAAATTGTGCTTGTGCTTGGCAGCTTACACAGTGGCATCACACCAAAGGCTGAACACAAGCTTTCTCCTCTCGGCGAGAGCCACCTTCTTATCGTGTTTGTGCCTGTACCTGGTCTCAGACCAAAAATGAATGGATAGACAGTGAGTTTGAGTAATGAAGACACATTGAGTATACAAGTTGGCTTATCTTTTATAAAGGACTTTAATTTGAATAATGTTGGCATGTAAAATTCAAGAAAGAGAAATGGAGTACTCACTACCTTTCATTAAAAATGCCACTGTAAATACTAAAAATGCACAAATGTGTCAAGTTATACCCATCGTTTTTAAAGAAGCATAGGAAGTATTTTTTAAAAACACAAAGAGTGTTTTCTATTTCAAATACTATGCAGCATATTCTAAGTTAAAGCCTTTCATGATCTAGTTACACCTGACCTAGTATGTTCTAAGTGAAATGTTTATTTCTTTATTCAGCTATTATTTTTACTGATTCCTTTTATAATGTGAGTATTCTTATTTTCAGCCTCTAAATAAGCAAAGAATTGCTAACTCAATTACTGTCCATAAAATACAAAATGCATTCTAGTCAGACTAAAATGTCACAATGTAGCTTTTATATTGTCATTAACTTATATGGGTATGGTACAAATTATAATTAAGTATCTACCAGTGTAATCCTAACTATATTTTTATTAAATTTTCCTATTCTTAAAACGTATGTGCATATTTTGATCACTGTGTATTATTCTGAATCTCCTCTTAGTTTGAAAAATTCAAAAGACTCCTCCTCTTATAGAATGCCTCAGGAAGCTTCTAAGATGCCAGCCCCTGCTTCCTATCTGAGCTCTAATTTTGGCCATTTTCAGTTGTGTTACACTCTCAGCTGCCATTGCCCTCCTTTCCTTCTCTCATCCTTTCACAACATAATTTAACAAGCATTTAGTGAGTGCCCACTAGATGTCAGACAATCTCCTAATAATTTCAAAGGAACAATCTTTCGGAAATCACATATGTGAAAGAAACTGGACAAGGACGGGCACGATGTAAGAAAGAGGTTTTTTTGTTGTTGGTTTTTTTTTTTTTTTTTTTTTTTTTTGAGTCAGAGTGTTGCTCTGTCACCCAGGCTGGAGTGCAGTGGCGCGATTTCGGCTCACTGCAACCTCTGCCTCCAGTGTTCATGTGATTCTCCTGTGTGAGCCGCCTGAGCAGGTGGGGCTATAGGCACGTGCCACCATGCCCAGCTAATTTTTGTATTTTTAGTAGAGATGGGGTTTCATCGTGTTGGTCAGCCGTTCTCAAACTCCTCACCTTAGATGCTCTGCCTGCCTTGGCCTCCCAAAGTGCTGGGATTACAGGCGTGAGCCACCACACCAGGCCGAAAGAGGTCACTTTTGTCTATATTATTTTTTAAAATGTTGAAGTAGCCTACTTCCTACATACTTTCCAGTTGGAGCTAACTTTATAGCTGGTTTATAACACTGTTTATTTAAAAAATTGTTTCAAGTCACAAAGTAACATGTAAGATAATTACTTTTTAAAGACTCATTTGTAGAAGATATTGAATTGTTGACAAAAAAGAAAATACTTTAAACAAGTTTGTAAGTAATCGTTTTTTCATTCATTCATAAGACATTGTCTGAATGTCCATTGTTTGGTAGGTACCATGCACAATTTCTGTGAACAAAACACAAATGAAAAAATGATGCCTAACCTCAAAGAACTCACGCACAGCAAAAGGAAAATTAATACCATAATCATATTTAGAAATGCAGGTTAAAATGTGAACTCTGTGTCCTTAAGTAGCCAAGAAGGAGTTTAGATGCCATCATAAAACTTAATATTCCTTTCTTATACCTTTGGGTAATTTTCACATAAAAAAATCAATTGCACAAATTACAAGGTTTTGCTTGTTTTAACTAAGCACATATAGTCTTAAAGCAAAAGCTCAAAGTCAAGAAAATTGTGAATGTCTTGATATTGTATTGCAGAGAAGGTCTGTTTCTTTCTCTCATACAATCAGCATTATTTTGAAAATATTTAGGCATGCTCTTCTTGAAAAGAAAGGTCACCCTGAAGAAGCTATGAGGCAAAAACAACTACTTTATTTATAAGTTTTCTCCATTAAAAGAAGACCGTGTTTTAAAATTACACAATATGCTTTATCCAACAAAAATCTACATTATTTTGAAGATAAAAATTCAATCTCCAAGTTCATTTGTCAATTCTTTTTACAGATAAAATATTCAAAGTCAACTCTCTGAAGCTGTTTATTATATTCATTCTAAGTTCTTCTATTTATTATCTACATTCTGTTTAATTATATTAAATATGTTGCCTTGGTCTCATTATGAAACTTTTCTGTAACATTTGGTGATTCTCATTTTATTTATTATGATTATGATTTGCAAATCCCATTCCAGTTTTGTTATGCCTTGTCTTGATATGCTCCCAGATGTTGTATAAAATGAACAGAATGTATCGAGGGCAGGTATGTACCAGGGCCATATCTTCTGGGTAAGAGATGTTCCCCCCTCTCAGGAATAATTAGCTCTCAAGAACATTTATTTATGTCTTTACTCCAAGGGGGGGCCCTCACTGCTCCAGTCCAAGATCAAGTTCCACTACCCATGGTTCCCAGCAGGAACGTGAGGAACTCAAATAGTGTAGCTCTTCCAAATCCATTTCCCCCATTACCTGACAACAAATGTTTCCAAGTTCATTGCTGCATCTATTTTATTTCAAATACCACTGTGTTCCATTCGTGGGGTGTATGTATTACTTTATTATTTTATTCCACTGCTTTAAAAATCCCTGCCTTTCTATTGTCCATGGTGTAAACTCACATTAACCATCAAATACCCTGCACTTTGCATTCATATTTTGCATGGTTTGTTGATTTAATAAATAAAATAATTTTAGTTTGAAAATGTGCTTCTTTTTTGAGTTTTCGTTTCTTTTGCTCAAGGAGTGGCAACAATATTTCTCCAATATCCCCATGAAGAACTTCATAGTCTTCTTTGTGTCTTCTTTTTCCCCCATTTGCTACATTTAAACTATCCACTGAGGTTTGTTTAATCTGCATTTTTGTTTGTTTGTTTTTTAAACTGGTTGTTTTTTTCAAATACTTTTGTTATGAGAAAAACCAAGATTTGTATAGAAAAAAAAAAAATTCCCACAACTTGGGACGGAGCCAAGAGACCAAAGAATGACTTGGACAAGTCAAGCTTGATGATGAGACGTGTTTATTAGGACTTACATACAGGATACTCCTGGACAGCAGCAGGGCAACTTTGGGGATTTGTGTCACCACCTCCACACCCCTCCACCTCAAAAAAAAAAAAAAAAAAGGCTGTTTTTAAGCTAATTTGCTAGCTCTGTTTCTGCTATGCTTGAGCAATGAGACTGTTTTCCTTAGGAGGTTCTCAGGTGCTCTCCAGAATATTTGGGTTCTCAGAGACACCTGCTCTTTAGTTTGGGCACCATAGCTTTGGAGTGCAACCTAGCCTTAGGGGTCAGGCAGTGGACATACACATACAATATCCAAAGGAAACCTTAGTAAGAGACCCATCACACTACGAATTTATACTAAAAATTCTCAAATTTCCTGCAGTTATTCATTTCTATTACTACCGTTTGGCTCAACATCCATCATTTCTTGGCTGGCTTATTGAATTTGTCTCAATTGTCACTGCTTTCTTTTACATGCACACCTAATAAGTTTATTACACCATAGACAAAATTACTTCTAAAGTGTAAAACAGATCTCACTTACTTAGGAACCTCTCATGTCTCTAGAGAATGGCCTGTCTTCCTAGATGATGCTCAAGATCCTCCGTGATTTCCAGCTCATACCTGTCTGATTCTTGGAATTCATAAAATTTAGAGTTCTTTTTCTCTCTGGTTTCCTATGCTCTTTTTAGTATTCTTGATTGTGCATAGTTCTCAGTTGAGACATCTAGTCACCCCAGTGTGTAAGTGAATGCCTCTCAGTAAAATATTCTGTAAATAACTTCTTGAATATATAATTATAACAGAAAACATATGCTGAGAAGGTGGACTCCTGGTATCATCGTCCAATCTCTTCCCCTTTCTTTTGTGTCACAAGCATTTCTCCGCTGGGCCTAGTTAGTCTTCCATGCTCTTCTCAATAAACAAACTGCCCACAGGACTCACCCTTTTTAAAATCATTTTATTGACTACCAACCAAGAAAAACTACATTGGCATCTCAGCCTTCTATAGAAACCACGGATCAGCATTCATTTTTCAATATTAGCTTAAGACATACAAAGTTAACAGTATTCTTTTGGCTTAAAAAGTTGGATTTGGGCAATTTTATGAATTTTATCCTAATATGCAGAGTACTAAATTCTACAAAATACCTGACAACAATAATTTCATCTACCTTGTTACATTTCCAGTGATTATATGTATTTCTCACAGTTTGATATGTCAGAAACCTCACAGGCTTGTCCGTCTATCAGTGAGTATTTGATTCAGATACAATATTTTCTCTGGCCAAAATAATTTTACCACTTTTTAAAAATTTAATTTATTTTTTGGAGCTGTTTTAAGTTCACAGTGAAACTGAGCAGAAAGTGTAGAGAATTTTCACATATCTCTTGGCCCACACATTATAGCCTCCCCCTCTACCAACATCCCACACCAGAGTGGTACATTTGTTACAATCGATGAACCTATATTGACACACTATTATCACCCAGAGTCTATAATTTACATTAGGTCTTACTCTTGTTATATATGCAATATATACATACATATCTATATAAAAATAATAAATAAATTATATACATATATAAACGTATACACACACACACTTTTTTAAGACGAAGTCTCGCACTATCGCCCAGGCTGGATAATGGTGCGATCTCAGCTCATTGCAACCTCTGCCTCCCGGGTTCACGCCATTCTTCTGTCTCAGCCTCCTGAGTAGCTAGGATTACAAGCTTCACTCTTGTCACCCAGGCTGGAGTACAATGGCGTGATCTTGGCTCACTACAACCTCCTCCTCCCAGGTTCAAGCAATTCTCCTGCCTCAGCCTCCCGAGTAGCTGAGATTACAGGCATGCACCACTACGCCCGGCTAATTTTGTATTTTTAGTAAAGACGGGGTTTCTCCATGTTTGTCAGGCTGGTCTCGAACTCCTGACCTCAGGTGATCCACCCACCTCAGCCTCCCAAAGTGCTGGGATTACCTAGCCTGTATGTGTATACAGGCTCATGCCTGTAATCCCAGCACTTCGGGAGGCTGCATATATATATACAGAGAGAGAGAGAGAGAAGATATATATAGTGTGTGTGTATATATATATACACAAACACACACAGAATATATATAGAGAGAGTATATATATATTTTATATAGAGAGAGTATATATATATTATATATATATATATAGAGAGAGAGAGAGAGAGTTTGACAAATGTATTAATGACATGTATTCGCCACTATAGTATTACACAGGATAGTTTCGCTGGCCTAAAAATCTTCCGTGTCCTACCTATTCATCTCTCCGTCTCTCCAACACTTGGAAACTATGGTATTTTTACTGTCTATACTCTTGTCTTTTCTGGAATGCCGTATAGTGAGAATCATATAGTAGATAGCCTTTTCAGGTTGCTTTCTTTCACTTACTAATATATAGGCAAGATTCCTCTGTGACTTTACATAGCTTGATAGCTTATTTCTTCTTTGCACTGCAAAATATTCCATAGTTTGTTTTTTTTTAAATCTATTTACCTACTGAAGGTCAGCTTAGTTGCTTCCAAGTTTAGGCAGTTATAAATAGAACTGTTATAAATATTTGTATGCAGGCTTTTGTATGGATATAACTATCCAACTCATTTGGATAAATACCACAGGGCACTCTTGTTACATCATATAATAAAAGTAGACTTTAGTTTTGTAAGAAACTGCCAGTCTTCTATAGCTGTACTATTTTGCATTCCTGCCAGGATTCACCATTTTTGATTGCTGTGAGATTCTGGTACACTATTCAGATGGAGCTATTTCTCATTTTCTCTATGAAACCCTCACCAATATCTCCAAGTAAAAGTAAGCATTTTTTTCTTCATGCAACCAAAAGTTTTAGAAACATTTTAAGCATATGTGAAGTAGACCCATATGAGGTCATTCTAGGAAAGAAGGACAAGTGTCATGCCAGAGGTAAACTCATCTTAGAAAATGTCATGATATGAGATGGTGACTAAAGACAAACACCAGAGCTGAGTTAGTGAAAATAAATGTTTCAGTGCAGAGAAACGTGGATACTGATGGTTTCCTTCTGTGCTCAACCACATTCATATATGGCTACATACCAATCAATCAAAATTACAAGTCACTTAGAGCTTTTCTTGTGAAAGCCCTTATGGAGCTTGACATGAAGCTCCACACGGGGGAGAGAAATGTCCTACCCACAACACTGTTACCAGGTGGGTCTTCGCTGTTACAGCTCCCAAGATGGTGGCAGACACCAAGATGGCGGCAAGCCTTTTATTCTCTGACCTGAAGTTCTTGGCCTCCGGGAGTCCAAGGAATGGAACCTTAGGCCATGAGGTGAGTGATATAGCTCTATTAGAAGCTGTGGGTCATGGAAGAGAACCGTGGAACCCAGCGACTAGTGGTCAGCTCCATTAGGATGAACCAGAAGACTTAGCCACGCATGAACAATGGCAAGCCTCTAGCCCAACTGGGAGTGGCGATGCGTGCCTCACTGGATCAGAAGTGCACGGAACACCCAGCCTGATCCAGAGGGGTGGAAGTCAGTGGTGGGTCTGCCACAGTGGTGCTCAGCAGCGGTGGTTGGCGAGTGAAAACTCAGCTCCAGCTGGAGCAAACAGGGACCAGAAGAGAGTGCAGTTGCAAGATTTAATAGCTTGAAAACAGAGCTCCCATACAATGGGAGGGGACCCAAAGGGTTGCCGCTCCCTGCTTGAATGCCTGGGTTTATATCCCAATCATTGTCCCTCCCCCTGTGCTCTCAGGCGATATATGATTTGACTATTTCTTTACCTCCTGCTTTTAGCCTAATTTGTGTTTTAGCGAACCCTCTTTGCTACCTGATTGGTTGGGTGTGAGCTGAGTTACAAGTCCCGTGTTTAAAGGTGGGTGCGATCACCTTCACCAGCTAGGCTTAGGAATTCTTAATCAGCCTAGGAAATCCAGCTAGTCCTCTCTCTCAACACTGAAGTGTTATATCACAGATTGAGACCAGTAAAGTGCCTCAACACAAGGGGCTTCCTGTGGTGTTCAGCACAGAAGCTATAGCAGAAATCAGCAGGGGATCAAAGCTTTCACCACAGGGAGGGCATACCTAGTTTCAGCTTTATGTCATCTTTTAAACGATGACCTCTGAAAAAAAAAATTCTTAAGGAAATTGAAACCGGCACATAGTGATACACAGATAGCAGCTGATTTGTATTTCACCCTTAGGGGTTAAGGGTTGACAAAAATTACTCAAGAAGGGAAACCACTAGTGTAATAAATGTCTCAACATCAGCAGAAGCCAGATGCTATTGAAATGTCACTAATGAAAGAAGCATGAAGCTTACTATAGGGATAATTTCCCTATTTAATATGCCAATATTTCTTAAATTTGGAGATCAAAAAAATGCATATTATTATATTTTGAACTAACAAAATTCTATACAAGGGAAAGTATTATTCATCATAGAAATCAGTATCTTCTATTGTCCTAGGGAAAAAAAGTTAAATAACTGCATCCTAGTTCCATTAAGATTCCATATAAGGTGATAATGATGTAGGAAAAAAACTTCAATAATGATTTTATTTAGTATGAAAATTCAAATGTAGTTATTCACTTCAATTTTAAATTTTCTGTAACATAATATTCTGGTATTTTTGGCACTATTACTATCAAAGAAAAAAAGTATGTTCATATACTATAGAAGATAACTGGCTTGAGGAACTAGAGAATTCAATGAAAGTCCTCGAAAGGGCTGACCTGTTAAAATCTCTAAGTTTCCATGTTGAAAAAAAAAATTATCATTGGTTTTAAAAATGTGCTCGCATGTTTAAGGGCTTGGAAAGTCAACAATGAGTCTTTAAATATTTCTGTGTTTTTCTCATCATTAAACCAAATGAAATTGACAGGAAGGAAGACCTCTGCCAAGAAGAGACACTTGTTATTTTCTGCTTAAGAAAACAATAGAACTTAGACATCTTAGTGTCTACGACAAACAAATACTCAAACTTAGAAAAAAGTTTAGAAAGAGTATGTGGTTGTATAATTTTAGATTTCTGAAATCCTTGTATAAGTTTATTTGTAATGTAGATTTTATTACATTTATTTTCTATTGTATAAATAATTGCATACATGTAACGGATTCTAAAAGATGATTGTTAAATATAGTAGTTAAGAGCATAAATTCAGGTGTTGACCTTCCACTGTTAAATCTTATTTTGATAAATTATTATCTCCATGACCTTGGGTAAATTAATAGTACCTTTCTCACTGATATGTTATGGGAATTGAATGAGTTGACATGTGTAAATGACTTATAATGGTCTGTACAACATTCAGAAATCAGTCAGTAAAATTTACTACATCAACGAAATATAGAATAAAATCCATATGGTAGTCTTCATAGATGTACAAAAAGCATTTGGCAAAATTTAAAACCCAGTCAAGACCTAGGTATAGAAAAGAGTATCATCAATATGATAAAAGACATCCATGAAAAACTTATAGCTAAAATTATATTTGATGGACTACAAATTCCCAAATATGGAAATAAGAGTATCTCCTCCTGCTACTTTTGTTTGACAATGTGCTAGAATTAATAGACAATGCAAGAGGGAAAGAAAACTATTAATTCAGATCAAAATGGAAGAAGAAATTTTTTTTTTAAAAAAGAATGACTGTTTTATATAAAATACTAGTTCATCAGAAAACAACCAAAAAATATGAATAAAGGAATTTAGCAAGGTTATAGACTCAAATATAAAAATATATTATAGGCTGAGCATGGTGGCTCACACTTGTAACATCTGTACTTTGGGAGTCTGAGGCAGGCAGTTCACTTGAGCCCAGGAGTTTGAGACCAGCCTGGGCAACATGCAAAACCTCATCTCCATAAAAAATACAAAAATTAGCCAGGTGCCGTGGTGTGCTTCTGTGGTCCCAGCTACTCTGGAGGCTGAAGTGAAGAATCACCTGAGTCTGGGGAGGTCAAGGCTGTAGTAAGCTGAATTCATGCCACTGCACTCCACCCTGAGTGATAGAGTGAGACCATCTCAAAACCACAATAACTCTCTCTCTCTCTGTGTGTATATATATATATTAGTGTGTATATATAAGCGCATATATATAAGCGCATACATACTAATGTATGTATATAGTCATAAGTATATTAGAAACGTTTACTGAAAATAACCATTTTTTAAATACCATTCACAGTAATTTCAAATTTGAAATATATTTGCAACAAATATGGTATCCCCACTACAATAAAAATTATAAAGCAGAGAGAAATCAAAGATCTGAATAAATGTAGTGATAGATCAAATCATTAAAGATTAAATGTCATTAATATATAAATTCTTCCAAAAATAATATGTAAATTCAATAATTACTATAAATAATCCATCACACTTTTATTGTATAAATTGACAAGTTCATTCTAATATACATGTGAAAAATACAAAGAACCAGTACAGCAGATTTATACTACTTAAATTTCACACTTTCTTTCTTTTTTTTTTTTTTTTCACACTTTCATTACTATAACTATACGGTAATTTTGAGAGTATATGGGAAGACAAATCAATAAATGGGACAGAAAAAAAGTCCAGAAACAGATACAAACCTATATAAGCAATTAATTTTGATAAAAATTTAATTGGAAAAAGGCTTATCTTTCCAATAAATGCTACTGAAACAACTGGATATTTCTGAGGGAAAATGACTCTAGAATCCTACCTCAAATGATACACAAAAATTAAACAGAAATGAATAATTAAGGTAAACATAAAGATTCAATCTACAAACTTTTAGAAAACTAAGATTACTTTGTGACCCTAAGTAGGTAAAGACTTCTTAGACAAGACACCAAAATCATTAAATATGAAAGAAAAATTGATTACATAATTTATAAAATGTATATAAGACTTTGGAATCACATGAAAGAATTCCAAAAATCATTAGTCATCAAAGAAATGAACGTAACTACCAAGCAAAATTACTTTATACTCCCTTTAGTGACCAAAACTAAAGACTGATAGAATCAAATGTTAGCAAGTATGTGAAGCAGTTGGATCTCGCATTCCTGCTGTGAGTATAAAATGTTACAGTCACTTAGGAACACAGTTTGGGAGTTTTTTATAAAGTTAAGCAAGATCTATGATATGACCCATTAATTCCAAACCACAGAACACACGACCCAAGAATACTCCCAAAAGAATATTCACGGAAGCTCCATTTATAGTAATTAAAAATGAAAAGCAACACTAATGTTCATTCACAGGTAATGGGTAAAGAAACTTTGGCATTTACATAATTCATATTCAGCAATAAAAGAGACAAACATTGATGTCTGCAATAATACAAATGAATTTCAAAAACTTTGTGTTAAGTGAAAGACTTCCAAAATCGTGTATATTTCAGGGTTTCATTTATATCAAGCTCTAGACAGGGAGAAATAACTGATAGTGGCAAAATAGTGTTTTATACTGGGAAGTTGAGGAATGTGAACTTATGGAACCAGGACCTGAGGAGCATACTTCAGTGAAGAAAATGTTCTACAGGCGTACCTGGAGATATTGCAGGTTCGGTTCCAGAGCACTACAATAAAGGGAAGGTCACAATAAACCAAGTCACAAGAATATTTTGGTTTCCCAGTGGATGCAAAAGTTATATTTACACTATACTTCAGTCTATTAAGTGTGAACTAGAATTCTGTCTAAAAACAATGGACATAACAATTAAAAATACTTTATTGCTAAAAAATGCTAACAATCTTCTGAGCCTTCAAGCCTCATAATCTTTTTACTGGTGGAATGTGTTGCCTAGATGTTGGTGGCTGCTGACTTACCAGAGTGGTGATTGCTAATAGCTGGGGTGGTGTGGCAATTCTTTTTTTTTTTTTTGAGATGGAAATTTGGTCTTCTCACCCAGGCTGGAGTGCAATGGCAAGATCTCAGCTCACTGCAACCTCCCGATTTCAAGCAATTCTTCCTCAGCCTCTTGAGTAGCTGGGATTACATGCTTGCCAACACATGTAGCCAATTTTGTCTTTTTCTTTTTTTTTTTTTTTAGTAAAGACGAGCTTTCACCATGTTGGCCAGGCTAGTCTGGAGCTCGAGACAACAGGTGATCCGCTCGTTTTGGCCTCCCAAATGGCTGGAATTACAGGTGTGAGTCACTGCATCCGCCCACAGTTTTTAAAAATAATAAATAAATAAATAAATAAATAAATAAAGTTTGCCTCACCGATTAACTCTTCCTTTTTTAAAGATTTCTCTGTAGCATGGGATGCTGTTTGAAAGCATTTTACTCACAGTCAAAATTTGAATTGATCCTCTCAAATTCTACTTTATCAACTGAGTTATGTAATATTGTAAATCCTTTGTTGTCATTTTAATAGTGTTCACAGCATCTTCATCAGGAGTAGATTCTATCTCTAGGAACCATTTTCTTTGGCCACCCATAAGAATCAACTCTTCATCTGTCAAAGTCTGATCATAAGATTGCAGGAATTTAGTCAAGTCTTCAGGCTTCATTTATAATTCTACTTCTCTTGCTATTTCCACTAGATGTGCAATTACTTCCTCCACTGAAGTCTTGAAGTCCTCAAAGTTATCAATGAGGGTTGGAATCAAATTGTTCCAAACTCATGTTAATATATATATAGTTTTTTCAGATGGAATTTCACTCTTGTCACCCAGGCTGGAGTGTACTGGCATGATCTCGACTCACTACAACTTCTGCCTCCTGGGTTCAAGAGATTCTTCTGCCTAAGCCTCCAAAGTGGCTGGGATTACAGGTGCAGGCCACCACACCCAGCTAATTTTTGTATTTTTAGTACAGATAGGGTTTCACCATGTTGGTCAGGATGGTGTCGATCTCTTGACTTGGTGATCTCTTGATCTCTTGACCTCAGCTTCCCAAAGTGCTGGGATTACAGGTGTGAGCCACTTCACCTACCCTAATATTAATATTTTGACCTTTTCTCATGAATCACAGATGTTCTTACTGTCATCCAGAATGATGAATCCAATTCCAGAAGATTTTCAAATTGTGTAGCCCAGATCCGTCAGAAAAAAATCACTTTCTGCGGTAGCTGTGACATCATAAAATGTGTATTTTCAAAACAATAAGATTCAAAAGTCAAAAATTACTTCTTGAACCATGGAGAAATTTAAAAATAAGACTGGTAACTTTAAGTTGAAGCCAATGCTTATTTACTATTTGAAAATCCTAGAACACATAATAATTATGCTTAGAGCTGGGCCTAATGGTTCACATCAGTAATCCCAGCCACTCAGGGGACTGTGTAGCTGGGATTAAAAATAATAAGACTCAAAAGTCAATAATTACTCCTTGATCCATGGACTGAAAAATGGATGTTGTGTTAGCAGGCATGAAAACAAAATTAATATCCGGGTACATCTCCAACAGAACTCTTGGGTGGCTAGGTGCAGTGTTAATGAGCAGTAATGTTTTGAAAAAAAATTTTTTTGAGCAATAGACTCTAAAGTGGGCTAAAAATATTCAGTAAGTAAACCACGCTGTAAACAAATGTGCTGTCATCCAGGCTTTGTTATTCCATTTATAGAGCACAGGTAGAGTAGATTAAGCATAACTGTTTTTATTGTTGTTGTTGTTTGTGTTTTGTTTTTTTTTTTAATAATTAGAGTCTTGCTCAGTTCACCCAGGAGGAAGTGCAGTGGCATGACCATGACTCATTGCTGCCTGAAACTCCTGTGCACAAACAATCTTCCTTCCTCAGCCTCCTGAGTGGCTGCGGCTGCTGGTGCATGCTACCACACGTGGCAAAGTTTTTCATTTATTTGTGTATCTGTTTTTAGAGAGGAGATCTCACTATATTGCCCAGGTTGGTCTCCAATTTCTGGCCTCGAGCAATCTTCCAGCCACAGCCTCCTGAGTAGTTGGGATTACTGGTGTGAGCCCTTATGCCCAGCTCTAAGTATAATTTTTAAGGGCTCTAGGATTTTCAAATAGTAAATAAGCATTGGCTTCAATTTAAAGTCACCACATATACACTAGCTTCTAACAAGAGAGTCAGACTATCCTTTGAAGCTTTGAAGCCAGGCATTTACTTCTTGTCATTAGTTATATAAGTCCTTAGAGGACATCTTCTAAGATACGGCTGTTTCATACATTGAAAATCTGATTTTTAGTGTAGCCACATTCAACAATTATTTTAGCTCTCTCTTCTGATAACTTCCGACAGCTTCTATATTAGCATTTGTTGCTTTGCATTGCATTTTTTATGTTATGGAAATGACTTTTCTCAATCTTCGCAAACCAACCTCTATTAACTTCTGACTTTTCTCCTGAAGACTCCTCACCTCTCTTAGCTTTTAAAAAATTGAAGAGAGTTAAGGCCTCTGCATTAGGTCTTGGCTTAAGAGAATTTTGTGGCTGGTTTCATCTTTTATTCAGACCACTAAAACTTTCCTCATATCAGGAATAAGGGGTGCTTCACTTTCACGTTTGTGTATTCACTAGAGTAGCACTTTTAAGTTTTTTCTTTTTTTAAAAAAAATATACTTTAAGTTCAACGGTACATGTGCACAACGTGCAGGTTTGTTGCATATGTATACATGTGCCATGTTGGTGTGCTGCACCCGTTAACTCGTCATTTACATTAGGTATTTCGCCTAATGCTATCCCTCCCCCTTCCCCCAACCCCACAACAGGCCCTGGTGTGTGATGCTCCCCTTCCTGTGTCCAAGTGTTCTCATTATTCAATTCCCACCTATGAGTGAGAACATGCAGTGTTTGGTTTTCTCTCCTTGTGATAGTTCAAAAACTTTTTTTTTTTTTTTTTTTTTTTTTTTTTTTTGCAGTCACAACTTGGCTAATTGTGTAGCCTAAGCGTCCTACTTTTCAGCTGATCTTGGTTTTGACACATCTTTCTCTTTAAGCCTAATTATCTGACACACCTTTCTCTTTAAGCTTTATTATTTCCTGCTTTTAATTTAGAGTGAAAGACATGCAACTCTTTCTTTCTCTTAGAGACCGATGTGGGGTTGTTAATTGACCTGATTTTAATATCATGTCTCAGAGAATAGGAAGGCCTGAAAAGAGGGAGAGAGACGGGGAACAGCCAATTGGTGGAGCAGGAAAAATAAACACACATTTAAGGATTAAGTTTGCCGCCTTACATAAGTGCAGTTTGTGGTTCCCCAAAAACTATTCTAGTAACGTCAAATATCACTGATCACAGATCACCGTAACAGATATAAAAATAATTCAAAAGTCTGAAATGTGGGAATTATCAGATGTGACACAGAGACATAAAGCAAGCATGTAGTGTTGGAAAAATGATATAGATAGGCTTGCTTGATGCAGGGTTGCCACAACTTTCAGTTTGTAAAAAGCACAATATCTGCAAAGCATAATAAAACTAGATATGCCTGTATAGGTTAATTGGTGTGGGTATTAAACATTACTTATATTTGTCAAAACCCAACAAATTACATTTATTTATACTTTATTGAAAAAAATAGTCTACCACTAAGTAAAATAGCGATTTAATCTATAACTGCTAATCTATAACAAAAACTGCCATAAAGAAATATTTTGTATTAATATCTATAATTACATAAGTATGTAATTATATATACAAATAATAGTTTTATATGAATGTATGAAAGCATTATAAGTTTGTATATATGCACATATATATGAATTTGTGTGTGTGTATATATATATATATGTTTTTGTGAGACTTCATAGTCTCAGGATACACCAATACCTTTTAGAATGACTTAAAAATTTGAAAAAAACACAACATATATTTAAATACATTCTAAACCCTAAATGTTCTTCTAACTTTATGTTGAAAATTTATTTGAATATTGATATGTTAAACTGCATCACGAAAAGTTTATTTACATATTAAATATTATAGCCATCATTTCTACATACCTATGTCAACCTTGTTTAATCGCACAATTTAAAGCACATTTTAATATATAATTAATTTTGTTTCTATAGATTAATAGCATAGATTTCATATATTAGTTGACATTTTTAAAGTAGTTTACAAAAATTTAAAAAATTGATCATTATTATAATGACAGGATTATGCAGGTTTTTTCCTGCTTCCTTATACGACAGTTTGAAAATATTCTTATAGTCTTAATTACAAATACATGTAAAATTTTGATAGATAGATATAAATCTTTGCTGCTTGTTTCTCTTCTTTGGTCAAACAAGTATTAACTAATTTTTCCATTAATCATATTACTTTTCTATAGTTAAAGTCCACTTTTCTCAAATATTTGAGAGGGTGTGAGCTGAGATATAAAATGAGAACACTTTAAAGTCTTGAACCAGCATCCAAGCTTTTAGCAAAATGAGGAACATACATTTGTTCTCAGTTTCTACTCTGAACCCACAAAAGAAGGAGTATAATTGAAGGACCTGGGTTTGGCAACTACTGCTGAATTCTCAAAAGTACATACAAATATACGGGGAGCCCATGTCAGAGGAATAGAAGGAATTGGACTCAACATTGGAGAGTCATTGCCTTGGAGTGAGAGAAGACAAGAGACCATATGTAAATCATAGATGATAGTCGGGGAAAATTACATTATTTTTGTTTTTGTTCCTTTGCAAATTGACCAAGGGGGATCTTTGCCTTCTCATCAGCTCACTTAGGACAAGAAAGCAAAACTGATGCCTTGTAACAGGGCAAAAATGGGAGTGCTCTGGTGCTCATCTGGATAAACAGGGACCAGTAATGTATAAAGTAAGGTGCTTCACTGTATTCTCTCTCATTACTCTCAATCTACCTCCCAGCACCATATATGGGATACTTGTCAATCACAATGGCTAACTGCAGGCTCAAGATGTTGTAGTGCCTTAAGCAGAGATCATGAGGAATTATTCTGAGTTGTAGGAAAACATGTGTAATGAAAATGAGAGAGGTCAAACCCTTCCTCTATCACCAAAAAGAGGTATTTGTCAGACTGCTAAACAAAACTCATTTGTAACAAAAAAATTTTAATGGGCCACAAGAAGCATATTTAAATAAGATGAGAATGAATTGAAAACATCAAGGTGGGGCTTTCCTTCTTCCACAACACCTCGCGCTCTTCCTTTCCAACTTGGACCCGGCAGAAGGGCTTCCGCAAAGAAGGGTGGCGAGAAGAAAAAGGGCCGTTCTGCCATCAACGAGGTGGCGACCCGAGAATACACCATCAACATTCACAAGCGCATCCATGGAGTGCGCTTCAAGAAGCGTGCCCCTCGGGCACTCAAAGGGATTCGGAAATTCGCCATGAAGGAGAAGGGAACTCCAGATGTGCGCATTGATACTAAGCTCAACAAAGCTGCCTGGGCGAAAGGAATAAGGAATGTCCCATACCGAATCCGTGTGCGGCTGTCCAGAAAACGTAATGAGGATGAAGAATCACCAAATAAGCTCTATACGTTGGTTACCTATGTACCTGTTACCGCTTTCAAAAATCTGCACACAGTCAGTGTGGATGAGAACTAATCGTTGATGGTCAAATACATCAAATAAAGTTATAAAATTGAAAAAAAAAAAAACATCAAGGTGTATCAAATGAGTGATGGTAAGTATTTTTTAATAAGTTCTTTGTAAGTTAAGCTTTTCAAATACACACAGGCGCATTTGTTATAAAATGTTAAATCCATGAGGATTGAACTATTTGTGGGTTTTGTTCAATCCTGATACTGAGTCAGATTGCATCTGGTATTTTATAGGCATTCAATAAGCATTTTAAATATTAATATAATTATATGCCATATGTATTTAAAAACTACATAATGAAAAGCACATTTCTAGGGTAGATCTCAATAAAAAAGTTTTGAAAGCAGTGTTGTTATTTTAGCTCATAGAGCATGATCTAGGGTTTAGACTTTCACCCCTCTTCCAGCCCCAGTTAGATATTATTAACTAGAGAAAGCAAATCCCTTGAGCATTTAAAATGATCACATGACATATGAGAAAAAGAGTCACAGTGAAAGACCACCTACAGAAGAGAATCAAAATGAGTGTGTGTATATGTGTGTGTGCACATATGTGTGTATTAAATATTGAAAAGAAGAGGATATTAGAAACATTAAACAAGAATAAGAAAGCAGCTTTGAAAACAGAAAACAATCGAAGGTATTAGGTATACAACTACAGTTGTTAAAACAGATCATCTAGTTCAAAACTTCTCATTGAAAGAGGAAATTGGGGCTGGAGACTGAGAAAGAAAATAATTGTTTCAAGTTTCTGCGTGTATTTTTTTTTTTTTTTTTTTTTGAGGCAAAGTCTCACTCTGTTCACCCAGGCTGGAGTGCAGGGGTGGATATTGGCTCACTGCAATCTCTACTTCCCAGGGTCAAGTGATTATCATGTCTCAGCTTCCCGAGTAACTGGGATTACAGTCACCCAATACCACACCCGGCTGATTTTTGTATTTTTAGTACAGACAGGGTTTCACCATGTTGGCCAGGCTGGTCTAGAACTCCTGACATCAGGTAATCTACCTACCTCGGCCTCCCAAAGTGCTGGGATTACAGATGTGAGCCACCGTGCCCGGCCTGATCTTTTGATTAAGTGAAAATGTGAATTTTTATCTAACATATTTGGTTTTGCCTTTTTTTTTTTTTTTACCATTTCTAATATATTCTATTTTTGCCAATTTTATTTATTGTAAAAGAATTAATATTTACATTTCTAAATGATTTTATTTTAGTTGTATTTTATCTACCATTATGTCTTGAGAAGTACCTAAAAGTTAAAGAAATAAAAGGTTACTATATGGTAGGGTTTGTAACTAAGAAAACATTAAAAAAATCTGTTAAAAGCCATCTTCACTAGAAAATTACACTATGAAGCAAAGACACCCATGGCTTATACACTTCATCAGAAAGAATGGTAGTTCCTTTATTAGAAAGAATAATACACAAGAGAGCTGTGGCTCTGAAGGATAATGGTGGCTGCTTGAATCTGATTCTTTCCACATATTCTTTCCAAAAAATATTATTAAGACCAATATCCAAAATAAGACTCATAAGTAGTAAAATGAGTAGTAAGACTCATAAGTAGTAAAATGCACACACATACATACAAATTTCATAATGTCACCATTCCTAGGAAACAGAGAATGTCACAAAAAATGTTACTCTCTGTAAACAGAGATATAAACACCAACTTTTATTAGTGCTGTACGCTACTGCAAGCCTCTAGGTACAGAAAGCAAATGTAAATCTTTGAGGAAAGGATATTTAATAGATTCCATGAAAAAGTGGGGAGTAAAAAGGAGTATTTTATCAAATTACAAATAAAATTACCCGTATTGCCTTCAGCTAGATGAATGCCAAAATACTGAAACAATATTTTGAAATATTGAAATCTGGGATTGGTAGTTCACAGCACCAACTACAGGAAGGTATCTTAAAAGAAAACAGGTCTAGAAGAGACATGAGGAAACATAAACAATGTGCATTAGGCCATTTTTGTGTTGCTATAAAGAAATACTCGAGACTGGGTAATTTATAAAGAAAAGAGGGTTAACTGGCTCACAGTTCTGCAGACTGTACAGAAAGTATGATGCCGGCATCTGCTTCTCGTAAGGACTTCAGGAAGCTAACAATCATGGTAGAAGGTGAAGTAGAAACATATACATTACACGGCAAGAGCAGGAGCAAGGGAGCAAGTAGTGGGGAGGTCCCAGACTTTTAACAAACAGATCTTGCATAAATTAACTGAGTGAGAACTCACTTCTTGCCAAGGGGATGGCGCTAAACTGTTCATATGGGCCTGGCTCCAATGATCCAATCACCTCCCACCAGGCCCCACCTCCAACACTGGGAATCACATTTCAACATGATAGTTGGAGGGAATATGCATCTAAACCATGTTACAAAGGGAAAATCAAATAGATAAATATTCTACAGAAATGAAGTAGAAACCAGATTCACTAACACCTCACTTTCAACCACTACAGCCAACACAAATGAGGTCATCTCCAATATATAAAATTTACTAAACTGGGAGAGGTGGATGTTTTGAAATTTAGAACCCTGTAGATAGCATAATGACCCCCAAAGTTACCAACATTCAACATCCTAATTCCTGAAAACTATGCATAAGTTTCTTTATGACAAAAGAGAAGGATTCATATGGATTGTTTGAAAATCAACTGAACTTAAAATAAGGAGATTATACTGAATTTTCCAGGTGAGGCCAATGTAGTCTGAAGGGTCCTTTGAAATGGAAAAGGGTAGCAGAAGAGCAAGCAAGAGGGATGTGATGTGAGAAAGACTCAACCCACCAGTGATGAACTTAAGATACAGGGAGGGGGCCATAACTAAAGAATGCAGGTGGTTTTAGAAGTTGAAAATGGCAAGGAAACAGATTCTACCCTAGAGCTGGCAGAAAGGAACTCAGCCTGGTGAACAACTTGATTTTAACTCATAAAATCTGACTTGTGTCAGACTTCTGAAATACTAAACTGTAAGATTAAAAATGGTTGCTCTTGTAATCCACTAAATTGTTGGTAACTTTCAACAGAAGTTTTAGAAAACGAATACAAACACTTTCTATAAAATGTCTGAGGTTAGCAAATTTATATTTAAAAAAAATCCTCTGTATATATCTATGGTAAAAAGAGAAAATGCAAATAAAACTATTTCACCCATTGATTATTGTACGCCCAAAACACAAAGACACACATGCACACACATACTTTCACAAAAGCAGAAATTAATGGTATTACTTCTATTAGAAATAAATATCCAAAGTAAGCATTCTAAGATTTTAAAAAGTAGGAAACAAAGCTCCCTAGAATCTGTGAAAGGAAAATAAAAACTTAGGACAACAATTCACTATGCCTAATAGAAAAAAATTAAGATGAAAGCTGAGTCATGCAAGAGGCTGCTCATGCAAGAAGCTGCCTTTCCTTTTGTTCCTAAGCAGGTAAGTACAGATAAAAGGTTAAATATCTCCACAGGTAGTTACCCTCTGTTCACCTTATCTTATGTAAAGTGCCAATTTACTGAGCACCAGATGAATACATAATCAACTATTCCCCTCCCTGCTCCTTTTCTCTTGCAACATGTAGACTACCATACCATTCTTTTACCTCCAGTCCACTTTTTCCCTTTCAGTGTTGAAGTCCTCAAAGTTATCTTTGAAGAAGAGCACAAACCACAAACTCTTTCTGCAATTCGGTGATTTCTTCTTCTGGGCACATCCTTAATCTTGGCAAATAAACTTCAAAATTGAGACCGGTTTCAGATACTTTTTGGTTTACAAATCAGATATCCAAAATTAAGACTAATGAAAGCAGAAATAAATGTGAAGAGATTTGATTTGATTTAAAAAAGCAAACAAAAAGAAACAAAAATGTCAGAAATAAGCAACAAATTACAAGTTTTTAGGTGAAAATGATAGATGCAGGAGGAAAGTAAGGGGGAATCCCTGGAGAATCTCCAACCCGCCCCAAGTGTTTAGGTCAGATGCTTTTGTGCAGATGAGAGAACCTGTCCAGCGTCTTGTCTATGCATGTTTGCAAGGGACTGGGGACCCACATGCACACTGCGGGGATGGGGTGGAACCCCAGGAAGTTCTTGTCTTGTGCAGAGGGGAGGAGCCTGGGTTCTTCAGCTCCTGTGTGGTGACCTGGTATTCAATCCGTGAGGTAGGCACCTTTTGGCAGGACTCCCTCTCACTTTGCTGAGTGTCTTTCTTTTCTTTCTTTCTTTCTTTTTCTTTTTCACCAAATAAATTCTGCTCTCCTCACCCTTCAATGTTTCCAGTTGCCTAATTTTTCTGGTCGTGATACAAGAACCCCGATTTAGCTGAACTAAGGAGCAAACATTCTGCATCAAAAATAGATTAAAATGAAATCTAATGAAGCAAACGTTCAAGATAAACTAAAGTAACAACAGGAAATGGAAATGAAATGAAGAAATTGAAAGGTTCAGAGGTAAAAGTGGTTGAAACAAAAGACAAGCTAAGAAAGTTCATCATCCATATAATTGGAGATTTAGAAGAAGAAGGAGAAGGAGAAGAAGAAGAAGAAACTGAATGTGTCGTGCGCGTCCGTGTGAAGAGACCACCAAACAGGCTCTGTGTGAGCAATAAAGCTTTTAAATCACCTGGGTACAGGCTGGCTGAGTCCGAAAAGAGAGTCAGCGAAGGGAGATAAGGGTGGGGCCATTTTATAGGATTTGCGTTAGTAAAGGAAAATTACAGTCAAAGGGGAGTTGTTCTCTGGTGAGCAGTAGTGGGGGTCACAAGGTGCTCAGTGGGAGAGCTTTTTGAGCCAGGATGAGCCAGGAAAAGGACTTTCTCAAGGTAATGTCATCACTTAAGGCAAGGACCGGCCATTTTCACTTCTTTTGTGGTGGAATGTCATCAGTTAAGGCGGGGCAGGGCATTTTCACTTTTGTGATTCTTCAGTTACTTCAGGCCATCTGGGCGTGTATGTGCAAGTTACAGGGGATGCGATGGCTTGGCTTGGGCTCATAGGCCTGACAGAATGAATGTATAAAGCTCTAATGCAACAAATCTTTTAAAAATAATTTTTAATACTTTAATTAAACCTGTTGAAGTCTTCCACCATTTACCCTGCAAAAATTGGACTAAAAAAATCGATCGGAAATACATTTTAGTAACAGTTATAGACTGTAAGGTAAAGAAAAAAATTACTGGAAACTCTAAGCAAAAATATTAAGTTATTTAAAAATTTATGGAAAATAGGCTGTCATTAGACTTTTCCAGTGGAACATAGAGAATTGAGCAAAGGGGTAATACGATTTTCAAGAAACTCAGGAAACAAAGTGCATGTCAAAGATTTATGTATTGCACTTTAAATACAAAGTCTTCAAAAGAAACATTTTGAAATGGTAAAAATTCAGGTATGGCCCATGAATGTTTTTTGGGGTGACTCTAGTAGAAGATAAGCTTTATCCAAAAAAGAGATAGCTAGGGAAAGTTTAGTAAAATAATAAATTCTAAGATTCAATATATTTAATAGCATAAAAGAGAAGCAGGCAAGGGTTCAGACCTGGGCAGAACAATAATGTATGTATTAGTCAAAGTTCTCCAGAGATAGAGAAATAATGAAATATAGATGAGATATATAATCATATATATTATATATGCATATGTATATAATTTAAAACATTAATATAACATAAAATAAGGTGAGTATAGAGACCATATATAATATATAAATGTATAATCTATAATCTATATTATAGATTAATGTATAATGTATATTATATATAAATGTATAATATATATTTATATGTTATATATAAATATATACTATATTATATACTTACATATAAATGTATTATATTTGTATATTATATTGTATATTATATATTACATATAATTGTGAGTCATTTTGCATCTATCTATTGATATATATGTAGGAAGAGACCGAAATTTGTTATAGGAATTGGTTCATGCAATTATGGTGGGAAAATATTCTCACAATCTGCTATCTGCAAGTTACAAAAAGAGGAGAGTTAGTGGTATAATTTAACTCAAGTCTGAAGGCCTGAAAATAGGAGCACCAATTTCGAAGGGCAGGAGAAGATAAATGTTTCAATTCAAACAGAAGTGAATTTTCCATTTGTCTGACATTTTGTTTTATTCAGGACTTAAATGAATCAGATGATGCCACGAGCATTGGTGAGGGCAATTCACTTGACTCAATCCATTTATTCAAATGCTAATCTATCGCAAAAACATCCTCAGAGACATATCCAGAAATAATGATTACCTTAGCCCGGTCAAGTTGATACACAAAATTAACCATCACAGCATATGAGCATTAAATATTCTGACATTTTTTTTTTTTTAAGTGGACTTGAAACATGGGAGGAGAAATAGAAAAGAAACACAAAGTTAGAGTATGGCCAATGACTCTTGAATTTGCAATAGGTGAGAGTTCAAACATACTATTAAAGTTGTTATACCAGGAAGTAAAAATAAAACAGTAGGTACAAAAAAGACAGTGTTCTTCAATGTGTAAAAATACAAAGAGATTCATTATAACAAAATAATATATATTTCTAAATACCAAACATATTTTAAATGCAAAAACGAGACATAACACATAGAGAATAAACACTGTAAATGTAACCAATTAACACAGTAAATATGTATTTACTGTAATCTATAATCACAGTAACATAGTATACACATGCAACACTGTTATGTATCTACACACTGTGATATATATGTATATAATTTAAAACATTAATATAATGTAAAATAAGGTGAGGACAGAGACCAAACAATTTATTCATATCAATAAATGTGAATGGTCTTAATTTACCTATTTAAAAAGTCACATTGGCTCATAACACAAAACTCAATTATTTCTTTGAATTAATAAAAAATCATTTTAAATGTTTGACTATTGAGAGAATATCAAAACTCAAAGAGATTTTATTCATGAAATAGTTTCATTATAGATGAAGGATACCACATTACCGTAACAACCAAAATCTGAGGTGTAAGCTTCTTTGTACTGCAACTTGAAGGCTCAGTGTGTTCACTGAGGCTCAGCTATTGGACGAATGTGAAACACCTTAGCATTAGAAAGCTCAGTTTTTCATGATGGAATTCTCTTGTACTGAGTTAGGCACATTCAAACTATATGAATAACTGTGATCATGAAATTCTCCCAGAAAACACACAGGTACAAACCATGAATCAAAGTATTTTTTCTTAGAAAATGTTTACAGGCTGATATATCCTGCTCTAGAATAACTTTCCAAATATGATTACAAGAATGTTACCTAATTTTAGTCAACAAATTTTATGCATTTGCCATGAATTATTATCTGATCCATCTAGACCACCTAATATTAACTCCTACTATGAGATACTGTATGTAAAAGACATACTAAATCAAGGTAATTAAAAGACTAACAACAGAGGGATAAGAAAAAAATAACCATGCAAATGGAAATTGTAAGAAAGCCGCGGTTGTCATCTTGATACCAAATAAACTTAGTCAAAATATAAACATTAAATAAAACAAAGAAGAAATGTCTATAATGCTAAAAATATTTACAAAGAAGATATAACAGTAATACCAAACAACACATTAACCACGTATTAAAAGCAGAAAGGACAAGAAACGTAAGGAGAAATAGGAATATACTAATAGTAGAGACTGTACTATTCCACTTAAATATGACAGTTTGAGTGAAATAAAAATAAGAATGTAGATGATAGATAGGTAATAGATGGATCAATTGTAAGAATAAATAAAATTTCAAAAAATCTTCAAAATTGGTGTCATTTATAAAGGGTATACAGGAATAAGGAATTATTCTTTCAATTTATTGTATATTTGACTTAGTTAAAATTAGAAATTACAAAATTTGTTACATACTATCAAAAAGGTATTACTCATCTACTTTTCTAGTTTACATAAATGTATATATTACATAGACATGTTATATACGTATATATTACATAGACATGTTATATGTATATATGCAAACTAGAAAAGACCATATAGACCTATGTCTATATTCATATGCATGTATGTAAATGTATGTATGTTTTACATATATGTGTGTAATCTATTACATATATTATATATGGTGTAAATATGTATACATTAACATTCTGGTGAGGTCTAAACTAAACGTATTTAAAACTTAAAAAAATCTATAAATTAAGAATAAATGGTACCACACACTAAATCTTTTTTTCTTACCTTTTTTTTTTTTTCTTTGAGATGGAGTTTGGCTCCTGTTGCCCAGGCTGGAGTGCAATGGCACAATCTTGGCTCACTGCAACCTCCGCCTCCCAGGTTCAAGCAATTCTCCTGCATCAGCCTCCCAGGTAGCTGGGATTACAAGCATGCGCCACCATGCCTGGATAAGATTTTTTGTATTTTTAGTAGAGACGGGGTTTCTCCATGCTGATCAGGCTGGTTTCAAACTCCTGATCTCAGGTGATTCTCCTACCTCCGCCTCCCAAAGTGCTGGGATTACAGTCGTGAGCCACCGCGCCTGGCCTAATTTTGCATTTTTAGTAGAGATGAGGTTTCTCCATGTTGGTCAGACTGGTCTTGAACTCCCAACCTCAGATGATCCGTCCGCCTTGGCCTCTCAAAGTGCTGGGATTACAGGCGTGAGGCACCATGCCTGGCCACAAACTAAATCTTCTCATAGAAATAAATAATTTAAAAGCCAAAAGCTGAGAAATGTGTGAATTATGGTAAATGTGAGAATAAGAATAAGTGGTATCTGAATCTTCTCTCAGATATTTTTATGCTACACATCAAATCTATGTATAACTGCTAAAGAAATATTCGGTGTTTCCTTTTCTTTTCTTTCTTTCTTTCTTTTTTTTTTTTTTGAGACGGAGTCTCGCTCTGTTGCCTGGGCTGGAGTGCAGTGGCGGGATCTCAGCTCACTGCAAGCTCCGCCTCCCAGGTTTACGCCATTCTCCTGCCTCAGCCTCCCGAGTAGCTGGGACTACAGGTGCCCGCCACCTCGCCCGGCTAGTTTTTTGTATTTTTTTAGTAGAGACGGGGTTTCACCGCATTAGCCAGGATGGTCTCGATCTCCTGCCCTTGTGATCCGGCCGTCTCGGCCTCCCAAAGTGCTGGGATTACAGGCTTGAGCCGCCGCGCCCGGCCCGGTGTTTTATTTTCTTATCCACTCTTGCCTTTGATTACCCCAAGTTCAGATAGTTACTACGTCGCACTTATTTCTCATAGAAGAAAGCTTCCTTGCCTCATGTTTGTTTCCCCATCTCTGATACCTTCAGTAGTATATATATTAATCAGAGTCGAAGGAGGTATAAGTGTGTGGTTAGCATTCTTGAGTAAAATTATTCTGTTCCCTGTCTAAATCTAAATCTCTCAAACAGACAAGTAAAATTGAATTTTCAAAGTTGCATATTGGTGTAGAAAGTCTAAGTTAGAGAGAAAAACAAAGAAATTATATCCACATTTCACTCAGCCTATCTGTAAATACTGATTAATTGAGCAACTCATAACAAGTAAAAGGCAAAAAAAAAAAAAAAATAATAGTACTCTATATATTGGTCCAATTGACACAAAGTATATATTTTTTTTAAACGTCAATGAAAGAGAAAAAAATACTCCCTGGCCAGATTCCAAGTTAGGCTACTATCAGGTTCATCTTATTTTTCTTCTGCATTTTTGTGATTCTAATCATCCCTCAAAAACCGTAACATCCCTGCTACTAAATTCCCACTGTAAATTTTATTTTTATCTTGGATGAAATAAGGCTGAGATTACGTTCGTTCCCAGTATCATTGTGAACAAAATATATTGTTCCCCAAATAGGTTTTGGTAGTGTTTAGTGATCTCTTTAACCTCTTTCTATCATTCCTTTCTCCAATCTGCCATTGAAACAAGGTCTGGTCATCCATGACAGTCTTCCTAAGCTTCTTACATCAGGTTTAATTTTCATGAGCATAACAGGATTGATTAAAAGACTATGCAACCAGGCCTAGACTCTAGAGACAGGTGGCTTGTGTTCAGATCCAGCTGCCATTTATATGAAGATTGTGATCATCAGAAAGTTACTTAAACTCTTTATATTTCAGCTTCCTCAGATGTAAATTATAGATAAATAGTATTGTCATGTTTCTTCTTGTTTCTCATGCCTGGTGCTGGTAGGCTGTTATTTCTGTGTATCTTCTATTGAAACCTATATATATTGATTTTATTTAAAAATAAAAACTGAATTATCTCAGAAGACAGCAAAGTAAGCTGAGCTCTTACTGCCTTTGTTCAAGGTCATTTCAAATTCTGATGAAAGTAAACTTTTATTTTAATGACCTCACCTGGAAATGGGGACAAAATTTAGGACCTACCAAAAAACATTACAGACAAAAGTGAGTATCTAAAGGACGGTACTATCAGGGTAAATGTGAACTCAAAATAAGTCTGCTCCTGCCTTCCTCCCTACCTATTAAAAGACTACAGGAAGGATTCTCTTGACCCTGAAACAGGCAGATAACAGGGAACCAGGCAATTATATTGAGAAGTAATAGCATGTGGCCACACTCACAGGAGTTTATAACTAAGAGTCGCATATCCTAGGTAGCTCAAATATTCTTAGATCCTGAATTAGGTTCAGAGGTCTCGTTTTTTTTTTTTTTTTTTTTTTTTTTTTTTGATGAAGCTAAATCCATGGAAGAAGTGAATTGAGGAATGCATCTTCATTCAAAACCCCACATTATTCCTACAAATATATGTATTTCAAAGCAATAATCACTTCATCATCTAAGATAACTCTCAAAAACTACTATTCTTATGAAGAACCAGCAGAAACTACAAAAACAGTTTCTCAAAAACTTTAGATATTAATATCATTGGTTGATATTACGCAGATTCTCCTGTCTACCATGAAAAGAACGTAGGATAGTTGCTAGGTATCCACTGATATCAAAATGAGAAGTAAATCCAAACTTTAGCTGACATAGAACTATAGATTCATGAGAGACAGTAATTATATTTATTATAAGTTACTGCAATTTAGGGGCTGTTTTTGGTGTAGCACTACTATAGGCAAAACATGATAGTCAGGCATGGTGGCTCACGCTTATAATCTCAGTACTTTGGGAGGCCAAGGTGGGCAGATCACCTGAGGTCAGGAGTTCGAGACCAGCCTGGTCAAAATGGCGAAATCCTGTCTCTACTAAAAATACAAAAATTAGCCGGGCGTGGTGGTGCATGCCCGCAGTCTCAACTACTTGGGAGGCTGAAGCACGAGAATGGCTTCAACCCAGGAGGCAGAGGTTGCAGTGAACTGAGATTGTGCCACTGTACACCAGCCTGGGCAGCAGAAGGAGACTCCATCTCCAAAATACAAAACAAAACAGAAAACAAACAACAAAAAAACCATAACTAGCAAGAAGCACGAATAAGTATGGAGGTAAAATCAACAAAATACTAGCTAGGAGAAGAAGTTCAAATATTGTGTAAATAAATAAAATAAATGGGGAGTTGCCTCACTATATTGTCTGGCCTAAGAATTAAATTCACCATATTGGTATTATTATATTATTATTTCTGCTATTAGTATTCTAGATGCATTCTGATAAGTGGATGCTTACTTTCAGGTGGAGTTAACTGCTTAAACAAACTGGAAAATGAAAGCATTTTTGTTGTCAGTGTTTTGTTTTTTTTTTTCTCACCATTACATACTTATTTCCACTTCCTCAACCAACAAAAAAATTTTAAATATATTTATATTCATTATGACTTTCACTTTTACCAATGTAAGTCAATCTAAAAATATACTAGAAGTAATTCCCCTGTATTTGACTTGTACTTATCCATGTGTGTTCATTGATATTCATTCTGAGTAAAAATTATATGCACATCTATTAGAATTCATAGAAAGTCAGCTGTGACTGCTATATTATAGGAATATTGACTATATGTGTGGTTCAAATACTACCTCTTTTTAAACTAGAAATTTCATTCTCCATAACATTGTTGATAGAAATCTTCTCACTATCATTGCTCCCCTGAGAGATCAATATTATTTTATTCTCACCAGTAACACAGGTGGGGATAAGACAACTAGCCTTAGACCTGACTCACTTTTGTTTTCTAGCTCTACACTATGATAAGGAATAGAACTTTGGGTAATTGTATTTGACTTCACTGTTCCTGGATTTCCTCATATGTAAAATGGAGATGATAAGAGTCCTCAGAGATTCATTGTGACAATAAAATGTGTTACTATATGTAAGACAATGAATAATCCTAAAACATAACAGGCAAATAGATTTTTGTTACTATCATCATCATCGTCATCATCATCGCCACCATCTATATCTTCTTACTCATTATTATACATTGGACACTTTCTTAAGATTCCATGTATATGTTTTCCAGGTACAAACATTAAAGTTATTGTTTATAAGGGACATTTTATGCCCTCAAATCTACCACTAAAATGATGTCCCTTATATTTTCATTAATTTGGAGAAGAACTTCTGTGTTTATCTTTATTTTTCTTGCTTTTTCAACAAAATTAAAAGATGTATACTAAGAAACATATCAAGGTACAACATTAATTGTGTTCAGCATTCTATATTAGTAATTTACAGGGGTATCAATTTTATACATATGGGAGTTAAGGCATTATAAGATCATCTTTAAATAATAATTCTCTTTGTCAATAAAAACACACAAAAATTAAGTTTCACTTTTTCTTATTTCTGCCTCAAAAATCAAATTTATAAAAGAATGCATTGAGTTTGTGTTTTTTTCTATCTAGTCATCTACATGCTGTCTGCTCAGACTATCACTTTTGGGAAGATGATGTAAGAAAGTTCAATATAGAGCTGGCATAATTGTGCATAGCTGCTGTCAAGAATTCCTAGGCAGAGACTGTCAACTTAAAAGGTTACTGTGACATTTCTAGAATATGTTTTTTCAAATATGAATGAAACATGTTGCCTTTTTGGTTGAGGGTGGGGAAGGCATGGAACCTGACATTTTCCACACTGCCAAAATTAGAAAACAAAGTATTGCAATGCCAAGATTAATCAATCGCTCAACAAATATTTATGTGAAACCTATTTAGGTGCCCAATACACTGCTGGAACCTGCTTTTTATCAGGTTTAAGTGTTCAATCAAATGTAACCTAAAAATCAAGGAGCTACTTTCCTCTAAATTATATGGTCTTGCCAAGAGAATGTAGCATTCATACACTGAAACTACTAAAGTACCTATATCCTTCTAGATGAATACTTTTTATGCTCACATTAATACAAATGCTGTCAAATTCAAACTAGAATAAAGCTTAACTCTTTGAAGAAACAGAAATATAAAATTTAATTATGTTGTTAAGATGTTAAATAATAATTATTTGCAGTGCTAGTTTTACTCTTATAAAAGAAGTGTAGGATGACATACCAGAAGTAGAATCAATGACTAGATTTGGCAGTCTTTTACAAAGACACATTGATATTAGCAAAATCATTCAGGAAAGTTTCACTTAAACTATATTAATAGTGAGAATAATGGAAACAAAAGTAAACTACAACACAGTGAAATGAATTTTACACATTGGAAAAAGCTCATTTGAATCCTTTTGATTGTAAAAAGAGAGAGGCAGAGATCATGGCAAGAGTCTCACATGTACTTCTAAATATTTCACATGATGTGGGAGGTTTCTTCAGATAAATCTGGGGATGGAGTTGCTGTGCTATTCTTCCTGTGGAGTTGTAAATGTCACGTTCCAAATTCAGGATAATTCCACAGCTGGAACTTTTTTTTAACACACTGTCTACCAGTTTTCTATTATGTGCTTGTTAATCTTTAACCCTTTCCTCCCTAAATCCTCTAATTTAATAAAGAATTGTACATTGTGCTGCTTTATGTACCCTTTTGAAATAACATCATTTTTAATAAGAGTAAAAAGTAAGCTTGAACAAATTATCTTTATTTGCCTTTTCCTTGTTTTCTGCCGTAATTACATTAATGAAGTATATTTTTTCCTTCTGTTTGATTAGTTAGTTGCCAAATCTGAAAATGAATTAGTGTAAGTAGTTCAGCTTGGAGGTAAGTACTATATTTGTAGCCTTGAAGAATTAGTAAGATTATCAAGAGGACCATATACAAATTACAATACGTAAAATAAACATTGGAATGAAGTGAAATAAAGTTTTATTGATATATCATGTGTAACTATCAACAAATATATAATGTATCAGATATATATGTACACATACACACTTTATATGTATTTATATAGTTTGTGTGTGAATATATATGTATGTATACACATACTTTTATTGTTATATCTGTAGTTTTGCTGATTTAAAACGAGGTGATAGTTAAAGTATATATTTTATTTTTTATAGTCATCTTTGTAGCTTTGGCTCTAAGCATCTTTGCTCATTGTTTTCAGTTCTCTCCACTCATTTTATTGATCTTGTCGTGGGTTCTTGATTCAAGTTAGACGCTAGAGTTTATGGCTAGGAACATTTCGAGGTTTTCTTTGCATTTAAGAGCATGGCAATAACAGCAAGGGAAACTTGTTACAAGTAAACAGGCAAATACAAAATTAACCCTTTATACTTAATAATTATGGCCTAAAACAAACAAAGAATATGAAAAGCAAATAAACTCAAAAATTGAACTTGACTACCAAAAAGTGAATGAGGCAGATTTCGATTGCTTAAAGGCTTATTTTGCCAAGGTTGAGGGTACATCTGGAAAAAAGAAACAAAGTAAGATCTGCAACCTGTGCTTTTTCCAAAAAGAGTTTTGGGAACTTCAATATTTAAAGGGAAAAGAGTAAACAGGAGGGGAAGAAAAAAAAAAAAAAGGAGGGTGAGTAGGCAATGAGGCAAGTGCTTATGTTCTTGTAAGGATCTGATTAGCACTCTGAATTTGTGCTCAGCGAATCTACATATTACACGTGAAAAGAAGAGTGGAGAGAAAAGTGAATTATGCATTCATCTTGCGCTCAGTAAATCTACATTTTTGCATAAGATTAGGTAAGCATGTGAAATTACAGCTATCTGTTTGGGAACAGAAAGAAGGCAGTTTTCGCATGACTCAGTTCCCAAGCTTAACTTTCCTTTTGGCATAGGGAGTTTGGAGTCCAAGGGTTCTATTTTTCTTAGCCATTTCCCCCATTTTCTTCAAAATCTTTCAGAGAAAGTATTATAGAAGAAAATGAGTCTCTGATCATATGTTTGGTCTGTATGAATTGAGTAACTTTTCCTCTCCCTAAAAAACCTGATGTTCCTGGGCCTGTCAGAAAGTGGCATTCTTAATAGGATGTAACATTCTTTTCAGGATCCCTGTAAAAAGCCTGCATAGACAAGATACAAAAACAGTATTTCCAACGGGGTTTTGTCAGCTCTGTAATGATAATCTCAATTCCACAAAGCAGTTGGTTCATACCTAAAATATGTCATTCCAGTTAAAGCCTTGATATAATAACCAGTGTCTCTAATTGTATTCTATTACAGAGGGAAACAGATTCTTACTGAACCTATGCAAATACCTATATTGCTGTAAATTAAGAATACTCACAAATAGTTTCCAAATTCTGGATAAATCAGATAGAAAGAAATATGTTTCAAAATTTACTCACAAGGGTATATTTTACTCGGTTGTTACAAGCTATACCTTGCTCAAAAGAAAACAAACACAAAACAACAACAACTTTTATTGACTCTCAGAAACAAAACAAAAAGAATCAGCAATGTTTCAAACAAAAATAAAGTCATAAAAATTATTTCATTCCTCTACTAGTTCAGTCTCATACAATTAACTCATTCCATTTGATATTGGTTAGTAATTCTTATGCATGTATGAGCTCTTCAATGAGAGTCCTGGAAGTATTTTCCTTAGTCTAATTGTACAATCTCTAAGATTATCCAAAACCTTCACTTAAGAGCACCCATCAGAGACCTTTCTGGAAATTTCCTTAGATAAATAGGTTTTCCATTATAGCTGATTATTAACTGCTTTTGAGAAGGATCAAAGTAAAATAATAATTGTGGATGACACAAAAAAATGTTAAATACTATTTCATGTTTAACAATGCTTTGTGTATGATTTTATTATATCAAATAATCTGAACATGTCTCTTTTGGACTTCAAGTGTCCTAACATCTAAAAAAGTTAATGAGATCAATAAAACTGAATTTAGGACATACAATTTTGATTTTGGAGTTTTTCAAATATCAAAAGTTTAAAATTCTTGATATTAGAAAATGGGATAACAGATCTCTAGAAAAGTAAGTCATTCAACTAGCCAAAAGGATAATTAAAGATTTTAAAAAGTGAAATCTTCTACTCTTTGATAGAGAGGAGACTCTATTTCCCAAAAAATAAGATAAAATAAAGATGGCATAAGGCCTACTTAATCTGTTCCTCTCTCTTTCCCCTTTTTTGTAGTTTACTCAAAAGGTAAACAAAAATATATTATTATCTGTTAATACTACACAAAAATCTTGTTCAAAAGAGAAAACAAAATTTTATCTTATTTTATTTTACATTAGAGGTAATTTTAAATAAAATCTTATAAGCATATCCACCTAATCTCATAAGGTAAGATTTCAATAAGCCATAATGTCTTACAATTAGTTTCCATCTTATTTCTTTTCCAACTTTCTATATCCATTCAGTTTTAGCTATCATTCTTTTTCATTTCTTCAATTTAAGAAAAACCTCAAAACTAGGTAAAATTATTCCCTTTAACAAAAAACATATTTCCAATGCCTTCTTATTACCTGTTTACCAAAAACACATTCTATTTTCCTTTATATTTTACATATGAAATTGTTTTACTAATACTTAATTGTTTTAAAAAGATATATTATTTGTAATGTTAATTCTTAGTAATTCTTATTTCTAGGGAGAGGCCTAGGAACTAAGGGGATTTATTTATTTATTTATTTATTTATTTATTTATTTATTTATTTATTTAGAGACAGAGTCTCAGTCTGTTATCCAAGCTGGAGTCCATTGGCGCAATCTCTGCTCATTGCAACCTCTGCCTCCTGAGTTCAAGCAATTCTTGTGCCTTAGCCTTCCCAGTAGCTGGAATTACATGTACACACACCATCATGCCTGACTACTTTTTGTGTTTTAAGTAGAGACAGGGTTTCTTCATGTTGGCCAGGCTGGTCTGAAACTCCTGATCTCAAGTGATCTACCCGCTTGGCCTCCCAAACTGCTGGGATTACAGGTGTGAATCACCATGCCCATGAGTAAGGGGTTTTAAATATGTACCAGATTCAGAGTAAGCCTACAACAAAGGCCAATGTCTAAAGCTAGGCTTTTTCATGGCCCAAAAGGCTCAAGTCTAAATACAGAAATTTGTAGAGAAGTTAAGCAAGGATCGAAAGTATTACAGAAGCCAAGTTTTAAACCTTAAAATATCTAACAGAAACAGTATCTGAACGGCAAATTTTGAAGATATTTCTATTTTACTTTACAAATAATTTCAAAACTCTTTATTTACTAATGATTACTAAAGTCATATGAACTGAAAAGCATTTGAGTTAAAGTTTCCATTTTTTTTTTTTTTTTTTTTTTTTTTGAGACGGAGTCTCGCTCTGTCGGCCGGGCCTGAGTGCAGTGGCCGGATCTCAGCTCACTGCAAGCTCTGCCTCCCAGGTTTACGCCATTCTCCTGCCTCAGCCTCCCCAGTAGCTGGGACTACAGGCGCCCGCCACCTCGCCCGGCTAGTTTTTTGTATTTTTTTTTTTAGTAGAGACGGGGTTTCACCGTGTTAGCCAGGATGGTCTCGATCTCCTGACCTCGTGATCCGCCCGTCTCGGCCTCCCAAAGTGCTGGGATTACAGGCTTGAGCCACCACGCCCGGCCTAAAGTTTCCATTTTTTGATATGAGATTTAAGTGCTTACTTTTTCTTTAGGCCAATTAGTTAGAACTTTCAAACATATTTGTAGTGAAACATCACATACATGTGACACATATAAACACATAGACATACAGACTCACACAAACAAAAGCAGATCTTCTAGATTTATAAGATTCTTCATTTGCCAGTTTTAAATACCAATTTTTTCATTCATTGTTCCAATTACTTGTTTTACTGCTCTAGGCAATTGTTAGCTAGGTCACCCTAAATTTGCATTTCTAAAGAGACAACACTTATGTGAAACAAGATAGAGAATTTACATCTGATAGTATACACAAAGCTAGAGAATTTAAGCTTTTCAAAAGCATTTTGGTTGTGTTAGAGGAAGATTAACAACTGGATGCAGAGGTAAAATAACATTACTTAAATTTATCATCAGATTTTATAAGAAAGTCAATTTTATTTAGATAGGGACTTTTAATTTAGTTTTGATCTTTTAAATGGAACATTAAACTCAAGGCAGGACACACAGTGAATATTGGGTTTCGACAGAGGAAGAAATGCCATGGGGACTGGGCCACACAACAGTTTCACAGTGAATTTCGCTACAAGGAAATTCTTCCAAGGCTGGTGGGCAAGCAAATGCCAATCAACCCACTCTCTGATCAACCCATTCCGTTGTCATTATATACACTAAAGCCAAATTATTTACAATACAAAGTAATGTCTGGTACCTCCAAAAGCCAAAAGGTTAAGGTAACACAATCCAAAAGAAAACAAAAAACAAAAAACAGAGGTTTGGGTTTGAAAGGACTCTGTTCATTCCAACTCTTGGGAGTCCCTGAAGAAAAACAAACAAACAAACAAACAAACAAAAAACACGGCAGTTTCTCTAAAAAAAGAATCTGTGGTGCCTTTTCTGTTTTTTCTTAAGGAGGGAGAGGGGGTTGGCCTGGGGTTTAGAATTCCTGGGGTGTTAATTTTTTTCTTTTTGTCCCCTTATGTCTTACCAAGGGTTGCAAGAGAAAGGATGGGCCTGTATAAGTAAGTAGGGAAACAGACAGAGGGAAGTTGTGTGGCTGGCAGAGGTTTAAGAAGACAGAAATTTAGTTGACTGAGAAAGCTTCATAGAGAGAGCAAATAGAGGTCTTATAACTACATATATATCCATATACAATCTAAATGTCAGTTTTTATTGTTGACTTTTGGTGATGGAGTTATTAAAAATTCCTTTCAAATTTCTTATTACTAGATTTTAGATAGAACAAACAGTTAATATTTCTGGCTTTTGAGCTGCTTTAACAAACAGTATCCTCCCAAGTACCTTAACCAAGGATATCACTTAACCTTGGATATACAAGCTGTCTCCAAAGAGGTGACAAGCAGATTTTTACAGAATCCAGAATCACCCAAAAGATAGCTCAGAGAAGGACAGTTTCACTAGCTGTAAATGAGGTATAACCCATATTTCTGTCAGGCCATACTCTCTGGGGTCTTCGTTTCTCAGATGACCTTCCACTCACAAAGGCCCAAAACCCTGTGAGCTCCCTGCAGATAGAAGAAGGCAGGAAATCAAAAGTTGTTCAAGGAAGGGGGAAAGATCAATAGTAAATTGGTACCCCAAAAGTCACAGAAATATCAAACTAAGAGAGACTGGTTCACTGACCAGCAATCAAATCCTTGCCATAGAGGTGAAGGTGCAGAATTGAATTTTAGCTATTATGCCATAAGGTTAAGTGGCCCTTGTTCCCTGACCAGATATAGCAAACCTAAGCCATAGTGGGAATTTTAAACTGTTTTGGGTCAGATTTTTTTTCTCTCTCTTGATTTAGTCAAGAGAATTTTTAAGGCTAGCCATGACACTATTATGTGTCCTTTTGAAATTTGATGTTTTCATTAATTATGTAGAATAACAGATTTCTAAAATCTTTCAATTAATAGCACACAGAGAGAGGCTGGGATGACAGGCTTGTTATATAAAGAAAAACTCTCAGGTAGTCAATCTTTTTAATTTTTCTGAACTGGCCAGGGTTTTTTAGAGGTGGAACTTAACTTCATATAGCTATGAGGGTTTCAGTTGACATTAGAGAGAGCCAGGAGGTGGCAGAGGTTTAAGAGGTTTAAGAAGACAGAAATTTAGTTGACTGAGAAAGCTTCATAGAGAGAGCTAATAGGGAAGATAGGCTAAAATTTAAAAAAGAAAAGAAAAAAAAGGCCCGGTGCAGTGGCTCACACCTGTAATCTCAGCACTTTGGGAGGCTGAGGTGAGTGGATCACCTGAGGTCAGAAGTTCAAGACTCACATAATGAGTCTCACGCCCACGTAGTGAAACTCCATCTCTACTAAAAATACACAAAGAATTAGTTGGGTGTGGTGGTGCATGCCTGTAGTTCCAGCTACTTGGGAAGCTGAGGCAGGAGAATCATTTGAACCTGGGAGACGGAGGTTGCAGTGGGCCAAGATTGCACCACTGCACTCTGGCTTGGGTGACAGAGTGAGATTCTGTCTCAAAAAAAAAAAACAAAAAAACAAAAACCAGAAAAAAAGGTAATCACACAATTCACATAAGGTCAAGATCACTAAGCATGAAAAGAAGTGATAGCCAGCTAACAGAACTTGACCTTTAACTACCAAACCTCAAAATGAAACCCCAAACCACTTACCTGGAGATGCAGCCCAACTGGAAGCCTGTTCTCGGCCATCACGGAAGCAGAAAACTCCCAGAAGAGGTGCTCAGCAGCAGAATAAACCTCAGACCTCAACTAAAAATTATTTGAAGATGAGGGATCTCTGGAGGGAGAAGCTCCCAGACTTCAGCTAATCAAGTCATTTATCAGGACAATACGAGCTCCAGCTTGTAGCAGGGCCCTGATAGGGGAGTTGCTGTAGACCAAGATCTAACTTCACTCTCTTTCAGAGAATCCCTTCATGGTTACCAAAATGTAACCCAATGAAAAAGTGACTGAGACAGATCTCAATTGATTAGAGGTTTATTTTGCCAAGGTTGAGGGTGCGTCTGGGAAAAGAAACCCAAGTCACAGTGAGACCTGTGACCGGCATTTTTTCCAAAGAAAGTTTTGAGAATTTCAATTTTTAAAGGGGAAAGAGTGAGCAGCAGGGAAGATCACTGAACTAGCACTCAGTGAGTCTATTGTTTTTGTTGTTTTGTTTTGAGATGGAGTCTTGCTCAATCACCCAGGCTGGAGTGCAGTGGCAAAATCTCGGCTCACTACGACCTCCACTTCCTGGGTTCAAGCGATTCTGCTGCCTCAGCCGCCTGAGTAGCTGGGATTACAGGCATGCCTCAACCAGGCCCAGTTAATTTTTGTATTTTTAGTAGACACGGGGTTTCACCATGTTGGCCAGGCTGGACTCAAATTCCTGACCTCAGGTGATCTCACCGGCCTCAGCCTCTCAAAGTGCTGGGATTCAGGTGTGAGCCAACCATCGCACCTAGTGGAGTCTACTTTTTACATGAGAAAATAAGAGAGTAGAAGGAAAAGTCAATTATGCATGCCTCTTCTGCTCAGTAAGTCTATGTTTTACTTAATATTAAACTTTAAAATTACTTAATTTAAGCATGTGGAATTATAGCTATCTGTTTGGGAACAAAAGAAAGTTAGTGACTCAGTTCCCAAGTTTAACTTTGCTTTTGGCATAGTGAGTTTGGTGTCCTAGGATTCCGATTTTCTTTTACAGATATTTTGGACAGTGAGTTCGAGTTCTTAAAACTCTGGTAATCTCTTCCACTTCATCATTCCCTTTGATAACAATCTTTCTCAAAACCTTGCCTGAGTGGCAGTCCCTTTATTTGGCCTTTTCATTGTCTTTAAATATGAGGTTCCCCAAAACTGTGACACAGACTTCAACTACATTAGAACAGAACCCGAAAGGGTAGTCATTCTCTGACACTAGTACTTATTTTATGTTAAATCCTACTATCATTATGACTGGCGCTTTGCAAATGTTCTAAATATATTTGCAATGTAACTTCACTTTTTCTCAGATTCTTTTAAGGGTTATTTCTAATTTCCTAAAGCAATTAACCAAAATAATTACTGCTTATCATTTATTCTTAAAATGGTGGGCAAGCACTGTTGTATTTTGGGGGAAAAATCAGTTGTCTTTGTAAGAGTTAAATAAAGAGGAAAGAAAAACGAAACGCGGCTGGCAGTTAAAGACAGGTTTTCTTTAGTGAAAACCTGAAAGGCGCTCCTGGCTGGTTTCGGTCAGGTGCGCTTTCTCTTACAGACTGAGAGTGTATATTAGTTTTAGGGTGAGGGGGCTTATCACAAGCTTGGAATGTTTTTGTGTGTGGAGAAGTTTTTGACGGGATTAGAATCTCTCTGGGAGGAGGGGGTGTTATTTTGCAGCAGGCAGCTTTCCGCACCAGAGGGGAGTTATCGCGGGGCTACCATGTCTCGAGGGATTTGGAATGTTTTTTGGTTGGAGATATTATTTGTGGCTTATGGTCATGCTGACCTTAGCCATTAGGCTTATGCCCTTTGGATTTAGGTGGCTTTTTATTAAGGTGAACTTTAGAATCAGGGGCTTGTCCAAGATGGCAATGTTCCTGCTCTGTCAGTCATAAAAGCAACAAACAAATCACTAAGGCACCTCCTATAACTTTAAGTAGTTCACTAAAGGAGGAGGCAGAAATATTGCATACATATAATATGTTTATTGCCTACATTTCAGTGTAATATGTGATAAATTTAATAGTAAAGTGTGTGTTAATTCTTCCAACAAATGTTTTTGAGCTCTTAGGCAGATAGACATCATTCTATATATTTGGTCATCATAATGACCAAATTTACAATTAGTGACATATTGTCATGAATTTTACATTCTGTCTGAGGGAGACAAAAAATAATCAGTGTAAAAAGTAAGTTACATAGCATACTCAAAAGGCGGTAGCGTTAAGGAGAAAACAAATGCAACGTAAAGGAGGGTCTAGGGAAATGCTATAGTTTAAGAGTGGATAGGGTAGACCGCAAATCAAAAACAGCATTTGATGAATTGATCAAGAACTTGAGCTAGGTAGGGAGACCAGCTGCAAGAAGAAGGAATGGCCAGTGTGAACACAGAAAGGAAAGAAGAAACAGTACCAAAGAAGAGATCAGAGGGAAGTGAATAAATGGGAAAACAGCAGAAGAGAGGTCAAAGGGGTATGGAGAGACTTTCAGTCATTATAAGGAGTTAGTTTTCTACTCTGACCAAAATGACAAATGACTAAAGAGTTTAAAAGAAGGAAATGACCACATAGACAATTTATTTTGAAGATTCTTCTGACCACAATGCTGACAGTTGAGTGTAAATGGGGCAGGATGGAAAGCTATGAGTTAGGAAGTTAATTGTTCCTAATAATTGAGGAGGAAGGTATTGGTGGCTTGGATCAAAAATAGAAATGATGAGAAGTTGTAGGACAATGTGTGTTTTAATACGAAAACTAATCTGTTTGGAGGTGAGATTTGCAAGAAGCAGTATACGGGGTGACTCCAAAGTCATGGGCCTGAGCACTTCACTGGAGTGAAAACATTGCCAATCAGCGCTGAAGCAGATTGCAGGTGAAGTGAGTTTGGCGTGTATTGGTGGGGAAACGTGTGGTACTCTTCTGGATATGTCAAGTATAAGATGTTACTATTAAGTAGTAGGTATCTTTGGAATTTCAGGAGAAATTCAGACTTAAATAATAAATTATCTGGTCACAAGTTGTAAAATGACAATTCAAATCATCATAGCGATGAGAGAAAAAAAAACAACTTGAGGGAAACTAATATTCTATAATAGGAGTTTGGAATTGAGCCTCTAGGCAAGAGGGTTCAGGGAAGTATTTGACAATGACTTCTTTGTTCTTTGAAGATTACTAATCTATTTTTTGATGTTTGCTTTTAGTTTTTATTCTTTCCTTTTCTTTCATTTTTTATGAAAATAGATGGGTAAGCAAAATGCAAAATCGTATTGCAGGAAAGAAGTTTGAAGACTGTCACACTGACAGTGGCTCAAGTGAAAAATACAAAGGGCTCAACTGCAAGGAGAGCATCTTCACATTAATACCGCAGTAGTTTGCAGCTGTATTTGTAAATCTTGTATGCCATGGGGATATTAATACATTGGAGAACTTATTGTAAAGATTAAGGGCAATCTACTTTAAGTGTATGACAAAAAACTGACACAGTGGTGCTTAATGATTATAACTGAAAAATTTCGTTTAAAACAAGAATGGCAGTAGATTAAAGCATATTTATTTTGGGAGATTCTATAGTAAATGAAAACTGATGTGATAGGTATGGAAGAAAAAGAAGGCCTCAAGTCTACCTTGAAGAGCCATAATTGATAATGAGGCCATTGGAGAATGACTATAGGAAATATTTAGAAAATGTGTTGGGGAGATGTAATGAAATTATTTAGCATTATTAGTGACTATAATGTGCCAGGGACTGATCACTGAGAAAACAATGGGAAGAAAGACATACTCTATCCTTGAATTAAAGGAGCCCACAACATTTTTTATTAATTTCTTACTTTCCATGTTGTATGCCACTTAGTTAATCTTGGGGCATATATGTAATATTTGTTATACCATAACTGACTAGGGACAGTGTCCATAATTCAGTTATTGCTTTTGTATCCTTGTACAAAATAATTATATGTTCTGTATAATTCA
>NC_045437.1:24021348-24107078 GCF_002776525.5 Piliocolobus tephrosceles
GTGATGAATGAAGGTGTAAGAAAATGAATAAAAGAAAAGCCCACATTTGTCAATGAAATCAATGATACTGAGAGAGGGTTGCCCCAGTCCCCATGTAAAGGAGATTTGGGGCATAGAATAATCTACATATTGGCCATTCCTTTCTCTCCGTTGGGAGAGCACAATGGCAGGGAAATTATTGAGAGAGTTTTAGCAGGTAATTATAGACATACATTTTACATTTCAGGATCACCAATTAATTTTTAACATATCCCCTTCAGTATCAACAAGTAAGATGGCTGTTACTGAATAATTTCTCTGCGACATAGGCCTTATATCGACAAAGAAGCCTGTTACTCAATCTCCCTAAAGAGAATTATTATAAACCTGGATTGGATGATGTTAAAGATTAGTCCTTTAATTTAATAAAAACCAGAATGATACAATAAATGATAGCAAGTTCATGTTACTTTAAAATTACAAAAATGAGGAAACTTAAAATTATCCAAATAAGAATTCCAAATATTAACATCAGGTATTAATAAAAATAACTAATGCTATAAATTTTAAAGGTAATTTAAATCAAATATATATTTTGAATCATATCTAATGTAAAATTCTTACAATTTGTACCTTTTTAAATTTTTCCATTGTTAACTGATTTTGTTTTTAATGAGTAGTCCTTTTAGGATATTGAGGATTTTCTCTCCATTTAGTTCAACATATATGATCAAACTTTTTTTGTTCCTTAAACTTTGTCCTTTTGACACCTAGCCTTCAGTAAAAATGAATGGGTTCTTGGAAAAGAGGAAGTATGCCAAATCGTGTTATCATTTAGCCTTGTCACACAACTGTATTTTTAACTAGAATATATGTTGTTTTTCTTTTATAATCAGGCTAACATGCAAACAAAAATATCTGTGTTCAGAGTGATGTGGGGCCCTTTCAGTCTGGAAGTTGGGAAAATATTACCATTTAATAAGATTGAAATAATTCTACTTTAAGGACACATCAGTATGGCACCTTGATTCAATCGAAAAGCACAGCATTTTGACTAAGTAGAGAGCACATAGATCTTTGGTATTATTTACAATATACTCAGCAGGGAATGTGGTTTCCTAGTCTATGTCCAACAGAGTGCTCCTTTTATAAATAAATCAGGTTGTGGAGGTTGAGAGATAAGGAATCAGTTAGTGTCAGCTAACTTTCATGATCCTTAGGAACTCTGGATAATTAGCTGCCAGTGTTTCAATTTTTTTTTATTTTTATTTTCTTGCTTTCTAAGGAATCATTGACAGAAAAGCAGGCTTTGTTACAAACAGATGCATCATGGCTTTTAAAATCTTGATATAATTGTAAAGCTAAGTCTTAATGGAATATTCTGCATTATTACTGTCATTAGTAGGCATTTTGAAAGTCACCATGGGAGGTAAGTATATTTTCCATTAAAGGATTATTTTAGTCTGAAATCTGTCTGAACTATTATTCTCTATCAACTTTAATGGCATGAATGCCATAAAAAATGAGAAAATGTTTTACTCTTTCAGGTATGATTTTAGTGAATATAAACAAAATGAAATTACTGCATTGCTGGTGTCTTGGGATATTTAGCATAAGGATGGTCATGTTTTAAGTTGTTTAAATGGCAAATTTTTATGTGTTTTATAAATGACTATTACCTTGTATATGAAGAGTTTTCCACATACCACAGCATATCAAAACTCATTGGAAAAATAATTCTTACCTAAATCATATTGATTTGGTTAGCACTTGCAATGCTAATGATAATGACATTGTGTTCTTACCTGTATGTAAGGTAATTTTGTATCAAGATATTTAGTTCAGGGAGAAAGTCTTCCATCCTAGGGAAAAAAAAGAAGCTACAGACAAAGTAGTTGTAAAAACTGGTTTATTTTTTTAAAAATAAATACAAAAATATAAATATAAAACATTAGCAGATAGAATTTGATGAAATGAAATTGCACAAATGTCTGTATATCAGGTTGCATATCACACCTACTAACACCACATGTACATTTTTTTAATTTAATGTACAGAACAGGATATACCTTAAAATTTTTCTTCACCTTTTTAAAAGCTTCATTTGCAAGGGCAGGACATGTATCTAACAGAAGCGGCTTGTTTGTGAGGTTGCTTAAGGGAGAACTATCCTGTTCATGTTTCTGAAATTATCTTTTATTTACTAAGATGGACAACACTGTATTTCCATAGCTTTGGCTCTTGGAAGTGATTAAATAAAATGTTGTATATATTCCATGAGACATCCTACAGGAAAGAATTAATGTAATTAATGAACAAATTAAGAAGTAAATGGGAAAAAAAAATTGTGCTGACTGGCAGGAAAATCCTCCTGAATATCAAATATTGTGAAGTGGAGACAGCGTGGGTATAGTTACTTTCTCTTGTTTGAACAGAACATATATCCTACGTTAAGAGTCTTTGTCACTTTCCCCACCACCATACATTTCTGCTAGCTTATTAAACCGAGGGCCCCATTCTCGGAGGTAATCGTAGTTTTGGTCTCCTTCAGTAGTACCTGATTCTAATGAACTCAGAGATTCAGCAATGGAATCATTTCCTTCATAAGCATAGGTTGCAAGTGAGTCGTATGGGGGTGCGGTGGGGTCAAGGTCGTGCTCTTTTAGCCTTTCATTAATGAAATCCCGGACGTCCGTGTTATCTGGAGCTGTAGGAGTCCTCCGCGGAATAAATAACGTTTCTGGAATAATATCTCGCCGGAGCTTTTTTTCCTCAATGGCTGCAGGATTCCTCAGGGTGCCGATATCAAAAGCCTGGGTGTCCTCCTCTCCACCACCCTCATCGTTATAGCTCACAATGTTGTCTCTGATATCTTCTTTTGACAAGATCAGAGGCTCTTTTTTTCGCTGTCTTTTCAGAGCTGCAAACAGTACTACTATAACTTGAAAAAGGACAAGAAGATACATTAGACGTCCGTTCAAAACACTGTAACGAGTGGAAATACTATAAAGGAGTTTAAGTTACCCAGGCTTTCTATATAACAGGTTAGACTTTCAGATTAATTTTATGCTTCCCACAGTTTGGGGGAGGTGTCAGGGGAGATGCTGAAGGGTTTAGCAAGGGTGGGTGGTGTTTAAGATCAGTGTTTCTAATTTATTTTTAAAGCAACGTCAAATATTCCTTAAATATAGTGACTTATTTTTAAAGCAACATAACATTCCTTAAATATAGTGACTCACACTTTATTTTTCTAGGAACCATTTAAAAAGGTTCCTCATTGTACAGATAATATTTATCTTTTGCATTAAATAAGGAACATAAGATGCTATATAAAATTTGTGTGTATAAATCTACACAAATTGAATTCAGCTTCAAGTAAGATAATTTAAAAGGACAACCTGAGGCTTACTTTTTTCAAAGCCTTTACACAATAGCAAAAAGCAACATCCTTCACAAGATATTGAGTAGTGACTTCTGTTAAATAGCTTTGCTGATGAACTTACATATTTTTTGTTACTTTATTAAAAGAATGCTGTAATTATTGGAAAAAAACGATGTTTAGAGTTAGATGGATTTAGAAATTTCTAAGGTTTCCGTGAAAATGTATACCTTGCATGAGACCCCCCCCCCAAAAAAAAAAACATTGTTAGGTTACAAGATGGCAAAGAGTAAATTTCTCAAATTACAACACTGGATTAACTCCCCCCCAAAATTATGAATCTTGGCTAGATTCACAAAAGAAAAGTGTATTGCTCAAAAAGGACATTTTCCCACTTCAATGAGAGACAATATTCATAATCATAACAGTGGTAATAGCATAAATGATAAGAGAAAGTTAGTATCAAATTCTTCTGATTGCAGTAGAGTTTCTCACCCTTACTCATTATTTCCAAACATTTTGATCCTCAACCTTTAAAAGGATTCAAGGGAAAAAGTGTGAACTCAGTTAGACAAGGATGGGAAGACTCTTACTGGAGATATATGTGTGTGTGTGTGTGTGTGTGTATATATATCAGAAGAACTATTGATACAAGTATTGATTTAGCTTCTTTGAACACACATTTAAAGAGTGTGTAATTAATTACATTATTATATGCAGGGGTATTAAGTTATGATTTCTGTTTTAACATCGAATGCACAGACTAGTCTGTCTTCAACCTGTGTGAGAAGGCAAACAATAAACTTTTTTAATGTCATGAAAAAGAAAGTTTTAGCCATTGATAAGTGTTCTTGTCCGAGTAATTAAAAAGCAAATAGGCAGAGCTTTTTAAAAAGTGTATTCTTCAAGCTTTTAAGAAAATATGCCATTTTATTTTGCCTAAATTCAATTGTTTATGCACATAAAAACGTGTAAAGATTTTAAATCTCAGATTATTTATCATCAACCAAATGACCTTGCTCAGCAAAACCCTTCTAATGTTGAGAATAATGACAACTCATTACGATTTGCTCCAAGTTCAAGTTCATTTCCCTTTTTCTTGAATGTTTTTTGATTAGGGTAATAGAAATATAAAAATAGGTTTAAACTAACAAAACTAGAGAGAATACTTAAACTGATTTGAATTCAAAAGCAGTTAAAAGCAGTCTGCTCCTGATTATAAAATGAAGTATCATTGTTTGAGGGGAAAGTAAATCAGGTAAAAATCTATTTTAATATTATTTTGGAGAATATGTAAGACAGTGAGGCCTCCATCCAGCCATAATAAAAGTAGAAATACAGATTCCACAGGATCTCTGCATACACTAATAGCAAGGTACCTTAGCTCAAACACTCAGAAATTATGTGACCTTGGAAAATATTCTGAATATTTTGAATTTTCAGTTTCATTATGCATAAAATGAAAATAACACCACACATGCCAGATATTTTTTGTCAAGTGAAAAAGGTTGTCATGGCAAAGTGCCAGTGACAGAGTCTGAAACACAGTAAACACATACTAAAAACTTACCACCATTAATATTATTCGTACTAGAGACTTTCATTTTAATTGCATATTTTAATAGAACAAGTTTTCTATATGATTTAAAGTATAAATCCCCCAAATAAATATTTATATTACTCATATTTGCAATTGTGGATTCAACTATTGTAAAACACATTTATTAATTTTTCCTCAATGTTTGTTGTATTAATGGTAAGTCAAATTATAAAAGCAGAATTATACCAAATTCTCATTCTATGAAATAAAATGAGGCATATATTTTTTGTGGTACAGAGAAAAGTTTTGTTCTGGATTTCATTTCATAGTAACAAATTATAAAATGTGTATTTTTTAATATGCATGTTCTCATTTCCTGAACTGCATAAAAATCTAATCTAGAATTGTTCGAATCATCCATTCAATGATTTATCTGTCATAAGTAATTTACCTTACTGCTATTTAAACACAGAGTGAAAGTGCATAAGTGCTATGATAAAACAAAAATGGAAACTTCTATAGAATGAAGTAGACATAATCAAATCAAATAAAGAACGTGGAAATATTTTTAATCCATTTTTTGTTGTTGCAGGCCTTAACTTCATACAAAAATGTGCTCTCTTTTTGTAATCATAAAAATATTGCTACAATTTATTATTGTCTACATTATTTTAATATTTAAGACAAATGCTAAAGTTTTACTTTATTTTGTATGTATGAAAAGTTAGCAATTATTGAATACAGGAATGCTGATGGGAAGTGCTTCTATATCAAGTTTTTGAATGGCTATTCTAACAAATGTTATCAACTTAACCTTTGTCTTTGTTGTTTTTAGTCTTGTTGAGATTGATTAAAGTCTACCTTCCAGAGTTGCGGTTTGAGACCCTACAATTTATCTTTCATCTCTTCCAACTCTTACTTGATTCCTGTATGGAAGATGTTCCAGAAGAACCATTGCCCCAGACTCTGTTACTACACCACTCAGGAGGAAAATAATGGGCCAGCAATAAAATAATTGGGGTCCTGGCCACTGATGTGTCTCCTTTCATTTGTTTACTGGACTCAGGTTCTAAAGATCTCTTAATTCCATCAGAAGATTCAGCATGGCTAGCAAGAATTTTGTCTCTCAAATTTCCAAGCTCCTACACAAGCCATTCTGCATTCATTCTTCTTGCCTTTTCCTTTGTTTACTGCATTGTGGTGAAAGATAGTTGTTGTTTTTTCTAAATATTTTGATTCGCATTACAATGAATTCTAGGCCCCATGAGGTAAAGTTCCGCTATTACTACGACTACAACAAAAATTCTTTATATATTCTTATATATTCTGATCAAATAAAATATTTTAATATAAAGAATATCACATAGTTAATTTATGTCTATCTTCAAATTTGGGATTGGTTTTGGGAAAGGGATTTTAATAGCAACGATTCTTCTTCAAAAACATACTAAAGAGCCTAGAAAATGCTCCCATTGTTTTAAGGTTTCTTACCCAGTAGAATGATGATGCAGAGGAGGATGGCGATCAAGGCCCCGGTGCTGAGGCCAGCAGGGAGGAGCAGGGCTTCAGCACTGCAGGATTGCATGTTGCCTTGGCTGTCACAAGCACACACTCGAATGGTCAGTGTGCCTGTGCTGCTCTGAATTGGATAATCATTGTCTGATATCACCACAGGCAAGAGATAGGTACTGATTTCATGTCTGTTGAATCCATTTTTTCTGGTTAAGATTCTGGCAGTATTATCTAAAATAAATTTTAAAATATTACAATTGGTTTGGGATAGTACATTTTTCCCAATGTGATAACCAAGGTTTAATGTATAAATAAAAACGCATTTATGTAAAAAATAAAATTGATATACATTTTCCTAGAAAATAAGTCCAATGCAATTAATATATAGATAAGACAAATAATTACTTTGAAAAATATACTATGAATTGTTTATTTATTAGGTTTTCACATAATTCCTCAGTACTGTTTTCAAAGTGGTAAATTTTTATAAGTGAATCATTTATGACGATTACATAGATAACAATTGCTTTCTCTTTTCAAAAAACCTATTTTGCCTACCAAGAGAAAAACCATAGTAAATGTGTGTTTTTTAAATTTATGTGCATCTGTGTGTGTGTGCTTACACAAATACAGAACACACATCTATCCAACATTCAGGAAGAAATGGATTAGGTAAATTTCACGTGTTGTTTCACGTTTTAAATCAATAAGGAAGAAAAAGAAGGTTTTTTAACCTTCAAGAGGCATACATCTTGCCATTGCAACAGTACCTTTGTAACAATGCCTTTGTACTGAATCACCTCACAGGCTACTTCTCATTCTTTTCACTCATTCTTTTCACTCCCTTATGCATATTTGGCTTTGGTGAATCTGCTGCTGCTAAATCTCACTGAAGTCTGCTTGAGAGTCTTACTGAATCATTCATTTCTCTACCCTATGTGTCCTATATTATTGTTGTAAGAATTATTTCCAGCCTTTCTAATCTTATCAAGACTCAATCATTTCCTTAACATCCATAAAGAGACCTCTTTCACATATTTTATTATTTTAAAATTGAAGAGAGTACACATTGCCCAATAAGGATTTACTAAATATGTCATTAAATACTCGACTAAAACAAAATTGTATAATTCAGATCAATAGATTGACATGGCATATATATTGCAATGATTACATTAGGGACATTTCCTGTTAATATCACCATAAGTCATAGCGAACAAGTTCTAAAATTTACCTTCATTATCCTGTACTGTGAAGTTTGGATTGACAGCAGCTAAACTGAAAAAAAATTTCTGTCCACCTAAAGGGTCATCTTTGTCTACTGCACTTATAGTCTGTATTAGCTGCAGAAAAAGAAAAATATATCTCATCAATATATCTCTTATCCTTGGGTATAATCTGCACCATTTTAAGATCTTCATGTTGTCTAAAGTTGTTCAAAATAATTGACTTTTATTTCTTGTGAATGTATCCTTGAGTTAAACCATCTTTTTATTATTACTTTGATTTTAATAATCTCTCCCTCTCTCATCTCTATCTCTTTTGGATCGTACCCTCTACTTCAAGATGGTAAACAAAAATATATTATTTGGGGTTTTGTTAATTTAGATATAGCACTTAAAATGAGATTATTTTATATGTATTTACACATTGATCTGGAAGAGTTTTTCCAATGTCAGAAAAATTTAGGAAATTATTGTGACTATGTTTTGCTTCTCCCCAAAAATAAAATGAAAAATGATTGAGGAATGTAGAGATTTTATAGGTAATGTTATATATTACTTTTTAACAGAGTCTTAAACATGATTAGAAACTTTGACAGTCCAAGCTCAATTAACTTACACTTTCAGTAAAATTGTATTTTAAAAATTCAACATATGTATATTATGTGGGAATTATTTTAAAAGGGTAAACTCTGATTGATTTTACGGTAAGAGAAAACACAAGAAGCTATATGCAAAGTACACAATTTAGCTCCAATACATAATCAGATCACTGCTTTGGACATATATGATTAATATACAAATATGAATGTAAGATGTATATGTATATGTAATATTAGGGTTTTTTTGCATCTATATTCCTTTTGTTCTTTAACATATATTTATAATACAATTTGTATATGTTTCACGTATTTGAATTTTGAAGACAGCCTCAAAAGTTGTTAAATATGTACACTGATGCTTATATAGTCAAATTAATGCCTAACCAAAAGGAATATACTTTTTTACTGCATTAAACTCAATGTTATGTGGATGTTGGGTTAAAATATTTGTTGCTGATGTTTTGTTGGTTTAACAAGTGATTTCAAGTTAAAAATAATATGTAAAAAATTACAAGAAATAAAGAAATTATTACAACTATCTGTATTAGAATACTTGTCTTCTAAAATGTCTTAGAGCAATGAAAATGTGATGTATTTGTGGTAGTAGCCTATTTAATTACAACCCTAACCATTTATTTCAAAAGGATACAAGAAATATAATTGGACACAAAGATTTATATTTATTGCCTAGAAATAAGCAGCAAGAAAAACATCATTTAAAACTTCGAATTATTTCAAAAGTACATTTTAAAAATATAGCAACATAATTATTTGACTAAATTTTAATTGTAACTTAAAATTAAATATAAGAGAGAATTATAAAAAAGCAAGAATGCAAATCTATTAAAATTAATAAAGTCAAAATATTGTTAACTAATACTTCTTAAGATGTGTCAATTCAGTGAAAAAACATTTCTTGACTGATTTCTTGTCTGTCAAATATACTCTTAAGGATTTCGTTTTCAAATAATGATTTATAAGAATATATTGAAGAGGAAAAAATGACATAAATGGAATAACATCAAAAAAGACAGTAGACTACTAGAAATCCTTAGTCATTAAGACTAATATTTTAACATTCACATACAGACACAAAAAGTGACGGAAATGTAAAAATAGGGCTAATGGCCTTTGAAAATGGAAACTCAAACGTCTCAAAATAAATATATATTTCCAACTGTATATTTTCCCTCAAAATAAACTTATAAAGTATAATTTCAATTTATTTTTATGGATCAAAATAATGCAGTTCAAAAAACAAATGGCAACATCTTTACCTATATCTATAAGAAATTTTAAAAATTAACATGAAAATCTTTAAAATGTGCTATTTTAATCAAATATTATAGCACTATTGATTTAAAGATCAGTAGTTAATTTATACATTTTCAATGACTATTATAAAAGGGGTAAGTCAAACTCGTAGAGATGATACAAACAAAATCATATGTTACAGAATCTATATTACATTACAATATATTTTTATGACCTTAAGACTTCACTATTGCAGATGCAGGCACTTATATCCTTTACAAGATAATAGGTTTTTTTTTTTTCCTTTAAGACATTACTTCTAGTGTTCAACTTCTTCATATCCTGAATTTACCTCTCAATCTTCAACCATATATTAAAAATCACAATGCTTTTGTTTTGGTAAATATGCCATGAAGACTGGTAACAGATATCAGAACTTGGCAACAAGGAGGTAAAATTATTTTCCCTGGCTCTCTCTGTAAGCATCCACTGTCTTTTTTTGTCCTGGAGACAAACTCATTTTGATCCATTTCCAATAAAAGAGTTTGCCACAATTAAGAAACAAACAAACAGAAACTAGTGATTTCCAGTATTCATTTTGAGCATATGAAGAAAAGTACACAGATAAGTCATTTACATTTTATCTCCTTAGCAACAATATAATTGATTTCTATTTTCACTGGACTATTCTAAAATAGTCTTAAATCAACTTGAAGAATGTTTCAGTGATCATATTATTATGGTGTCTGGAACAATGAATGGGTTTTAAGATATTTAAAGTTAGAAAACTGGTTAAGTTTTAATATGTTTTAGCTTTTTCTGTGGGAAGCCTTGGAGTTTCTGTTATTGAGAACATTTCCTTTGTGCTGGTAAAATGCATCCTTTTGACCGGGCGCTGTGGCTCACGCCTGTAATCTCAGCACTTTGGGAGGCCAAGGTGGGCAGATCACAAGGTCAGGGGATCGAGACCATCCTGGCCAATATGGTGAAACCCTGTCTCCACTAAAATATAAAAAAATCAGGCCGGCATGGTGGCATGTGCCTGTAGTACCAGCTACTTGGGAAGCTGAGTGAGGAGAATCGCTTGAACCGAATCCAGGAGGTCGAGGTTGCAGTGAGCTGAGATCATGCCACTCACTGCACTCCAGCCTGGCAACAGACAGGCTCCTTCTCAAAAAAAAAAAAAAAAAAAAAAAAAAAAAAAAAAGCACCGTTGCGCCCTTTTCAGTTGTCAGGGAAGTAATAAGGATAGAATTGATTTCTGTTTTCATTGGGCTGTTCTAAAATAATCTTAAATCAACTTGAGGAATGTTTCAGTGATCATATGATTATGTTATCTGGAACAATGAATGGGTTTTAAGATATTTAAAGTTAGAAAACTGGTTAAGTTTTAATATGTTTTAGCTTTTTCTATGGAAAATATGTAATGGGATATTTTTGATTTCTTAAAGGCTTAGTTGCCATTTGGTTTGATATCTGTTGTTAGTTGGCATGTGGTTTGGTAAGTCACATAGATACTATTGAAGGCAAAGGTAAGCAGCATCTCTCCCTAGAGAGACACCTTGGGAAATCTGTGGTATTAAATTCTTTCCATGAAGATTAAAATTATTAAAATGTATTCTATTTACTTAAAATATATTTTACTGACTCCAGGAGTAGGCATGAGTGAGACAAGACAGAATGAAAAACAAAAAGAGCCAGCCCTGGCCGGGCGTGGTGACTCACGCCTGTAATCCCAGCACTTTGGGGGGCTGAGGCGGGTGGATCACGAGGTTAGGAGATTGAGACCATCCTGGCTAACACGGTGAAACTCTGTCTCTACTAAAAATACAAAAAATTAGCCGGGCGAGGTGGCGGTTGTCTGTAGTCCCAGCTACTCGGGAGGGTGAGGCAGGAGAATGGCGTAAACCTGGGAGGCGGAGCTCGCAGTGGGCCGAGATCGCGCCCCTGCACTCCAGTCTGGGAGACACAGCGAGACTCCGTCTCAAAAAAAAAAAAAGAACCAGCCCTCTGTCCTCTCTTTTGCTGAGGTCCTCTGACTCTCTCTGAGATGGAAAAGGTGAAGGGTCAAGCCGCCTAGTTCAGGCGCAGGAGGGGACTACTAATATTACATCAGTTAAAAGTTGCAACATTTCCAAGGAGAAATTCTACCCTTAGATCAGAAAATAGGCAAGAGCAGGGAATGGTCATTAGTTTTATTTGTCACCTCATTTTGTCCACAACCAAATGAATGGATTATTTTCCATGTCCGTGTCACTCTTAAGTGCTACTCTTAAGGAGCAGTTAATTCAGAGGAGTGTTGGGTGGATTGAGATCACACCATAAGTAACTAAAGCACACCTTGAAACGCTGACATTCTTCTGCTTTCCTAGGAGAAGGGGAGTCAGAGCTAACAAATTAATTTTAAAAAGGCTCTGAACAAGAATTTTATCAAATTACCACTTTGATTTTGCCTGCTAGGATGTCATAACCTAGAATTTCATCCCTTAATATATCACAGTTTACTTTAACCAAGGCATTTTTCAGCCTGTGAGACCAAAGTGACATCTAACAAACTGGTGTTATTAGAATTTGCCTGTATGGGAGGCTATTGCACAGGCAGCCAATTCGACAAAAAAATATTAATCATCCTCCTCCTATCAGGTAGGTCAAGACAGGCTAATTCCCTTTTTATTGAAATCATCTTTTATTTGATTATTTTCCTTCAATATGCCAGCTGTTTTTTAAATGTCCAAAAGGTATGGAGACATTGTGAGCCAGTTATAGTTAAAAAGAAAATCGGCAGAAGGAAAATAAACAAACATACTTTCCATTTTGTATATTTTGAATACATTTGTAAATCAGTATTTATAATGACTTGAATGCTCTGAAAAGATATCTTTCGAAAATCAAATAGAATAACCATAGAGGGAGCAATGTATGCAGCAGTAGCAAAGTGGGTAATTTATCTCTTAGAGAAAAGACTTCAGCTTATATCATGCTGAGCCTGCCAAGCAGAGGACGATTTGGAATGGTATTTTCGGGGCGTGCACTGTTTCATTAAGTAGTAAGTGGGAAGCAGCTAAGTCATTTAAATATTCCAAATGAAACATTTCCATAACATTTTCAAGTTAAAAAAAAATGAATCAAATTGCAGCAATTTTACCATATTCAGACAACAGACAGGCTATTGAGTTCTTGTTAGAATCTTCAAAAGGAAGAATTTGAATTATTCCACAATATAATTTGCATAAAAATGTAACAATGACATTGATGTTTATAAAGAGTATCAAATAATGTCAAAACATAATACAATTTCATGATGCTTCCTTTTTTTAATAAAACACATTTGATTCCCAATTATTATTTATACCACACAGCTTCCTTCTGTGAAGATAGCACTCAAACCAATTAAGAGCATTCTCTTTCAGCCATATACACTGGAGCTTTTCAATCAACAAAACGAGTCCACTGAGGAAAAGACTTACAGAATTATAAACAAAGCTGACACAGAAAAAATGTTTTAAAGTACTAAAGCCAAGTCATTAAGCACTTCATATGTTGCTGTAATGATGAAATGCAACGTGTAAGTCTAAGGAGCAAATTCTGCTGCCCTGATGCAAAACCATATCTGCCCACATCAGAATAGTGATTAAATATTCTGCTGCTCCCGTACATTTGTCTCTGGTTTTCCACAGCATTCATCTCTCATCTCTCTAGCAGGTATCAGTAGTTACTTAATGACACAGCAGGGGGGGTCTTAGGGGTTTGCTTGCCTTTGTTTTTGAAAGTTTTGAAAGTAGTTATTTCTTCTTATATTTCGACTTTTGTGGCAACAATAAAATTTTATTTATGCATTAGAACTTTACAAAGGAAATATGAAACCTGGTATATGGCTTTTAAAAACGCTTTCACCTTTAAAAACATCAGTTGCGGTTTTTAAAAATGATATCGGGACTGTATACAAATGTCTCCATCCCTGTGTATTCTTTCCTCTCAGGATTTTGAAAACAAAATATTTCGCACACAGTTAAAATCTTTCCATAGTTTTAATCCTGTAGGTGCTTACCTGCCCTGGTCTGGCATTTTCACATACAAAAGTGTCATAGAACACAGCAAACTGTGGGGCATTGTCATTAACATCCAAAATTCTCACAAAAACAGCGACACGTGTTGTCTCTTTGGGATTGTCTAGAAAAGGGGAAGAAAAATATTGTTTAGGAAGACAAATTTTTGCATCAAAGTTAATTTATACAGGCATCTTGTGGATATGAAGTGCTCACATATAAATAAGCATTGCAATCATTCTACTAACAAAATGAGCAAATGCAATAAAGAAAATTACTGCAGAGCCTAATTAAGTAGTCATGGATTCAGTTATCATTGGGCTCAATGGTACTATTATTATTTTGGAAAATCATGTTAAAAGTACAAGCCAGTATAATTGAGTTCACACTACATTTGTGTCCTTATTGTCCAAATATATAAAATAAGAACACTTATTTATTAAATCCTTGTTATACTTCATTGTACCATTTAATTTTTACCTATTTTTTTTGGATGAAGAAATAGTTTTAAATAAATTGGTAATTTATCCAAGGTCATTTGCTCGTAAGTGGTAACTGTCATAAAACCTACGTTTGTGACTAGTTGTATCACCGAAGTGTATTTCAACAACTGCTCTCAAATTTGTGTTTGAAAATTTTATTATATGGCTACTTACTTTACAAACTAGTTGAAAAATTTATGACGAAATATGAAGATTCAAATATTTTATTAATATAGTTATTGCTGGTACCATCTCAACAATCTAGCTCAATTTTGCATTACAATCTATTGTCACAAATTAGCTCAGTAGTAAGACATTGCATACTAATCATACGTTTTGCAACAAATGCTGAAATCAACAGCATCAAAGTTCTCACATAAACAGATGCATTTCTGGCTGGTCACGATAGCTCACGGCTGTAATCCCAGCATTTTGGGAGGCTGAGACAGGTGCATCACTTGAGGTCAGGAGTTCGAGACCAGCCTGGCCAGCCTGGTGAAACCCTATCTCTTTAAAAGAAAATACAAAAAATAGCCACGTGTTGTGACAAGGGCCTGTAATCTCAGCTACCTGGGAGGCTGAGGGAGGCAAGAGAATCACTTGAGCCCAGGAGGCAGAAGTTGCAGTGAGCCAAAATCGTGCCACTGCATTCCAGCAAGGGCAACAGAATGAGACTCCATCTCAAAAATAAAAAAAAAAAAAAAGATGCATTTTCAAACTTGTTTTGATATGCAAATTAATAAAAATATAAATGCCTCTTTATTTAGCTTAGCTTTGAGTAACAACTCTGTATTGGTTATAATTGCATTTTTTTTCTATTATAGATTTTTCTAGGCACTTATGCTAGCTGAGAGTGTGTTTACATTTTAAATTCAGTTTATATTTATCAGCTTTTATGATGTCAATATCTCAGTCTTTGGATACCGTTAAACTTCTGTGTAAATTTTGGAAAAGTGAAGCTGAAGAGCAATATAATACAATAAAGACTATAATTAGCAGAAAACAAAACAAAACAACAGCAGAATAGCTAGGGGACAGCAGCAACCTTATTATAGGGTCTCAACCAACATCAGCTGTGGATATCATTTAGCCCTGTAAAATTTATTTGACGTCTTAAGGTAATCTAAATAATTTTCAGATAAAAAGGTAAAATATACTGTCACATACAAACAGGAAGTATGTTACTACTAAAAATAATTTATATCCCCTTGTTCTGTCCATATAATTGAATGTTACTCCAATATTAAAACCAACACTTTAAAAAATGATATGTAAGAACAGACTACTTAGCAGGGATATATTTACAAGGCTGAGAGAGATTAAAGAAAGGCAGACAGAATTGAAGTGTATTTATCCATCTTTGCAGAGAAAATTTAAAATGCATCATTTATTCACCATTTCTTTAAGTCTTACTGCAGTCTACTGAACCCACATGTATTCAGTTGCCAGGTTCTAACTTCATATTTGCTAATATGTTGTTGCATATTATCCACTCGTTAGTGTACCAGGAGGTTTAGAATTCAGACCCTAGGGTCTAACATAGCTGCTGCTTTGATTCACAAGCTCACCACTCATTTGTTATGTTACTTTGGCCAATTTACTCCACGTATTCAATGTCCTGGTTTTCTCAATATAAATCAAAGTAGAACCTCTAATCTCACAGAGTTACTTGTAAAATTAGGAGTTAATGCGGCCGGGCTACAGGTCTCACGCCTGTAATCCCAGCACTTTGAGATGCCAAGGCGGGTGGATCATGAGGTCAGGAGATCGAGACCATCCGGGCTAACATGGTGAAACCCCGTCTCTAATAAAAATATAAAAAAATTAGTCGGGCATGGTGGCGGGTCCCTGTAGTCCCAGCTACTTGGGAGACTGAGGCAGGAGAATGGCGTGAACCCGGGAGGCAGAACTTGCAGTGAGCCGAGATGGCGCCACTGCACTCCAGCCTGGGCGACACAGCGAGACTCCGTCTCAAACAAAAAACAAAACAAAACAAAACAAAACAAAAAAAATAGGAGCATGAAAGTTTCTTATCAAAGTATCAGTTTAATGATCAGGACTCAATATGCATTGACTATAATCATTACCATCATCTTTATTATCATTATTATATCTTCTTCACTTTTTTTGTTACTTAGAAACTTATACTTTCTCCACATAAAGTATCTACCTAATAAAAACACATTAATTAGCCTTCCTACCATCCATGTGAGTCTGAAGAGGTGTGCATTTGGGAAGAAGTGGAGAGAGGAGAAAAAAAAGGAGAAAAATGCTATCTCATTATTTTTCGCTTCCTCTATGCCAGAGCATTTGCTAATGCCTGGAGCCATGGTGTTCTCTACAAATGGACCTTTTGCTATCTACTTGTTGTTATGGAGAAAAGTGGGAAGGTATGCTTCTTCCATATTTTCTGGAATGTGCTCTTCAACCGAATTATATAGTGAGTAGCAAAATATTTCCTTTCAGTATAAAGTCTTGACATTAAAAGAACCTTGTGGGTAACAATTCACTTTCTAATGATGCCACAGGAGCCAGGAGACACAAAAGTTTCATATCTAAAAAGTTGCGTCGTCAGCCACTTCCCTAACACAATATAGAGATTCTCCGGGATCTTTACAAATAACTCAAGGCTCTTAAAATCAAAATCGAAATCCACAGGGATGAATGTGCTTTGTAAAGCATCGAGCCTGGAGCCACCTATTCAAAAAACAGTGCTTACACTAATCTTTTTTTGCTGGCAGACGTTGTCGCTTATGTATAAATAAAAGTATAAAGTGTTCCAAGGAAGAATCAAACTGAATAGCAATTGGCATATATTTACCACCTGAATTTCTCTCAAAGTTCTTCAGGGAAACACTACTGCAGCAAGAATGGATCAGCAGTAAAGGATCGTAAAATGTATATCCTACGGTGAAGCCATGACTATGCATCCACGGGCCTTTTCACGCCTCCAGATGGAGAAAGTTTAAATAATTATCTAGAAATCACAGGCATTAGAAAAATATAACTGTTTTACCTGCTTTGGATAAGAATTTCTATGAATAAGAACTACGGTGTAGATAATGGAGTTCTTTAGTCATAAACTTAGTTCTATTGTCCTCAGAATGTATTGCAATGATTATAGTCAAATTCTCACATGTAGTGAGAGGAGCTCTTTGGTTTTTCTAACAAATATGCCCTAAAATCCCAAGTTTATTATTAAGTCATTGATTGTGACCTTAATTTTAGATGTTTTATTCTCCACAGGGCATTTTAAAATGTTTTTGAAGAAGAAAAAGAGGAGTTATTCCATGATATGATGCACTAAATAATGACCTGGAGTGGTACCAGCCATACGATGTGATATATTTTTATGGAACGTAGACTTAAATGATTAGAAGTCAAGCCTAAAACATATTGGTGAGAAGTACATTTGAACGCCATTCTGTCCTGCTCAGGGTGTGATGTATGACACACTGACTGTAAAGTCAGTGTTTAAAATCTAGTAGAAAAAAATCCTTACATGTTGTTTCTCTCTCATCCTCATTGCATTTAATGCCCAGAACAGAATAATGGGATCCTCATTGTTTGTGGTTAGGCAGGTAGGCATTTTTGGCAGTTGTTCTACAGATTGATTTTATTTGAGGACAAAAAAAAAAAGATTCAGTCCTTTAAAAAAAGAAGTAATTGCCTTAGCTTTTTACAGAATTGTAATTACTTCAACTAGCTTTAGAAGTTAAATCTCACAAAATATCTGAAAGGGAAAATGCAGTTCCTTGTTCACTAGGCTTGAATAAGGATATTGAATCAAGCAGAGAGCACAATCATAATTCTGACATGGCCAGATTGTATCATGCTAGGTACATCTAACTATGGGGATGTGGATACAGATATGGAAATAAAAACTTTCTTTAAAATAAAAACTTGGAAGCATTTAGTTAGCCTTAAAATCAAAAGCTAAATTCACAGGGTATTTAGCTTTTATATGTCATATATAGCAATTATATAGAGAGAACAAGGGGATATAAACAGATATTTATATCTCACAATGGAAAAAAAAAATGGACCATTTGAGATTAATCTGTATTTCAGGGGCAGATGTAAGCAAGACACTAAATCTATTACTTTGTCCTGAAGCTTTGAGTTCATTGCTGATGATCTGTCTAGCCTAATTCAATTGCTCTGGGACACTTGGTGATTCAGCCTCATCCAATGCTTTGCCTTCCAAAGCCTGTAGCAGTTACTTCAAATAAATAACTTGAAGTTGATACGTGTTTGTGGATTCAGCTTAGTATTACAGATCTAAAATTTATGGGCTTAATTTTTAAAAACAATTCCGTCCCTAATTAATGCTTATTTTAAAAACAGTTCAAGAGTTGCTCTACACCACATACATCACAACATGGGAATTAGAAAATCTGAACAGGTTTGCATGTACATGTGCCAGAAGGGCTGGCTTCATGGGCATGTGATCCAAGCAGTTCCACAGGGCCTTACCCTTAGAAGAGACTCATATTTGTTTTAAGGCTCCATCTTACATTTCTTAATTTACTTTTAACAAGCACCTGACATTTTCATTTTACAATAAGCCCCATGAATTGTCCTAGTATGGGCAAGAACTTTCACTATTAGAGGCAAATGTGACTTGAATCTATCAGGTTTTAGTGAACACAATTTTGTAAATGAGCTGTGGAATGAAGTAATGAATCTAGAAATGACATGGTTTCAAATCTCAGTTGTGCTAACTCTGACATTATAACTTCGGACCAGTTACTAAAGTTCCCAGAGCCTTAGTACCTTCTCTGTTAAAGGAGGTTAATAAAAATATTAAGAGAAAATCTTTTTTTTTTAGAATGACACCTGACATATATGATTAATATGAACTCTGATAAACAATATACACCTGGGATTCCCAATCTGTAAAAAAGAAGTTGTAATATCTACCTACATGTTTGTTGATAAGATTAAATTGCATCATATATACCCAGCATTTAGCATAGATCCTAATTATTAGTGTGCGAGTGACAAATTTAATACTTTTAATTTTTCCACAAATGATAATACCTTTAGTCTATAATTCAAGCTCATTTTTATTAGTTAATATTAAATATACATTTACATATATGGAAAGGTGGCAAAATACGCCATTTTGGCATACAGATTATTTTGAGTTAAAGGTACTTAAAAAAAAAAAAAAAAAACGAAAAACAGCAGATGTAAAAAGGGTGTTCTGCTCCTCCCCTTTTCTTCCTGAAAGCAGGAGATAAAACCCCCATATAGAAGATGTCCTCTCTACACCAGAAGAAAAGTAACATTCTTATCATCAAAAATGGGAAGTGAGGCCAAGAAAATTCCATACAAACAGATTCAGATTTTGTTAACATAATTTTTATCTTTATTTATGCTCTGCAATATACACTTAATTACTTTTTCACAATTGCCTCTCTTTATCATCCTAGTATAAAAACATTAGTTTTGCCACTTCATTGGGTCTTTATTTCTTTATGAGAACTCCTGTGCCACGTAAAATTTATATTAAATGCTTTTCTCCTGTTAGATATTTTTTGTTTGTCTGTTTGGTTGGTTGGTTGGTAGTTTTCTTTTTTTGAGAGGGAGTCTCGCTCTGTCACTCAGGCTGGAGTGCAGTGGGCGATCTCGGCTCACCTCAAGCTCCGCCTCCTGGGTTCACGCCATTCTCCTACCTCAGTCTCCAGAGCAGCTGGGACTACAGGCGCCCGTCACAATGCCCGGCTAATTTTTTTTTTTTTTTTTTGGTATTTTAAGTAGAGACAGGGTTTCACGGTGTTAGCCAGGATGGCCTCAATCTCCTGACCTCGTGATCTGCCCGCCTCAGCCTCCCAAAGTGCTGGGATTACAGGCGTGAGCCACTGTGCCCGGCCCGTTAATCTGTTTTATGTCAATGTTATTTTGAGGCTCAGCCAAAAACTCCAAGAAGGCAGAAATAAAATTTTTGCATCTTCTCCAATACTTATAGGTATCCCTCTATGTATCGATGTAGGAAATATTAAAGAAAAAAAAAAAGTATAAGTGCTGAGAAAATTACAATTCATCTGTCCAATGAGAATGAATTATTTCTAATATAAAATAAAACCTATAAAATATGTTAAAATACTTAAAATATATAAACATAAACATCTAGATATACGTTAGATACATAAAATTCATCTTACTGATTTCAGCAGCAATAACAGTAAGATTATGCCACTGAGATAGTTCTCGGTCAAGAGGTTTTGAAGTATAAAGAGATCCATTTCCTGAATGAATGTTAAAGATTCTGTCAAGGTCAGTATGGCGATCCAAGGAAAATCTGAACATGGAGGGCAAGAAAAAATACATGGTAGCATTATTAATAGTTTGCAGGAAAAAACAGTGAAATGCAAAGACACACATATCACTGATAATTACAGGAAAGAACACAGTGGTGACCCAGGATGTAGATTGTTTGAATGACTTTTCAAAGTTGCACACATACATTCTCCTCAAGGCAAAAATTGGTACTTTGCTCTGCATTCAAATGCTATTCTCCTGAATGCTTGTGTTATTTAAATTATTGTCTTTTGTCATATTCATTCAACTGATTTTGATATATTTGGCCACAAAACAGTTGGAATTACAGGCAGTTACATTGCCAACTGACATTATTTGGTTACTGGAAGTTCTACTGAAGAATAATACAAAGATTTATTGCAAAAGATTATTCCCAGAAGCTATGTGTTCTTAGAAAATTGAAGACAATGTTAGTTTCATCAAAGTAATAGACTATCAACTTCTTATGGTGTTTAGTAGCTTCATGGTATGACACTCATGCAGCTTCAATATCCTAGCTATTTGTCTCATTATTATACATATTGCTTTTAATGCAAAATATTTAAAAACTAGAAAAGTTTGGATGGCCGGGCACGGGGGCTCACGCCGGTAATCCCAGTACTTTGGGAGGCCCAGGTAGGTGGATCACAAGGTCAGGAGTTCAAGACCAGCTTGACCAATATGGTAAAATTCCATCTCTAATAAAAATACAAAAATTAGCTGGGTGTGGTGGCACACGCCTGTAGTCCCAGCTACTCGGGAGGCTGAAGCAGGAGAATTGCTTGAACCCGGGAGGCAGAGGTTGCACTGAGCCAAGAATGAACGCCACTGTACTCCAGCCTAAGTGACAGAGCGAGACTCCATCAAAAAAAAAAAAAAAAAAAAAAGAAAGAAAGAAAGAAAGAAAGAAAAAGAAAAGTTTAGGTAAGAGTTTTTAATATATCTGTATCAAATAATGTCTATATGCATTTAAAAAATATCAGCAAACTATCCTGCAACTTGATAGCAAGCATGGTGTGCTGGGTGTCATTTTAAAGCCTAAAACTAGATTTAACATTCTGGTTGATGTAGTTTAAATAAATCTCATTATCTTTATCAAACTACATATCTAACATTCACATATTAAGAAAATCGTTGTGTCTCTCCACTTGGAATAATTATTTTATTACTGAAAGATCTAACATAAGTTTCACCTCTTCATTGTATTCCCTCATGGTCATGTAAAGTAGAAGCTATCTGTCTCCCCTTCACTCATAAAGCAGCTGTACCACCATCTTTCCATTTACCACATTGTATTAGGAATTCATTTCATGTAACATCTCAAACAGACAACAAAACATGAAAACACCAAGCATCAAACTCTACTAGGCACTCAATGAATATTATTTGATTCTCATTGTGAGTCTTCTTTTCTAATAGACTGAGAACTCCTTAAGAAACATGTTAATAATATCTGGTATGGTGATCCACAAATATTTGTTAAATGAAAGAAAGAATGACCTAATTATTTGGCATTTTGGCAAATAATAAGGTTCCTTATTTCTGTAGAAATATGACATAAAGTTGAAATATAGAAATCAATAAAAGCCTCTGCTGTCAGGCATCACTGATTTTGCTAAATCCATTTCATGTGTGTTCTTTCTTAATTATTTCTTGTAGTTCAGAATAAAGAAGTAATGACAAAATTTCAAACATTATGTGACATTATCTTGCAGATATACAGAGCTCACAGTTCTTTTACAAATATGATTCAAAGTATATAGCTTGCAATTCTGTATTGGAAAGTTATGTGTGTTAACTTTCATTTTCCTTTCTAAAATAATTTCCAGAACACACAATTTAAGAAAATCCCTTTGAATAGTGTATTAACATTGACAAGATATGACACAATTTATAGCATGTCAAGTATGATTCTTCCTATAATGACATATTGCATTAGTAAGGCTATTCTATTTTTTTGAATATATATGTTCTAACCAAAGAATGACATCCAAGAATATTCATTAAATTTTCTACATCAAATTAGTATAAAGTAAAAGTATACGGCAACTTTAATGGCATACCCTCTGTCATTGATAACCAAAGGAGTTATTATTTTTGCTATAATATGTATAATATTATACCTAGGAAGACTATAATATACATATACATAATATATGTAACAGGAATATATGTATAATAATAATATATATAAGAGGATTCTTTCCTCCTAGTCTTTAGACTTGCATCCTCATTAACCATTTTATTTTATTTTATTTTATTTTATTTTATTTTATTTTAAGTATCCACAGGTATATTTTGACATATAATAATTATATGTCTATAGGAGGATTTAAATTCTATTTCATTGTGTGGAGAAATATCTTGATGTTACAATTTAAGTATGCCACTTAATATACATTTAACTAACAATATTATATTTTATTTTGTAAAGTCCATTTTAAATCTGAAATACAGAAGACAGCTTGCTAAACCTTAGAATCTCTGCCAAGAAAATGCTTGGTAAGTATTTAATGAAGAAAATTAGGCCTGTGTATTGGTTATATAAAACCTTCAAAGGAAAAAACAAAAACAAAAACAAAAAAACAGAAGGAATGCAGCAATTTAGATGTTGGTAAATGAACTGGGAAAGAGGTATTTATGGGAACATCATGTGGCATGTACAGGTTTCTTCTGCCAATATGTAACCTGTGATGCTGTGTGTGAATATAAGAAAACATATTTATGTGAAATTATACAAATAAAAAGTAACATAGATATTCATAAAACATATGATTTCACTTGAAGATATGGCAGACCCTATAGAATTTTTAACTGGTTCAAGTCATGTGGCACATAAAATTAGAAGTTTCCTGCATGCGCTGCGGCATGTGTAGGAGAAAGATAAGCGTGCACTCCGAAAGTGAACAATAACTATCTGAACTCATACTTGACTGGTTCACATAGAAAATGGGCAAGCAAAATTAGCCTGCAGAGATTTAGAAAACAGATGAAATCCAAAATACAGGATGGACTAACAGATTTATGGTAAGCATTCATTTTCATACTGAATAGTGTATGTCAATATACGTATTTCTTTAAAGTAAGAGAACAAGTGTCATTGAAACATTGATTTTTTTTTTTTTCATTTTCAGGAGTTTATGACATTTCATATGTTTTAAAGCTGTCATAAGAAGGAAAACAAGAATCAAAAAGACTCATCTTTCTAGAATGTTCTCATATATTTTGAAAAAGGCAGAATAAATAAACATAAAATAAAACAGAATCCTCTCAACTTTGATGTGTATTAGGGGAGTTTCTAACATCATAATATAACCCGCATTGCAGCATCGTAATTACTTTTTTCATGGAGACAGGGTATTGCTTTGTCAATGGAGAGCTGTGGTGTGAATGCAACTCAGGCAGCCTTGACCTCCTGGGCTCAAGTGATCCTCCCATCTTAACCTCCTGAGTAGATGGGACTATAAGTGTGCACCACCATGCCCGGCTAATTTTTAAATTTTTTAATAGAGACGGGGTCTCAGTATGTTCCCCAGGCTGGTTTTGAATCCCTGAGCTTAAGCAATCTGTCCAACGTGGCTTCCAAAGTGCTGAGTACAAGTGTGAGCCAGCACATCCCACCTACTTTATAACTGTTAAAACTTCTCTCATTCAACCTTACATTTTATTTAATACCTTTAAAGCACAAATAAAGTGGTTTGGTTGTACTGTAAATGCAGAGTTGACATAGTACCCTGGATCTGTACCAGGGATCAGAACAACGAACACTGTAAGGAGACATGCAGGTGTAACAAGCAATATTTCAGTCTAAAGGGCATGATAAAAATAAGAAAACCATGAAGCTTGTGCATGCCACACCCCAAAAACATTCAGAGGCAATTTACTAGAAATGCCTGTGCTCACCATATTTGTATACAACTTATGGAAGGACTCTTGTATCTTTCATTGCAATAAATGTTTTAAATAGAATTTCATGATCTCTATATGTATCTCCGCTTCTTTTTTTTTTTTCTCTCATTTTAAACTACATTTTGTTTTCTGATTAATTTATTTATTTTGAGACAGAGTCATGCCCTGTTGCCTAGGCTGGAGTGCAAGGGCACAATCTCGGCTCATGCAACCTCTGCATCCCGGGTTCAAGTCATCTCCTGCCTCAGCCTCCCAAGTAGCCAGGATTCCAGGTGTGTACCACCATGACCGGCTCACTTTTTGTATCTTTAGTAGAGACGGGGTTTCACTATGTCGGCCAGGCTGATCTCGAACTCCTGACTTCGTGATCCACCCACTTCGGCCTCCTAAAGTGCTGGGATTACAGGTGTGAGCCACCGAGCTCAGCTGTTTCCATTTTTAAAAGGCACACTTACCTAATAGGGCTGGAAATAGAATCTGGGTCCCTTGCCATTACAGTACCAATGATTGTGCCAACTTCAATATCTTCATGAACTTCAAACAGATAGGAGGACCTACTAAAAACAGGAGGTTCATCCACATCTTCTATAGAGATTTTCACTATGGTAGTATCTTTAAATGGTCCTAGGTAATAAAAACGGGGATCTACATGGGTGTTTTCTGCTTCGACTTTCAGAGTATAAAGTCTTCGGCTCTCATAGTCAAGTGGCTGTATAAAAAAATAAATCATCAAATTAGAGTGAGGGAAATTGGATGATATGCTCCCACCAAGGTACAATATGATTTTTAAGTTGCGGTTGAGTTCTCTTACATAGTTCGTTAATTATAAATAAAAAAGACAAACACAAATAATGCAATCTTCATGTTTCATTTAGGATTAGACTTTTACTTTTTATGCATTCAATTTAGTAATACTTTGGAACATAGGAAATTGAGAGTTTAAACCTTGGAAAAATTGGGATGGGTATTGAAACCTATCTTATAGGTGGTAACATTACAAAAAATGGGCTGATGGATGTTGTATGTGTTTGTGTGTGAATGTGCATGTGTGGAGGTGTTACCTACTGCTCAATTTTTCTAAGTAAATACATGCAGTTACCTTTTTACATTTATGCCGTGATGTTTCCATTCAATGTAATGGGCTTATGATATTATAAAAGCATTATGAAATCTTGTAGACTAATATAAAACTTTCAAGTTATATCAAATATTCAAGATAAGAAAAACCTTCTGTAATAAGAAATATTTTGATAGTAATTTGGTAAATAGGTTACATGATGAAGCAAAATACCTTAAATATTCATATAGTTTAACTGTCAGAAGTATAAAATCAAGTATTTTATATCTCACCTATTCTAAAATGTATGTTTTGTTACCAGATAAAAGACTTTGTTAGTTCGGATTCCCTCAACCTTCTATTTTTGTTTCAAAAAGAAACAGATTCTATTTGTATTACTGCTGCTATCTGGTCTGAAAAATGACAAGACAGCTGGATAGTCACTGTCCATTTAATAACAGTTGGTTTTGTACTTTGTACCTTGCAAAAGTATCTCAGGATAGTTTAATTATTAACTAATGCCTATGTAGTTACTCTATTTATGGCATTTCATTAGGACCTAAAGTTTAATGTGACTTATTTTTTTCTCATAATGATGGCACTTTTGCTACAATAAAAAAACAGGTTACCTTTAAATTGTATCACTGAGCATATGCTAGAAGAAAACTTACATTTATACAGCAGAAGGGAAAATGTGAACAATTAAATTATGTTCCAATCCATGCTGTCTCTTTTATTAGTAACTCTAATTACTGTTTCATCAGCTGGATAGATGGCATCACACTTTTTATACCTCCAACTGGGATGATATATTGCCATTATTAGGTATTAACTATACATTTTAAAATAAAACAATGTGATTATGATGTGCTTTTATTAATGTGGCTTAGAAATATGATTACACATATATTAACTTGCCTTTTATATTTTCTAAAATTTCAGGTTTCATGTCTCAATCAACCAAAACATGTGGTCAAAATTTTCAAGGAGCTCTTTGGCATTATGTCTTTCTTATGTATACACAGTATAAATCACATTTTTGGAACATTAGAGCGGTATTTCCCAATGGATAATTCATAAGTGAAGAGGTTATAATGCAATCCCTACTCCTGAAACACACAGATACTTATTTATATGAATGCTTTGCACCTGTTTCACAGTTATGATGCCTTCCTGTGTGTCCTTCTCAGTCACGATGTCAAACATATCAGTACCATCACCATCAATAATTCGGTATTCTACTTCAGCATTTTTCCCAGTGTCAGCATCAGTTGCTTTGACACTTCCAATGGCTGTGCCAACTGGGGAGGATTCAAGAACTCGAAGATGAATAGTGTCTGTAAAGTATAAAGAAAAGAAGAGAGAGAGAGAGAGAGAGATTTCTCAATAGACTAGCCAAAAGCAAAACGTGTACGAGGCAATATAATAGATCTTAAACCCTAAATCAGATGTTGACAAATGATGAATACATATAATATGGATAACATTAAGGTTTAGGAACTTTGGAGGCTTTGGTCTGTGCATATTATGAATAGTAGGAAACAAGTCCTAACAGTAGGAGAAATTCTGGTTTAAAAATGAGTATGTTCATAAAGAGAGACAAGTTCATATCTTTTGCAGGAACATGGATAGAGGTGGAGGCCATTATCCTTAACACACGAATGTAGGAACAGAAAATCAAATACCACATGTTATTACTCATAAGTGGGAGCTAAATGATGAGAACTCACAGACACAAAGAGAGGAACAACAGACACTGGGGCCTACTTGAGGCTGGAGGGTGGGAGGAGGGAGAGGAACAGAAAAACAATAACTGCTGGGTAGTAGGCCTATTACCTGGGCTATGAAATATATATCTGTACAACAAACCCTGATGAAACAAGTTTACCTATGTAACAAACCTGCACATGTACCCCTGAACCTAAAATAAAAGTTAAAAAATATTAGCATGTTGTCTCTTTATTTATTTATTTATTTTGGGAAGGGTGTCTTGCTATGTGGCCCAGGCTGGTCTGAGCTCAAGCTATCCTCCCACCTTAATCTCTGGGTAGCTGGGATTACAGATGCAAGCCACTCACCAACCAGGCATGTATTTTTTCATTGCATAGATCTGTTTTGAGTGCAGGTATGTATTTATGTGTGTTTATACAATCACAACAAACCACAGGATATACAGTGAATGTTGCTATTTAGTTGTTTTGACTATGCCATATTTAGTTATTTGCTACTCATACTTATTTCAACTGCATGACAGAACATTACAAAATCCAATGAAATCAGCCATTATGGGTAGGAATCCTATTTCTACTTGTGACAGCAGGAACAAAGCACAGTCTATGGAAAAAACATAAAGATGCCCTTCTCAGTATCAGAGTAAAAACACTAAGTACTGACAAACTCCCCTTCATTCCAGAGCAAAATAAAAATTTATCTATGTTTTTGGTGTACTTAGATGTACTTCCAGCATGAACAACCTCTACTGCTAATGAGATTTATGTTTCAGCACCTGGTCATAAACTACGTATTTCTGACGGATTAATCGACCTCAAGTACACTTCTGATTTTAGCACCTTCTTGCTCATAAACCTTAAGTAATTCTCCTTAATATATACAATAAAGTCCAGACCTCTTAGCTTGTCACAGTCTTGCCTGAATATATCTCTCCTATATCATTTTGCATTTAGTCACTTCCATGAAAGATATGGACCAAACTGGGCTTTTCAAAGTTTTCTAGTCAAAACTTAATTTCCTATATCACTATTTCTTCTTTCTTTGTCTCTTTTTTTCTTTTCTTTCTTTTTTGTTTTTTTTCTAAATGGAGTCTCACTCTGTCACTCAGGATGGAGTGCTGGAGTTCTGTGACATGATCTTGGCTCACTGCACCCTGGCCTCCCAGGTTCAAGTGATTCTCGTGCCTTAGCCTCCCGAGTAGCTGGGACTATAGGCACCTGGCACCACACCACAGCAGGTTAATTTTGGTATTTTTAGTAGAGATAGGGTTTTACCATATTGGTCAGGCTGGTCTCGAACTCCTGACCTCAGGTGATCTGCTCACCTCGACCTCCCAAAGTGCTGGGATTACAGGCATGAGCCACTGTGCCCTGCCCTTATATCACCATTTCTGTATTTCTCATGCTATTTCTCTCACATAAAATTCCTTCCTCTTAGCCTCATGTTATCATAATGCAGTTGACCAAATCTGAGAAAATGATGCTGTTCAAAGCTGACTGTTTGTTGGGCTATGCCAAGCCAAGGAGAGAGGTCTCAGAAAAAATAAGCCAGCAGACACCTTGTTCTTAGGATTCTAGTTCCTAGAACTGTGAGAAAATACATTTGTGTGGTTTAAGCCACCTATGCTGTGAGACTTTGTTGTGGCAGCCTTAACAAATGACTATGGGCATTTACATACACTACACATTGGAAGACACTTCCTAAGAGACGTCATTAAAACTCAGTTTCCATCACACTGCAGTTGGTGCCTTAGCATGTATCCTTCTTCATTTTTCGATCTCTGGTAACACACCACTGAAAGCAATTCTCAACTCATTACTTTGCTACCATCTTATTGGTTCTCTTTGCCTTGGAGGATTCTTCTTGCAACACCTGTCCCCTGGATATTCTGATGGCTCCCCTATTCTCTTCCGTCAGTTGTCTGCTCTATGGGGACCTCCTCAAGAGCTTTCGCTAATAGCTTAACTGAAAATAGACTTATCAAAAATAGTGCTCGCAATCACTTCTCCTATCACCAGTCATCACCAGGCATTCTATTATCTACTTACTTATTTGTATGAAACATAAGAATGTAACAGTAAACAGGCACTTAGTATTTTCATCTAAGGGTTCATTTGAGTGTAGTAGCCACCATATCATTATTTGTACATTATCTTATACAATAAAATAAATTGTTTGTATATTGTATATTGCATAGAAGCTTCCTACCTAGTCTACTAGCTCCTGTGCTTGACCAAATCAAATCAATTCGTACACACTCTTAGTCCACATTGCTGCCCTGTAGCTCCTTAAAAACATTCTTATTATTAAGCTTTACTCAGTTTCAAAACTCTTTGATTGTTCCCATTTTACTTAAAAGAAAATATCCATAGGCTGACCCTTCATAATTTATTCAGATCCTCTGTCCTGTCAGTTTCTCTCAAATTAATACATCCAATTATCTTGGTCTCTTTTAGCTTTGTCCAACAAACCTTTCCTATCGCAACATTTTTTCCTTCCCTATGAAAGATTTTCCACACAACTCTACCTCATAACCACATACTCTTTTCATATAGTTCACTATGATTCTACCACAGAACATCATAAAATCTAATCTGTTGATTGCAAGAACTTTCTTTAAAAACTAAATTTTACACAAGTGGCACCTCAATAAATGAATTTATTACTCCTTAGCAAAGGTGACCTTTCTAAAATACAAAAATGATTTCACTGCCTCAGTGAAAGCACTTATTGTTGATGTTAAGTGTTTAATTTCATTTGGTGTATAAAGTCTTATAAAATTTGATTTCTGCTAAAATCTTCATTGTTACTAGTATCTATTCTCAAAGCTAGAGCATACAGGAAATGCAGCCGCAATGTATTTTTTCAATTAATAAGCTTTCAATTAAAAATTTTAAATATGAGGAATATTTAAGAAAACAAATACAAACATATGGATAATGAAATTGAGATAAATATATACAACTTGAACACACCATTTAGAGAGCACAGATTCTTTTAGAGTCGACATAAAACATTTAATCCAATCTAACCAAATACTAAGTTATTAGGTAACTTTAAATACATTTTGATAAACCACTATCTACTAAATACTCTGTCCATGCCACAATTAAGTTAAAGGTTAACACAGAAAAGATAAACTCAAATCCTTATATTCCTGAATATTTTAAAAGAATAAAATTAAAAATAACAGATAATACCAAGATTGTGAATGTTCGAAAATATTACCAACACTTATGTGCTAATAAAATTGAGTACTTAGCCTTAGTGGAAAATTCCTAAAAATAAAAAATATACCAAAATCTACAAAAAAGAAAATCAAGTATGATTTAAAATATTCTACCCTTCCAAATCCAAAAAGTTCACTCAAACAGTTTTTAAGGAACATTCATGGAAAAGAAAATTCCAGTCTTACGGAAAGTCTTCTTTAGGAAAGAAAAGTGGGCTCCTATCGTAACTCATGAGAACAGTATTACCCTGACATAAACCAGACAGGAGAGGAAGAGTGAAGTGGGCATACAGTGTGGTCAAGATTCAGGCTGTATCACACTGTATCACATGGAAATGTATAATACTTAGTAAGTTCATTTAAAATTTTTTTGGTTTACGATCACTTATATCAAGTTTAGCGTATTACAGACACTATTCTAATCATTTTACTACTAACTAAATTCCTGACTTCGTTCAAATCTCATCTTTGCCATTACAGTCACTCTTCCTTTCTGGAGATCTCATTTTGCATTTGATTGTCATGTCTCCTCCCTCTTCTCCAATCTGTAAGAATTCTTTAATCTTTGTCTTTCATGACTGATAGGGTTTAGCTGTGTCCCCGCTCAAATCTCATCTTGAATTGTAGCTCCTGCAATTCCCACGTGTTATGGGCGGGACGTGGTGGGAGGTCATTGGATCATGGGGGCAGGTCTTTCCAGTGCTGTTCTCGTGCAATTAGAATAAGTCTCAAGAGATCTGATGGTTTTATAAAAGGGAGTTCCCCTGAACAATCTCTTTTGCCTGCAGTCATGTAAGATGTCCCTTGCTCTTCTGCCATGACTGTGAGGCCTTCCCAGCTATGTGTAACTCTGAGTCAATTAAACCTCTTTCCTTTATAAATTACCCTGTCTCAGGTATGTCTTTATTAGCAGCATGGAAACAGACTAATACAATGACCCTGACACTTTTAAAGAATACTTGTCAAGTTACTGTGCAGAATCTCTTTCAATGAGGGCCTATCTGATATGTTCTTGTCATTAGATTAAAGTTATGCATTTTTGCAAGACTATCATAGAAGCAGTCTGTTCTTAGTGCATTATATCATAGCAGGGATTTTCAATATCAATATGTCCTAGGACTGATGATCTTAAGTCAATTAAGGTGTTTCTGCCAGTTTTCTCCTTTGTTAAGTTACTATTTTTTTCCTTCACAGTTAATATATATCTTGGTGAAGACATTTTGAGTGTATGCAAATATCCCATTCCTCCTAAAAAAATATGCCCACTAAATGTAGCATCAATCAGTGATCTTGCTGGCAACAATTAACACTGCAGTTTACTAACAACGATTTTCAATTATTTTCATTCAGTTCCACATTTATTATTTGAAATTCTTCTGTAAGGAAAAGCTACCCCTTCTCTCTCATTTATTTTTACTTACGCTTTTATTTATTTAGCTCAGTAGAGATTCAAAAACATTTATTTTATTTTATTTTATTTATTAGAATCTAATAATATGGTTATTTATTGTTTTCTGCAAATTCTTCCAGATTCAGTTATTGGATGATTTTTTTAGGTTGGCTCTCGTACTTTCAACATGTCTCCATCATTCTTTCAGCATGCTTCCTTAATTTCTGGCATCACAAAATGTTCCAAGTTCATCTTATATTTTTTGTGCCTAAGCCCTCAAATCAAACAAGTTTCGATATATACATATATACATAAGTCTGGTTGCTTCTGCTTGAGAAAGAATCATAATTGTTTAATATAGTGCAGTATTAAGAATAAAAAAATAACTCTTCATAATGTGTAAATATGTCAAAATATATACACGAAAGTAATTATTTGTATTTGAAATAAATCTGTGTATTGAATATAAAAAACTAAATAACAGCAAGTTATTGTTTACATGTTAATTGACCTTCATTTTAGAAATCAACATACCTGCATCCTTGAAAAATAATTTTGAAATCTATGACTTATAATATTAGTATTTAAGGCTTTTCAGCAAAAGAGAAAAATTCTCCACAAGAATAAAATGAAAGTATTTAAGTAGCAACACTATAACATTAGAACTGATTATGTATCTTTTTGCTAATGTGTATTTGTAAAGTAGTCACACATTTTTGTTTAATCATTATTGCTGAAAAAGGCCTATAATTTCATTTCTTGGCATGAAACACAACTCTAGTGCCCAAACACTGGTCAGCAATACCACTGTTTTCACATGGATATAAACTAAATTTTCTTAGAGATTTGCTGTCTTCTAAGTCAGAGGAATTGAAGAGAAAGTGGGAATAGGATTTCTTCTTGAGATGAAAATTAAGTGAGATATCAAAGATTAATGGGATCACAGAAACATACAAAGAAACCAGTCAACTTGCCTCCACTGGCCAACATGTAGAAAATTTGATAATCAATAAGATAATAATTCAGGTGATTAAAATACATTAAATCATATTTGGTTTTTGACAATGCAAGCTAAATAATTCAGTTCAATACCTTAGTGACAAACAACTAATAGTTGTGGATTATATGTAAAGATAAAGATAGTCCTATGAAGGTGGTAAAAATACAGAAGCCCAAATTGAAGGGAAATGAGAACCTAGAGAAGTAAGCACAAGACTAAAAGCTTTTATGGCCTGGGGATATTTGCCCTTTTCACAACATTTATCTTTATTTTTATGGCCTCTTGAAGCAAGGAGGAGATAGACCAAAGTCTAGGTTATCTACAAGGTTATTTACTGAAGCCGCTGATAGACTCCACAACAAACTAAACTTAACGAGCTTTGCGCTAGGTTTAAGGAGGATCCAGATGTAAGCCACCCTTGACAACATTTTAGATTTCACAGTGTAGGCTCAGATAACCCTGGTAATATCTATTTCTACAGACACAGATAGGGTTAACTGCTAGGGTAGAGGGTGACACTGTGGTATCCACGATGGAATGGGATGAAGGATCATAAAGCAGTCTAAAATTACCTGAGGGAGATTCTATGTACAGACAAGAAAACCTCTAAGCTTGTCCTAACTGACAGGACCCTTCCTGGCTTCTTCACATACGTTTTTCTCTCAAGTATCTTTTGCAAAAGTGAGGGACATTAATATCTCTGAAATGTTTATTATATAGCTCAGTGAGAGTATAGTTGTAAACATTTAGCTCATAAAGCCAAAAAGGAATGGAAATGATGGCATTAGTTACACTAAAATATAGAACAACACATCAAATGCATATTGGAGAGAGAGATACATACACACACACAGATATATAAACATGTATACACATATTCATATATATACACACACATCAATATATTTATATATACATGCATATACATAAATATATGAGTGTATATATACATATGTGGATATATAATGGACAGTTTTACCAAGCTAATAGATCTTTAATATTTTCATTTATTCACCCTCTTTATCAAAAATTAACTTTTGAAATTTTCCACTGAGGGCAAATTCAGCCCTGTCACAATGTTGCAGTTTTTCCCGCCTTAAAGATCACAAGATCTCCCCTTTCAATGAATGTCATGGTTTTTTTTTTTTTTTTTTCCCCTGTTCTCTTCATGTCTCAACATAATGCTTGAACTGAGAAATAGTAAGTCATATCTGTATATTAATAAAGTTATTTTATTGCCAAAGGCAGCTTTGACCTATATGGGAGAAAGATTACACTGAGGTGGTAATTTCTAAGTTTATCTTGCCAGGGACTAATTTTGATTTTTTCACATGTGCACTTTTTTTTTTTTTTTTGAGACAGAGTCTTGTTTGGTCACCTGGGCTGGACTGCAGTGGTGCAACCTTGGCTCTCTGTAACATCCACTTCCCGGGTTCAAGTGATTCTGTGTCAGCCTCCTAAGTAGCTGGGATTATAGTCGTGCACCACTATGCCTGGCTAATTTTTGTATTTTTAGTGTAGATAGCTTTTCTCCATGTTACCCAGGCTGGTCTCAAACTCCTAGCCTCAGGTGCTCCACCTGCCTCAGCTTCCCAAAATGCTGGTATTGCAGGCATGAGCTACTGTGCCCAGCTCACATGCAAAATTTAAGTTAAAAATTCTCAGTCTGCATCTTTTTGGTTTTCTCCAGCAATCCTAAATTTATAAAATAATTTTCAGCAAAAGTTTAGTTTATAAAACAACATAGATCAATATTTTAATGATCTTCAGTTAGAAAGGAATTTCTAAAACAACAAAACAAAATTTAAAAAGGTTGATAAATCAGTCTATACTTAAACTAAAACCTTCTATAAAATGAAGGCAATGTAGAGAAAGTGAAACATTTTACAAATAAAGAGAAGATAGTTTCAGCACACATATTTACAAATATAGTATGTTTAAAGATCCGTAAGAAAAGACAGAATAACCTAGTAGAGAAATTAGTCAAGGATGTTGACAGAAAACAATTGACAGAGGAGGAAACATGAAAGATCAATAAACAGAGACAACTGTCCTAAAATTAAACCAGGTAAGTGCAAATTAAAGCCAACTTTATATTTATGAAATTAATAAAAGTTAAGTCTGACAATCCCAAGTGTTAAAAGTATGTGGTAGAATAAAAACTATTATGTAGAATTGATGGATGTTATACTTGGTACAATGACTTTCGGAAATGTAGTTTCCTACAGCTGCTGTAACAAAGTAACAAAAACTAGGTAGCCAATAACTATAGAAACATACTGTCTGGCAGTTGTGGAAGATACAAGTCTGATAAGGACATACTCTTAGAGAATCTTACCTTGCTGCTTCTGCTACTGGAGTTCACTAGAAATTCTTGGTGCCCCTCAGCTTGTAGCTGTATCACTGCCATTGCATAGTCATCTCCCTGTGTATTCACCTGGCCTTCCCGGTCTCTGTGTCTTAATTGCCGCTTTTCGTAAATACACCATTCATAATGGATTAGGGCTTTAACTCTAGTAACCTCATTTTAAACTGATTTTCTCTCTTCCCAAATAAGCTCAAATTCTGCGGTACTGGAGGTCAGTAATTCAACACATATATAGACATAGGACATATAGAATTATTGTTTGTAAAATGGAAAAAAAAAGGAAGTAAACCAAAGTGTCAAACAGCATGAGAACAGATGAATAAATCATTGTATAATCGCACATCTCAACATAATACAAAAGTGAAAAATGTGAGCTATACTTATATGGAAAAATATGGGTGAATCTTAGGTACATATTATTGAGTGAAAAAACCAAGTTTCAGAAAATGAGGTATAGTGTGATACTAGCTTTGTAAACCTAAAACAAGAATAACTCAGTATATTTTCTAGGAATACATACATACTACTATGAATATATACACACAGTTATACACATATATGCCTCCCCAACTCTGTCCCTTTCTATATCTATCAGATAGTCTCAATGATCAGATAGTATCACATGGTAACTAACTCTGGACTATCTAAAAGGAGAGGATGATGTATGTCCATGTGAAGTATTCTTAAAAATCTTTGTAATGTAATTTTTCAGGTGGTGCTACTTATATCCTTTTGTATTTATTAAATACTACTAGAAAATTTAAAACAAACTAACAAACACATATACAACACAAATAACTTTTTTTTTTTTTTTTGAGATGGAGTCTTGCTCTGTTACCCAGGCTGGAGTGCAGTGGCCACAATCTCAGCTCACTGCAACCACTGCCTCCCATGTTCAAGTGATTCTCCCATCTCAGTCTCCCAAATAGCTGGGATTACAGGCGTGTGCCACCATGCCCGGCAATTTTTTTTTTTTTTTTGTATTTTTAGTAGAAATGGGGTTTCACCGTATTGGCTAGGCTGGTCTCGAACTCCTGACCTCAGGTGATCCACCGGCCTCTGCCTCCCAAAGTGCTGGGATTACAGGCATGAGCCACTGCGCCCAGCCACAAATAATTTTCAAGTTGATCATTTAAAGTATGGGTAGTATTCCTGGCACTCAACAGAGGCAAACACAGCTCTGCTATTTAAGATTTAAACAGAAAATCACAACCTCTAGCAGAATCCGATCAACAAAATGGCTAATGTTGGAGTCATCAGATGCAGAACAATCCACACACAAACTCACGTTAAATATGTTTAAATAAGTAAAACTTGGCCAGGTATGGTGGCTCATGCCTGTAATCCCAGCACTTTGGGAGGCTGAGGTGGGTGGATCACCTGAGGTCGGGAGTTCGAGACCAGCCTGACCAACATGGAGAAACCTCATTACAAAATTAGCTGGGCGTGGTGGCGCATGCCTGTAATCTCGGCTACTCTGGAGGCTGAGGCAGGAGAATTGCTTGAACATGGGAGGTGGAGGTTGCGGAGAGCCAAGATCGTGCCATTGCACTCCAGCCTAGGCAACAAGAGTGAAACTCCATTTGAAAAAAAAAAAAAAAAGTAAAAGTTGACATAAAAATATGACTAGACTATAACTCTAAAAATGACTCAGCATATTTGATATTAAAACTAAACATAACTGAATATTAAAAACATAATCATTGAAGTTAAGAAAATAATGGATGGGTTAAAAAGATTAACATCATCCAACAAGAAAATAAGTGAGCTGAAGGATAAAAGGAAGGAAGTACAAGCATTTAAAAACAATATGTAGGCTGGGCGTGGAGGCTCATGCTTGTAATCCCAGCACTTTGGGAGGCTGAGGTGGGCAGATCACAAGGTCAGGAGTTCCAGACCAGCCTGGCCAATATGGTGAAACCCCGTCTCTACTAAAAATACAAAAATTAGCCAGACGTGGTGGCGGGTGCCTGTAGTCCCAGCTACTCGGGGGCTGAGACAGGAGAATCGCTTGAACCCAGGAGGCAGGCATTGCAGTGAGCAGAGATTGTGTCACTGCACTCCAGACTGGGCAACAAGCAAGACTCTGTCTCAAAAACAAACAAAAACTAATATGTAATTGTGAGCGTTAAAAAAAAAAAAAAAGATTAAAATGTCAGTGACCTTTCAACAGCAACCCCGATCCCACAAATTATTGAACAATATTATCAACATTTTATGATAACATGATTTTGAACCTTGAATGCTCACTTTAGCCACCAGATTAATTAAATGTGATAAGTCAGTGAAGATGGTTTTAGATTCAGCAAAGTCCCTTTGGACCTTTTTAAGGAACTTAGTAAAGAATGCATTCTAGGAACATAAGGGACTACAAATCAAGTTTTAGGAATGCATGAGATCCAGAAAGCTCGAATCCAAAGCAAGAAAGTAAAAATAAAATAAAATAAAATAAAATAAAATATAAAATAAAATAAAATAAAAAAATAGTTCCCCCCATGCCGGAACCAGAATACTGAGGGCTCTAAGATTGCATCTTCAGGTCTGCCAAGTTGAAGCAAATGCTACAGAGCTGCTCACTAACAAATTTTCAGCAGCTGCACACACAACACATCAAAACACAAGCCTGTGATATCTCAGAAAATATCACCTTGCTAAAGAAGATCTATACTATTCATCAGTTGGAAATAATTACTTAGGAAATAAAATGCCTGCCTTTTTTTCTCATTGACCTTTGGGAGCAATGGTATCCTCTGTTATAAATTTTAGCACACGAGACCTAAATTTTACAGTTCACAGCACAGCAGTTTTGAAAATTACACTAAAAAATCAGTTTGTGTCTTAAACAATAAAAGAATTTTGATACATTTAGTGCTGTTGTGAGATTGCTCTTGGGACAGAAAGCCAAAGAGGGAGGTTGACAATGGTGAATATTAAAACAAAATAGAGGCACACAGAAAGGAAACCTTTCATAGCATGGCATTTAAATATGCAAAGATAACTAATACAGAAAACGGGGGTGGGGGGTGGGAAGGGAGGATGGGGAGTGAAATTATATTTGGGGAGAATAGAATGATGTGTAACTGATGTCCATTTTCATTCATCATAAAAGCAAGTCAATGAGTAATGTATGAAAATATCTCAACAAATAACAAGAGGATATTAGTTAGAAAATTGTAGCTTAATCCTAGGTGAACTAAAAAGAGTAATAAAGTTGTTATCTGTGAGTTATAGATGAGAATGGAATAGATGGCTTATTTTATTTATGTATATATGCACACATATAGGCATACATATATGCATTTAATACTCTAGTAAAAATTGTTTTTAAAAAATTTAAAAAATTTCCTAATGATAGAAGAAATAATCAGTTCATGATAAAAAGTTACCATATCAATGTTCTCTTCTGAAAGAGAGAGAACAAAGGAAAAAAACCATTCCTTTGTTACATTAATTTTACTTTCACATGGAATTCATTGTGAATATTATCTCTGGAAATTTGTTCTCAAACATTTTATTTTTAGTTTGATCTCTTTGAGATTGTTTGATTTGTATTCTTAGGCACATGCCTAGAATCTGAAAATATGTCTGCTTTAAACTTGCCATTACAGTTCTGGTCAAATGTCCAAAATTATTTATTACTGCATTTTATTTTTCGATTGGTACAGAGACAATATTTGTTACAAGGTGTATTTCATGTTTATGAGAGTTAGTCTTTTTCATATTAATTCTATCTACTTTCAAGACTTAAACAGGAAAGTGAACCATTTAATGTTTCACATTAAAATGAATCTAAATTTTTTAAAATTTTACTGATGATACAATATAACTATACTGATGATCGATCAGTTCTTTTCCACAGTAATTTCTCTGAAGAAATACAGATGGGGTATGTGTGTGCATGCATGCACATATGTACATTAATTTTTTTCTAGAGCACACATGTACATAAACATATTTATTTTTCCCTAAAACTAAAATTGATTATATGGCAACATCAGTAATTAATTCATTCAACAAATTTATATTCAGTTCCCTACATACATATGTTTATCGTGCTCTCTCTGGAATTATGTTTATGCTCAGAAATCATTTTTAGGACAAGATTTATTGGGTCCATTTCAAAATTGAAAAGTTAATTTCTATATTTTAAATGTATGAGAGTATTTCATTCACACTTTGTAATTTATTTCTAAGATGAGTCTGTTGAATACATGTATCCTACTTTGTCAAGCAAACTGAAATTACTAATTGAGAACCAGCATGCTCTCCCTCCAAGGGTGTCTGCCATTTCGGGCAAGCACTAGGCAGGGAACTAGAAAGCAGGCGTAGATCGTTTATGCATATACTGACAAAGGCAAATGAGTGCTTAAGTTTCATTTCTCCTTAAAGACACCTATTTGCATGCTCCTTATTTTTTATCTTACAGTGATGAAGCTTTAATTATGTGGTATGCTTTCCTATCAATTCTAATTTATAGTTGTTTTAAATTCATTTCCAGGTGTCAGATTGAATCATCTGCTTCCCTTTGAATGTTTAGGCAGATAAATATTTCCTCCTGGTGAGTACATTCTTAGTGTGGTTATCCACTGAAGCACAAAGGCATGAATGTGAGAAGGTGAGAGGTAATTGCCATTTCTATATCACATAAATAAAGTCGTATTTGTCGGGTACGGTGGCTCACACCTGTAATCCCAGCACCTGGGAGACTGAGGAGGGTGGATCACGAGGTCAGGAGATCGAGGCCATCCTGGCTAACATGGTGAAACCCTGTCTCTACTAAAAATACAACAACAAAAAAATTAGCTGGGAGTGGTGGCGGGCGCCTGTAGTCCTAGCTACTCAAGAAGCTAAGGCAGGAGAATGGCGTGAGCCGGGGAGGCAGAGCTTGCAGTGAGCCAAGATCAGCCACTGCACTGTAGCGTGGGTGACAGAGACAGACTCCGTCTCAAAAATAAAATAAAATAAAATAATAAAGTCGTATTGAGCAAGTGAAAATCTAGACGGTAATATTGCAAAGAAAGCTTCCAAAGGACTGAGCAAAATGTGGGGCTACATAAATAAGTGCACTTTCATCCTGATACTGACAACCTACCACAACATCTGCACTGTCAGTTATTAATGATTTCAAACAATTTTGATGCATTTATGGTTTTTCACTATTTGAGGCTGATATGCCTGGTCACTTCTTCTATCAAAATTTGATCAGTAGGACCTTTGCACTTGAATATTTAAAATACTGCCAATTTGTGTACAAGAGTTAAAAATAACTGACAGCTCAATGTGAGTAAGAGACTTTGGAGGAAAGATACAATAGGTGATTTAAGAGATGTGACAGGGTGACTTCCTTAAGAACAACAAAATAATGCCAAAAATCAACTGGGAGGGCGACAAAGGCAAACTGCTTACCTCTAGGTTTTGTTTAGCGACAAACAGCTGCTGTTTCTTTTTGTTGATAAAAACCAATAAAGTTCAGAGATATAATTTGTCCTCATCCTTTATTTTCTACTCTCGTTGCTACTCACATTTACATTAAAATTCTACTTTTCCAGAGTTGAGATGAAAAAGGCATCACATATATGAATCAACAAAATAATTTAACATTAGCTTATTTTTTATTTGCTTTGTGTATAATCATATTGTAACATCTCTATGCTACATGATAATCTCGAACAATACTTGCTTTAAGAAAAATGACATAATTATGCACGTTTATAAACCATTCCATTGTATAATGCTTAAAAGATGTTTTTTAATGAGCTTAAGAGGAAGAAATTAAAAACAAGATAAAGCTCCTTGGAGGGAACTGCAGAGTAGTTAAGGAAATTATGCAATGCTAAATGGGCATTTAGGAGAAAGCAGAGGAGAGCTGAAAGTCACACCAGAGACTGAGAAACTACTGAGGCTTTCGAATTGAAGATACTTACCAGAGGAAAGAGAGAAACCCAAATTTGTGAGCACTGGAGATACTATCATCAACTCAGCTTTGGGCATTTAAGTTAAATTAGAGCAAAACGAGATGCTGTACGATGTCTTAGTTTCCTGTTTAAGTTACTGAAGAAAGTAACTTGACAAAGCTTTCAGTGAAGCTGCCATGGATCCCGAGAGTCCTGGAAATCCGTTTTGCTACATTCCTCTAAAGCGGTCCCCAAGTTAATTGGCATCAATAGATAACACACAATTGCAATGTGTATAAACAATAAAAGCATATAGGATTCAGGAAGGTTAAGATAAACTTTAATCACTCATAAGTAGATTATTTTGTCCTAGGTATTCTTTACAATAGATCTCACCTGAAATTGTAAGTGTACTAAAAACTCTGTAACAACAGCTTTAATTGTGTCTAAACAGGTTTGCATAACTGGTTTTACATCTATATTTCTAAATTTATACCTACAGAGGGTTATTGTCCAAGTTGTCCTAGAGGATATCACGATGAAGAAGGAGTGTGAATCCCATTATGTAATATGGCAAGTAGTTCGGTCTAAGGCAACTTTCCACTGGACTAACTGGAATGTTCCAAGTAGGTTTTTGTGTAATTTCCATATACATGCTTTCTCTTAGAAAACTATTGAAAGGGCATAAAAGTGTGTACCCACCCTATTGCTAAACCTTTGTTCTGCTCTCACAATCCTTTTGTCCCTATCTCGGCACATTCTAGAGATTTTGTAAGTTCCTGTTTTTCTTTCTGAGGCACGGCAAGGTCACAAGACGCTTTAAGTAAGGTACACCCATGTTGCAAAACAAGCCCTGTAAAACCTGTCGCAATATGATTAACTGCCTTTGTGTAAGACTGCTTTCCCGCCTCGGGTTTGCGAAAACAAGCCCTACCCCTGCCCTGCAAGCCCCTGATAAACGTCATCAGAATTTCAAAATTAACTGAAATACCAGAAATGGCAGGAACCAATCATAATCAGCCAAATCGCCTTGTTCAAATATCGACCAATCATACATCTGATTTGTATAATGACTCTGCCTATTTACCCCAGACTATATAACACTGTCCTGAGCCCAGTTGGGGAGCTCTCCCGCCCTGCTCGTTTCACGGGTGTGCGTGAGAGTTCCAGGTTCGAACCTGTAATAAAGATCCTTGCTGCTTGGCTTTGACTCTGGACTCTGGTGGTCTTCTCCGTGGAATAAACAGTCTGGGCATAACACTATACATTTCATCACACACGGAAAATGTGTATTCCCCTGGGTTCTGTCATGCTAAACATTTAGCCTAGCTGATATCTTACATGTCTATTTTCACTAATATCTCATTTGCACACATCTGATTGACATGCTGTATTTCACTAGCTACTAGATAGCACTGTCTTTCTGCAGGCATCTCAGTTCAAAATGCTCAAGTCCAGTTGAAATCCCTGTCCCTCTCTTCAAATAAACACTTCTGGTAGAAAGCTTGAAAGTATCTTTTCATTGATATTTTAACTTTTATCCCTCAAACCTTTTATTTACCTAGTTACTAAATTGTCTTAAATGTATCTCAAATTCCTCTTCTCTTCAGCATTAGTTCAGACTGCATCAACTCTTGCTGTTTCCATCCAGCAATGTGCTTTATTGCTATCAAAATAATTGGTCAAAATGAAGAACTGTGCCTGATGCTCTCCGAAAAAAAGATCTCTTAAATAATATATGTAGCATTTTATCTTTTTATTCAACCCTTTCATGATGCTAACAATGTCTTATCTCATAATCTCACCTCTCACAATCCCTGATTTAAACCAAATTACACACATTTCACTGAAGTCTGTTTTTATTCGTTTCATCTTCTCTAACAACAATAACCACCAAAAATGTTCTTTCCCTCAGTGCCCCTTATTTTTCTGCCTGGAAAATTCTTATTCATTTTAGAAGTAGTTTTAAATAATGTTCTTTTTCATGATTCCCTTATGTGTAAAATATTTAATTATTTAGACAACTATGGCACTAATCTTATTGCATTACTCTCCAGTTATATTTGTGTACATGTTTATGTTTGGTGTATATATATATAAATATAAGTATACAGAATCATATATATTTTTGTGTATATACAGATAAATATAATTACATATAGTCTTATATAAACTTATATAATTAAATATATGTAGCCTTATATATACTTATATAGTCTTATATATTTATATAATTAAATATATGGTCTTATATATTTATATAATTAAATATACTTATATTCATACATATATACACAAAACATAAACATGTACACACATATATATATTTATATTTATACATTTATACACAAAACATATATATATATATATATATATATGTAGAGTTATGTTTCACTTAACAGGGATACGTTCTGAGAAATGCACCGTTAGGTAGTTTTGTTGTACAAACATCACAGAGTGTACTTACACAAACCTAGATGGTATTGCCTTCTACACAACTAGGCTATATAGTAGAATCTACTGCTCCTAGTCTAGAAACCTGCACAGCATGTTACTGTATTGAATACTGCAGACATGTGTAACACAATGGCATTTGTGTGTCTAAACATAGCTAAACACAGTAAAAAATAAGTATTGGTATTCTAATCTTATGAGACCGCCATCGCAATAGGTGGTCCGTCATTGACTGAAATGTCATTATGGAGTGCATGACTGTACAGTTACAAAGGCAAGCAAGAAAAAGTGAGACAGACAATGAGTATAAGAGAAACTGAAATGAAAAAAAGTAAATGTGTGTACATACATGTGTCTGTGTGTATGAGAGACAGAGAGAGAGAGTTTGAGTCTGTTTATCCCACCAAAATGCAAATTAGTTGTGAATGTATCCTGTACATAATTTCTTACTTTAAGACAATTACAGTTCATTTTTATTTCTTAGCACAGTTCTTGGCACATATAGGGCTTCAGTCAATGTTTCATAAATCAATGAATGCTTTAATGACATAATTTCTTTTGTAACTCCTTCAAACTATAGGCATTGGGAACATGAGGGAAAATCACTCTACATCTAACCAACATAAATTGTAGAACAGTGCTTTTGCACGTCAGTAGGTTCATTTATTTCTAGATAATAAAACAGGGAAAAAGAGACATTTTTAATTTTATTCCCTTCTTTCTCATGCTGAACCATCTTCCTTGGGGCATACCTGACAGTTGCTCTAGTTGAAAAGTGCTTGATAATTTTAAAATATGCAAATCAGCCTGGGGCCTACATTACCCTGGGATCCCCAGCAGAGGAGAGGTTGACTCTATTTACAAAGTGAAAATCAGCACTTATTAAATCAAATCTCTCTTGTACCAGGCAGGGATTATGATAGTCTCACAGCTCACTGAACGTACGTGTCTTAAATCCCTATGTATATCACATAGACATTTCCTTGAAAGACCTTGTCTCATGCAAACTTGTTTATCTGCCCAGGCAGTATAAGGATCCCAGAAAAGAGGTCAGTCGTGTTTGGTCCTTGGATACTGCAAAAGCACCAAGCAATAAAAGTATGATTTACCTGTCTCTGTATCAACATGCATACACATTTTAAGAATTCAGTGTGTCCTGCCTGAATTTTGCCCTATAATCTATATAAAAGTAGTGAACCACAGAATCAACTAAAGCGGGATGCATGAAGGAAGATTAAATTTTTGATGTGCCAGTATCTTTCTAGGTGTAGTGCTTTGAAGCATAGGCTTAAAAGCCAAATAACCTGGATCCTCAACCTGCTTCTTATTTATTTCATGAACAAGTAACTTTATATTTACATGATTCTGTTTTTTTAACTAATGAAAAGGGGTAGATTTATGTTGGTGAAAAAGTAATAGCAGTTTTTGCTATTAATGGAAAAATTACTTTTGCACCAACCTAATACATTACCAATCTCATACGGATGATGTGAAGATTAAGTGAGTTTATATTTACACTATATTTTATAGTAGTGTTTAGTACATGCTATAACAATGCCTAATACTATTATTTTTATACTAGTGCCATTTTATTTGGGCAAACCAGATAATTCTTTTTTAAGTAATTTAATGAAATAAAGTCAGCAGTCCATCAATGGCATTCAGATAAACAAACAAGCATGCATAGCTATTATTATTCTGTAAATAATTCTGGAATTGTTTACAGTTGCTTTTGAATTGGTTGTAGTTGTGTATAATCCTTAGAGTTAATTTGATGGGAAATATGAAGAACTGATGTTGAAATTCTCAGGAAGTAAGATCTTACCTCAGTTTATTTGTATACTCAAAGTCTTCCATCACCTATAATTTATCTTAATAGAAACTGTCTTTTAAGTGTGGAAATTTTTTATTAATTTTCAAAACTAACATTAACCAAATGATGAAAAACCATTTATATTTGTCCTTATTGTCAATAATCCATGGGAAATTATAGTAGACAACAATACATTCACTCGTTTGAGTGCATTTAGGATCGATCTGGATGCTTACATAATAAATATCATATCAAATTCTCATTTAAGTTGACATTGATTATCTATATACATGATACCCTGCATACATATGAGAGAGTCACTCAAACACACAGTGACCTTTTGCTTGGAGTTTGTAAGGTTTTTTCCTCCCTCAAAAAGGCTCAGCAAAGCTGACACTACATGAATGTAGATGTTATTGGTCCATGGCTTTTATTTGTCAACCTAAATTGTGTGCAATAATGTCTGTGAGTCAGTGAGTGTACAGAAGCATGATTCTATAAAAGCCAGGTTTCTTAGGAGCTCACACCATTGGTAAATGGAATTTGAAAACAATCTGCTTTCCTTGACTTTTGTCCCTGTGATGGGATGTATGGAAGAGCACCTGTCTGTGAATAAAAGGCTCTGTTTTCTTTTTTTTTTGGAACTAGTGCCCAATCCTAGGCACCAACCAGTTGGCTGGGAATCTGACCTCCTGCTTAGTTGCTTTTGCAAACTCTTTTTCTCTAGGCCTTGACCTTCTTCTCTGGTGCCTGTTTTAGTTCCTTGAAGATATTGGAGAGCCTTTTCAAATAGAGATTCTCTGGAGTGTTAACGCAAAGATGGAATTAGCCAGACCTCAGTACATTAGATGTCCCTTAATCATTAACTATGGACGGATGAAAATCAATATTGTAACATTTTCTCAGGGACATTTTTTGTAAACCCTTTTGGAAACAAATACCGTTGTCCCAGTTGGCTTTGCAAAGCCCTACAATGATCATGTTTCAGTAATTTAAGCTTTTCATAGACCTTTCCAATGATCTGCTTTAACAATTTTACATCATTTTATGATTTTCTATGTTTTTATGATTTTAGAGAAAGAAGGAAGGAAAAGGGGTAAACAGGACTAAAAATATTCAAGTGAAAATACCAGGCAAATAGATTTAAAGTATGGAAGTATAATATTTTTCTAATATTAGCACAATGAAGGAGAAAAACTTAAGGATTATTGAATGTTTGGTTGGAGACCAGGAAAATTTGCTCTGGAATCCTCCTTAATGGAACTGTTATTGGTACACATGAAGTAAGTGCATTTATTTTGTATACATTTTAATATTTAGAGCAAAGGAGTAGAAAATACTTTTAGATATCAGTTTTAAGGTGCATCGTGACCTTCCAATCCATGGACTCCTTTTTAGAATTATACTAATGTGCACATATTAATGTTCAAATATTTATATACTTTTAAAACCATGAGACTATAAAGATAACTTCGATCAGGCACACAGTTATTATTTTGTTAATGCCAATGATAATTTATAATTATCAATGTTACCCTGAGGGTAAAGCCCTCTAAACTCATCTCCCATCAACCTCCTCATTCTTTGGAATGTTTCAGTTGTGGATAGACTCCCTTCAATTTCCAACCTCAGGGTTTCCCATATGCTGATCTTTTTGCTAAGTGGATTTCTCCCTCTGTTGGTGGCTAGATATTGCAGTGCTTAGGTGAAATATCACCTTTTGAATGAGAGCTTCTATTAGTCTTCCCCTCCCCTAACCGCTAAATCCTGCTTACAATGGAATTGTCTCACATGTTACTCTTCTTATACAGGACTGAACTACCCCTTGCCAGTGTACACTGCTTTTACTTATGTGTGATTTGTCTCTGCTGCTTTAAAGAAAGGCGACAGGGATACAAACCAGGACTTTTTGTTGTTGTTTTGACAAATGCCATATGCTTGGACTTAGTTTCTGAAATGGCTGTATTAGTCTGTTCTCATACTGCTAATAAAGACATACCTGAGACTGGGTAATTTATAAAGGAAAGAGGTTTAATTGACTCACAGCTCCACATGGCTGGGGAGGCCTCACAATCATGGTGGAAGGTAAATGAAAAGTGAAGTCATGTCTTACATGGCAGCAGGAAAGAGAGAGCTTGTGTAGAGGAACTCCACTTTATAAAACCGTCATCTCTCATGAGATGTTTTCACTATCACAAGAACAACATGGGAAAGACCACCCCTGTGATTCAATTATCTCCCACCAGGTCCCTCCCATGACACGTGGGAAGTATGGGAGCTACAGTTCAAGATGAGATTTGGGTGGAAACATAGCCAAACCATATCAATGGCACTTGGTACAAGGGTGATCTCAATAAGTATTTTTAAATCAACGAATTTGTGATTTACTTGAATTGTCCCTCAAATGACATCAAAATTTCTCACTTAGATGCTACTGGAATATTGGGCCAGATAACTCTTTGTCGTTGAAACTTTAAGGCTGGTTAGAAGCAGCCCTAGCTCCTACCCATTAGATACCAGTAGCATTTGCCAGTTGACATAATCAAAAATGTCTCAAGACATTGCCAAATGTCCAGGGCCATGGCTGGGGAGGGCAAAATTACCTCTGAATTAGAAACATTGTTATAAATCCACACAATAAAATAAATGAAAAAATAAAGCAAGATATCTGAGTTTTCATTTGTCTCTGTCTCCTCCAAATGACTGAGATTGTTGATACAGCATATAGGGAAATAATGAATTTGGATCAGCCAACCTAAAAGAAAGTTTGAGTTGCGACCTAACTTTTATAATATTGAATAATAAAAATAATAATGGTAATAGAGAACTAGCATGAATCAACATTATCGGATGCATAAATACACTAAATGCCAGCCACTGAGTCAATGCTTCTTAGATACTAAATTATTTAGTCTTACATTACTCTGCAAAGAAGAGACCGCTATCCAGTGTTACTGATGACAATGAAAAATAGATGGTCAGTTTAACTGACCCAAGTGAAAAAACTACTAAGCGAAAATTACTGGGACTCATGCAGGATGACTGCAGGGCCTGCTGCTGAGCTATCCAACATGGCAGCCACTAGCCAAGCCACTAACCCTCATATAGCTATAACTACAAATATAGTTTTTGAATTGAGATTTGATGTAAGTTGAAAATACTTGATAACTTGGTATAACCTTAAGACTTAGAGAAAAAAAGAATGTAAAATATTTGAGTAAGTTTTATATTGTCATATTCAAAGGGTAATATCGGGTTAAAGAAAAACATATACTGCAAATAAATGTCTCTTGCTTTTTGAAAACTTTTCCTATGTGGCTTTATCATTTTTACCCTGAGCCTCCTTTTCTTCTATGTGTGGGTATAATAATAGTAATGATTTCTAAAGATTAGTTGTGAGGTTTCAATGATACGCTACATATGAAAGGCTTTGTGAACTGTAGAACTCCCTCCAAAGATTGGTTATTTACTTAAATAATATTAATTACTATTTTCCAGATGTTGTATGATTTAGAAAATCACATAACATTCTAATTCCCATGAATGTGGGTTCCCAAAGGTTAGATAAGGTTGTAAATATTCATAACAAAAAAGATAACTTAGAAAATAAAAATCCATAAATTATATTTCCATCTATAATTTAAAAATAATGGGACAGTTCAGACAGACCAGCCTGGGCAACATGACGAAACCTTGTGTCTACTAAAAATACAAAAATTAGCTTGTCATGGTGTCATGAGCCTGTAATTCCAGCTACTCAGGAAGCTGAGGCAGGAGAATCATTTGTGCCTGGGAGGTGGAGGTTGCAGTGAGCCAAGATTGCATCACTGCACTCCAGCCTGTGCCACAGAGTAAGATTCACTCTCAAAATAATAATAATAATAGTGATAAAAATAATGAGACAAGATATGGGATGATCTAAAATCTCTAAATGTATTGTACTGTACATTTGGAGTTGGAGGTAGATTTAATTTAATTATTGAATGTGTCATTTGTAAATGGAGTGTATTTTAGACACATGTGTATATATGTTCCCAAAAATGTAAAATACAATACTACTCCCAAAGGAAATTTATTACTGATAAAATACTTTTTTTTTCCAGTAATAGTTTTGCTCATTGTAGATTATGTAATTAATTTGTTATAGTTTATTGTGCTGAATTTGAATGCTCGTTCTCCTGGTAAAAGGCTCGAGCTAAGAGGTGGTCAAAAATATATGTAAAATGTGAAATTTAAATTTTAAACAGCACACATCTTTAAACTTGTTCTAAGAAATATGCAGGACTATTATCGTTTTTATTTTTCTTACCAATATTAAAGGTAACCTGGAACTGAAACCTAATGATTTGAAAAAAGCATAAGCACATGCCTTTCCCTATGAGTTCTGGAGCCCAGCACCATACCAGCAGACCTTATGGGCATACCTTAAATATCTAATCAAACAACCATCACAAATACATAGGCATGTGATTAGTCTGCTCAAGAAAATTCTATATGAATTTTGAAATCTTTCCAAATACATGCTTTTAAACAATTTAATTAGAATCAGGTACTATTAATAATCAACGTGAGGTAAAAATAGTACAGAAAAGAGAAAACATGCTTTTAAAGAGTCAAAACAATGCTGTTAATTCTAGACAGTAATTCCTCTGAGCAATGGTCTTTAATATAAAGATATAAATATTACAAAAAAAGCTACTGCCTTTAAATTTTAATATTTTGTCACAAGGTATTTAAAGTAAATTATAAACTAAAATGGGGAGACCAATTCAGAGGTTAATTTTCAGCATATACTGAAAACTCAGGACACAGATGGTAGTCGAATATGTTTTTTGTGTCACTTTTCTGATGACCCTACATTCTATCTTTAAGTACAGGATCTTCTGGCAAAGCAAAAATTTGGGAGTTTCCATTGAGACTTGATACCATCCTCTCTAGTATGCGAGTTGACATGTAATCTATCAAATTTGTACAAGAAAGAAGAATAAATGCACGTGTTTTCATGGTCAAGGGCTAAAGGTTCTTAAGCTATTCTTAATCTATTTTAAGAATTTGAGAGATCAGTTCAAAATAGATCTATGTGCAGATCAGGAATACAAAATGTTGTACTAAGTTTATCACTCCACACATAATAACATTAAATTCAAGCCAGATAGTTTCCTGAGGTTCTCCCTCTACAGTGCTTTCTGGCTTAGTCATTATAATTTGTCAAATTAGATTTTTTGTTGAAAAACTGTGCCCTCAATTTAGGATCCTCATTTTTAAATTTGAAACAGAAACAAATACATTTATTGTAAAATTATGACTTAGTTTGTTTTCTAATAAACATTATTTCCTTTTGTTAGCTGAAAGAAACAGTTCTTAAACTACAAGTATAGATGCCAAGCTCACATATGGAGAGGTTTGGGATCATAGGTCCTCCTGTCTCTGAGTGAAATATGCTTGAAATATTCAATTTTATTTTATAATAACAGTAATTCATCAGCATGTACACGTTTACTTTTGTAGTACATTTTTAGTATGTTTTAAATTAAATAAATGACAATTGCTTTTTTTTTTCTTTGTCTCTCTTTTTTTACTCTAAATCTTTTGCCCTGCAGAATGACCATTAAAGAGTGCTTACTCTGGGGAAAACGTGGTGGGTTGTCATTGACATCTGTCAGCGTGATGTTCACGGTGGTTGTCCCTGATAAACCTCCCATCTGGCCACCCATGTCTTTGGCCTGGATGACCACTTGGTATTGCTCTCTGTTTTCTCTGTTCATGTTTGGTAAAGCAGTCCTGATGATACCTTGAGAAAATATAAAAACTTCCATTATCTTCACTGAAATCTCCATTATTATTTTATTAAGTCCACAAAAAGTATTTTTAAGCTAGTGATTTTTTGAAAGACATGTTTTGATACTCATTTTTATTGTCTAGAAATTATAAAAGTGAATCTGTGGAAATATCATTTGTATTGTGTTTCCATTTCCTAGCAACATCACATGTGCTTAGAGTGGCCTAAGCCTATATGTTAAAATATCTACACAGAGGTTTCCATTAGTTCACTCTACCATTTAACTTTGAATTCTTACATCTTTAAGTGTTGCATCCTCACTCAACTGTGAGTATTAACGTTAAAGTTTTGTTCTTATTCTCCCATGGTCTTTCTACTGATAAAGGTCACAGAGATGATCAAATAAACAAACAGCAATTCATGATTCCTGACCTGTTTCAGGCTCCACAGAGAAATAGGGCTGCCCTTGAAGTATGCTGTAAATGACTCTGGCGCTGTTCCCGTATGAAGGGTCATCGGCATCTGTAGCTGTGACTTGCACCACAGAAGTACCTGAAGTATCCAAATTCAGCTTAGTTCTGCACAGTACCAGAAGGAGGAGCAAAAGCACTGGTTTTCATTGAAGACTTGAATGATTTCTGGCTTTAATAATGACCTCTTAAACTTTCATATATAATTTGGATGAATATGTACATATACAGTGTTATTACAGGTAAACTCTGAATTCAAATACATAATATTTATTTAGTCAACATGCCTATTTTGTATGTATGCAATAAATAATGCTAGTATATCAGAATATGATAAATACAATTACTTTACAAATGCTCAAGTTGGATATTGAAATTCATTTTCACATAATAGATTTGTTTTGTGTAAAGGGCATATCTAATCACACAGGAGTAAGTGTGTTCTTCTTCCTGCTCTCCACTAATTAACTCTAAAAATAATTAACATCTGTTCTAGAATACAATTTTATGAATAGATTAAATTCTAACTTTAGAAACAATTCAACATGATCCCAAGTCCCATGAACTACTAAAATCTATTTAATAAAGTTCAAGATATTTAAAAGGACTTTATAGTGAGATTACTGCCAAAAGTTCTTGGGATTTAATGAAGCAAATATTAAATAACAATCCCAGAACAATGCTTTTGAGAAATGCAGAGTCTGAAAATGTGCTATTATAACTGTATAACTGTTAACAAGTAAAAAAAAAAAAAAAAAAGCTTCAGATTTGTTTAATCAGTTTAAACAACTTCACACATATTTGAAAAGTGTCTATTCTCCTACTGAATCCAAACATATTTCTCTAAAAATATTATCACTGTTCTCTGATGCTTTTCACTGCCTTTCATTCTATATCTAAATTAATGCAGTTTTATTTTTCTTGGCCTACTGATACATCTCCCATTTATTTACATTGAAGAGAGAAATTCTATTTTCTTGAATGTTATATTTCTACTTTTTTTCATGCCTTATGTTTTACAGGTTCCACAATCTAACTTGGTAATTCTGTATCAGTATGTATTTAACCATGGTTTTCAACTGGCTTCTTTCAATATAAGATTTCAAAGAGTTTTAAAGATACCAGCAGAGTTTTATATATAATAATTATAATGATAGGATATTTTATGATATTTAATAAAAAAGAAATAATCTAATCAATTTCCTCAATTGAAATATGTAGATAGTACATATTCAAGATGAAATCTTTTGGTAAATTATGACTAGAATATATGTGAAGATTATATAACCTGTATGGTATTCTAAATATATTTATATTATATTTGGGATCAAAAAATTACACAACTTTTATCTGAATCCAAGTGACAAAAAACAATTTATTTTCACAATTTCCTACTGAAGTTCAATGATATTTTCTTGATTTTTGAGGAGAGTGTCTACCTATAAGTATTATAAAGATTCACAAATCTGTAGGAAATGTAAATTGCATTGATCTTTTTTTCTGATTGTCTCCTAAAAGAAAAAAAAAAAATATATATATATATATGTATATATATATATATTCATGGTAGCAAATCAAAGAGGATTTCAATTAATTGATTATACTACTATAAGAATTTCTTGATTTTTAGAACACTTTTTCAATACCATCATAAATGTTGTAAATGAACTTACCTACAACAGACATTTCCGGAACGCTTGCTGTATAGATTTCTTCTGGAAACGTGGGCTCATTGTCATTGATATCATGAATTTTGATCACAAACTCTGACTCTGGCTCTACTGGCCTCAGAGTTCTTCTGTTAATAGCTTGTGCACGTAGAGTATAAAAGGCCTTTTCCTCCCTATCAATTCGTCTTGTGGCATGAATATCACCTGTTTTTTCATCAATAATAAAAAGAGTACCAGCTCCATCTCCAGATAAGATATATTTGAGTGATCCATCTCCTTTATCTTGGTCTGAATGTAGCTAGGGGAAATAAAAAAAGAGTATATCCATGATAATGTATAAAGGTACATGAGGCTGAAAGAATTCACAGAAGGTTTTTCAAGTCTCATCACTGAGCAATGGGGTCACCTATAGTAGTTCTTGAAATGAGAGTTGAATAAGTTTGATCACACTCATTTATACACTTTAAAGAATATGAATAGCCTTTTATATATCAGGATAATTTTTATCCTAAATGAAAAAAATGTAATAAAATTCAACCAAGCTCCTCTCTTTGCTTGGTAAATACTCATTTTCATGGGCAAATAAATTCTGTTTCAGATATAAGATATCAGCCTTGATAGGCTGGTGTAAACACTGCTCTCTCATCTCTTTCTGTGAATGGAAGATTATTTTATTCTTATAATGTGCAAAAAAACCATCTGCTATAAACTTGTTATTAGCTATTATATTTCTGTTGATGAATTAGTAATGTCTTAAGAACTGTAAGACAAGCAAAGCTGTAGGAGACAAAGCTCTTACTTTAAAAACAATGTACATCATTTTTTGGCTTATACAATAGACAGTGATTACCCCACAAATATTTGTAGTAATGAGAGCAGACAGATATCTACATAACACATGTCTTTATATTTTAAAGTTATAAATCAAATTAATGAACTATAAAATAAAATATGTTTTAGCCTCCTACCTTGTCAAATCTAACTTTTTAAAAACCTACAAGGACAAATTCTGTGCAGGAACAAGGCAATACAAGGCCTGTGTCTTGCTCCTTTTCCTAAGCCTCTAACATAACCACACTGAAGTTTTGAGAATCAATTCATCACATCAAAGAGCTCTGCATACCTTCATGTGGACATCTCAACCCAATGTACATACCATCCTCGTGCAAATGCCAGTCCAGGAGGCCACGTGTCATGGATAAATTCCATCTAGGTTATTTTTCAACAGATGCCCTGAAGGCTAGCCAATAGGCTTAGAAGTACATGTACTAGTGACTGAGTCTAATCTTTGGGCAATGGACTTAAAGAAGAGCCTCTTCTAAAATCTAGAAGCAAGCTCCGGAATGTTTGGGAAAGAAATAATAGGCCCCAATGACCTTGAGAATTCTGGAAATGGACAGGCAGTTGCCAGATGGGTACACCTCCTGCCCCATATAGAATTCTTACTCTGAAAAGTAAAGCTTGGCCATAGGAAGAACAGATCTTGGCTTTGAAAAACATAAGAAGTGTAGGTTTTCTTTAGTGTTACCACCCTACCAATAAAAGTTTTTACATGCTGGAATCACAGTTTTATTATGTGCAATGTGATTATGCTTCAACAAATTTTTATGTTGTTACACATTTGATAAGAAATATTTAAAAAACTGTAGATCTTAATTTCTACAAAACATTTATTACAACAGACATCATTATACACATTTTATGTTTTAATATTTATATAAAATGTAGACATAAATCAGAATAGGCACACTGACCTACAGTCTACAGAATTAAGAATTCAAGACAGTAATCTTCAATTATATGAAAAAATACATAGTTACACATTTATCTAAATGTTTCATTTTTCCTCTCTAGACTGTTTACATCAACACTCATTTTCATCTAATTAAGTGTAGAATTTTAAACTAATTACTTCCTATTTAAGAAGACTTTAGTTTATTTAATTGAAAGGTTCTTTTTTACTTATAAGAACTTATTTCAATGAACTTGCCCCTGAAAACATTTTTCTGTAGACACCAAAATATTTAAAATAAATAAAATTTTATGCATATTTATCTTTAATGTATTGTATTACTTGTTATAACTGGGTCTACAAAAGCAGTCTACTTTTTGGTTAATGGAAGTAATTAGCACTTAGCCATCAACTCTAGATAAAACTACATTTCTGGATAAACTGTTTATTAATACAGATATAACAGATTAAGAAAACTCCAAATGGACATATATTTTGGAGAAAAAGATAAAGAAGTCAGGGAGCAAATAGTTTCTTACTACATTTTTAGCTATTCATAAACAATAAAGTAAGGTTGAGAAACTCAGGAAATAACTCCTTTTAACTAAAAAGCTTTCCGAAGTAACATGTGACTTTCATCCAGGAAATCACTCTTAAAAAAAGTCACAAGACTGATGCTTTACAGGAACTGAAAATGTACATAGTTGCTGGGAAACTTTCCAATTATATGCATGTGCAACACAGCGGCAATTTTCCAAGTTACAGATTTAAGCACTGCATGTTTCTTGTTCTATCTGAGAATTAAAATAATTCAAGAAAAATTATTGATATTATGAATAATTTGATCAGATAACGTTATGTTTTATAGTAGACAGTTATATTTATTCTCTATGCATTCAATAATTTTAACTGAGAAATATTTGTTTATTCTCATAAGAATCGTGTACTTCTTAATCCAAATCAACAATTTCAGTTTCTGTGGAAGAGTCAAACATTTTGTGAAATGGAAATTCACAAGACAGCCCCTAAAAAAGCCCCAGGAATGAATGAGGATTTCTTAAGCTTACAATACCTAAATTATCAAAGAATGAGTAGAGGTTTGAACCTGGGGAATTTTTATATGTTATTAATTTTGCATTTTAGAAAGAACACTGAATAAATATAGAATATAGATTTGTAATGAAGAAGGATCTAAGGCAAGATAGGGGTCATTAAAACCCTTTCTTCTATTCTAATCAGTTAGACATACAAAAAAGCTGCTAAGATGGTGAGATTTTAATTTTTATAAAGCTCAGTTTTGGAACATAAATCATAGCAGGATTTATTATCTTCACTTATACTACAGAGAGTGAAAATTAAATCTTATAATTGGACCACATACTGTGGGAGTTTCTGTTGGATTAGAAAATTGAACATGGTAGTAGGGAATCAAAGAGATGGAGTTTGCAAGTAGACTGTGGTTTTGAGAATCAGAAAATGAAAGGATTTCTACCTTCACCAATGGGAATACAATTAAGAGAAGCAAATTACAACTAAGAATTTATACAGATCGATTCTAAGATGACAGAATTACTATATGATTTTCTCAAGCCACTAGAGCTTGTACTAATGATAATGTGCATTTAAAAAGTCACAGAGGGAAACAAGTGATCGCTAGCACTAGAATAAAAGGCAAAAAGGACCATATTTGAGGGCATGACATTAGTCTATGCTTAACGAAAGATGGTCTTTGAAAATATATTTGATACATGGACAAGTAAAGAAACTACAAGAGAAATTTACTGTAATAATGAGATTATGTGAATAATCTCATTGCACATAATAAAACTGTGATCCTGGCATGTAAAAATGTTTATTGTTAGGGTGATACAACTTAAAAACAACAACAACAACAACAAAAACCTTACACTTCCTATATTTTTCAAAGCCACGATCTGTTCTTCCTGTGGCCACGCTTTACTCTTCAAGTAAATAAAGGAGGCAGAAAGATGAATTTCCAGATCTCCTGAGACTTGGGGAATAGCTCCCCTTGTAGATGAAACTGATGGGATACAAGAACTAAGTAATAACAGGTCTATTGATATTGATGATTTCCTAACAGTTACAGAAACAGACCAAAGGACAAAGTTCTTGAGTTATAGTCCCCTTCCTAAGCTTCCCATCTTCTTTTTAAATTTCTCTTTATTTTTTAAATTTTCTCTTACTCTGCATATTTTTTCAACAGTTGTTGTGGTATTACCACCTTCCCTCATTCTTTGTGGGTCTGTGGCACAATTTTATTTCCTATTCCAATTCATATACTGAGTAATGATCAGACAAGGGTTAGTCTTCATAACTGCAGCTTTCTCATGACTCTTCCTTTTTTATTTGGATATCAGGTAACAATACTTGGATTTAAAAAACAAACATTTTATGGAACAAAAGAGTTCACATTGCTGAGAAGCTGGGATCAATGGGTCACATGCCAAAAAACTTAAAGCATCTACTTTGAAAGATATGACTTATATATTGATTTGTGTGTTACTATTTTATTATGTGAGATATTAAGTTTTCCTTAAATATAAAAAAAAATAGATTATTGTGGTTTTAGTTCCTCAGTAACACCTGTTCTTCAGTGTGAAACATTTGTGTCACACATTTTTAAAAAGAATTTTATGTTAATACTGACCTTTTCTTTCCTTGAGAAAAGTCTATTAAAAATTCACAACCTGCTGTGTTCCTTGTAAATTCACAACCAGATAAAGGACATGGCAAGATACATGACAACTAATGAAAATAGAACAACTGGTACTGCCCTGCACATTTAAAAGTCATTTTCTCATTCTTTAACTTTTTTATTCAGACATTTTTAAATTATAATACATTATTACATTTGTTTGTATTAATTTTAATATTTAAAACCAAATGATAGATTGAATTTAAAGAAAAATTTAAACACATTTTTTAATGAATGTCTGGTCACTTGAAATGTGTCAGTTTTCTGATAATTTTATAGCATTTCTTGCAAAACATCTTCTTTGTATAAAATGAAGTTTATAAGCTAAAGGGGTCTTGCAGCCTATCTAGCTTAAGAGCATTTTGTTTGTTTGTTTTTAAAGAGGACGAGAAGAATATCCAATCAATTGTTTATCAAGTGGAAATGAAATAAACTTACACTTAAATATAGGGACAATGTTAGTACAACATTTTAGTTTTTATCTGTTCAGTCTGCTGTAGCAAACTACAATCATGGGCCACGTGAAAACATTTCAATGACAGATTGCATAGACAACAGTAGTCCCATGAGTTTATAATACTGTATTTTTACTGTACATTTTCTACATTTAGATATACAAGGACTTATCATTGTGTTATAATTGCCCACAGTACTCAGTAAAATAACATGCCGTACAGGTTTGTAACCTAGCAGCAATAGGCCCTACCATATAGCCTAGGTATGTAGAAGGCTATACCATCTAGGAGTGTATGAGCACATTCTACAGTGATTGCATAATGACAAAATTGCCTAATGATACATTTCTCAGAAGGTGAAACTATGCATGATTGGGCCACAGACTGGGTGGCTTATAAACAACAGAAATATACTGCTCACTATTCTGGAGACTGGGAAGTCCAAGATCAAGGTGCCAACAGATTCGGTGTCTAGTAAGGGCCCACTTTCTGGCTCATAGATGATACCTTCTGGCTGTGTCTTCACATGGTAGAAGGGCAAAAGGTCTTCCTTGAGGATCTCTTGCTAGAGCACTAATCCTATTCATGAGGTTTCTACCCTCACACCTAAGCGCCTCACAAAGGCCCCACCTCCTAAAACCATCACCTTAGGAGTTAGGATTTCAACATGTGAATCATGGTGGCCAGGGCACAAATATTCACACCATAGCAAATCTTTAACTCTTAATATCCATTCATTTTTAAGTTACATTAAATGAGGAAATAGTACCAAAAAAAAAAAAATCTACAAAGTATAGAAAATTTAAGTAATTTGTTACCAAAAAGATAACAGATAAAATATTTTACTCTTATTTTCACCATTGGCCAGAAGAAAAATAAAGAAAAAATTAAAATAGTGAATGAAAAAACCATATCTATCAATAGACACTTATATTGCTTATATTGTGAGATTATTTCTCATTCAGAATATTGATACCATTTTAGATATTGGTATTTGCTGCTATTTGATTTCATTCCAAAAACTGGGAAAGCAGAGAAATTAGAATTATATTTGTAGCACTATATTAAAAATATATTTGTAATAGACTAGTTTTTAGAAAGATAAATTTTGATGAATGAATCACAAGGATTATAATGTTAAGTATCTGAATTAAACAATTTATGCTAAGTTTTTACGTACATTAACCTGAAATAACAAAATTTTTGAATAGATTTTTCAATTTACAGTGATAATTTATGCCTGATTTTCTTTCAGACAGCCAAGGTATTTTATATTTGTTGAAAAAAATGTAGAATGTGGCAAATACGCCGTCCTCTCCCGGTGGCATCATTACTATTCTGCTCTAATTGCTCCAGTTGATAAACATAATATTACACAGAAAATAAAGCACTGAATCAAATAACTTTAAATTTGCACCCAATAAAAAAACAAAAACACATAGGTGAAAAATTATCTGGCATGAGAAAGCAGCTGAAAGCATGTCAAAGCCAGCAAACACAATCTGGTCAGAAATAAATAAGTAGTTAGTTACTCATGTTGTTGGGGCTGAAGAAAAATGAGGAGAATGGGAGAAAACCTTGAACTGGATGGAGTATGGGAAGATTACACAGTAATACCGGCAATATAGCCCTCCAAGTGTAGTTTGCTCCCTCCAGAGCACTGTTTTAATATTAATGTACAGAAAAACAAGACCAATTTCATGAATCTCAATAAAACAATTCTTCCTTCAAAAATGGAAGGCTGGGCGCGATGGCTCACGCCTGTAATCCCAGCACTTTGGGAGGCCGAGAAGGCGGATCATGAGGTCAAGAGATCGAGACTGTCCTGGCCAACAAGGTGAAAACTCATCTCTACTAAAAATACAAAAATCAGCTGGGCATGGTAGTGCATGTCTGTAGTCCCAGCTACTTGGGAGGCTGAGGCAGGAGAATCGTTTGAACCAGGCAGGCAGAGGTTGCAGTGAGCCAAGATCACACCACTGCTCTCCAGCCTGGAGACAGAGCAAGACTCTGTCTCAACAACAACAACAACAACAACCAAAATGGAATAGGAGAGGGCAAAAAAAGCTTAAAAATAAAATAGATTGTAAAAACAACTATAATAATTTGCCCATGTGTATGATGTAGATTGATAAGTACTTTTCTGAATAATTTCTTTCTGGGACCAGAGGCAAGTTTTGAAGATGTAAGTGATGGGTGGGCACACATAGCTGCATAAATTAGTTCTTGGCAAAAAAGTTAAGTGGTTCATTCTTCACATTTGACAGGGTTCCCCAGAGATTTCCTCCAAGAGGAAAAATGTCAATAGGATCTGGATTAAATAACTAGGCATTCCTCTTTCCCATTTAGTCTTCCAAGTCTGCAGCCTATTGAAAGTTGGCCTTGTGCTTGTGGCCACTTCTGACTAAAGTGTCCAATCTGGGGTGGTCCTGGAGACGTTGGAGCTCTCTTTGAAGTCAACTTGAATTACTCAAGAACCTACAAGAGATCAGACTTCTTCATGAGATTGCTATATAATTTTAGAAGGCAGGTCCTGCTAAAAATGTTGCTATGTCACATCTTGAAGCATCTCAACCAGGATATATTTATTTGCTAGCATTGGAAAGATATTGAGATTACAATGAAGGCAGTTATTTATTTCAGAGACACACTTTCACAGGCATTATCTGCTTCCAAGGCCAGAAATTTTAAAAATATATTTACAGGCATTAATTACTTCACAGGTCAATAATTTAAGTACATAACTTAAGGCACCCGCCTTGTAAGTCCTTAAGTGATATATAAAACACAAAATAGACACATTATTTCTCATGCATTAGCTTACCACTTGTAAAGAGAGTTATTGAAGAAATGATTTAGAGAAGGTTCATATTCTTTTAGAAGCCTGGAATCTTATATTTTTGAATATCACTGAATTATGAAAATTATCTCCTTGTGGTCTTAAAATGACATTGAATGTTTTTACACCTTATTTCTTCCCAACGACTTGGAGAAGTCTTCTTAAGCATCTTGGATTTGCAACATAGGGATATATGTACATAGGTGTCTAAGAAGTTGTTAAGTAAATTCACAACATTCAAAAGCAAGAGATTCATTTAAAAGGAGATCACAGAAAAATTAGTAGGGAAATATAATTTCTCTGCTATGAGCTATACAAATAGCTGAAAATCATTCTTTCCTCCTTTTCACCAAGAAAGGCACAGTGACAGACAATTTTAAATGCAGGTGAGGGCTCGGTGTAAGTATTCACTAAAGGAGTCTTTTAGGCCTGGCATGGGGTGCACACCTATAACCTCAGTGCTTTGGGAAGCCAACATCTCCTTTTGAGGCCAGGAGATCAAGACCAGTCTAGGTAACACAGACTCCTCTCTACATTTTTTTTATTATTATTATTTTAATTAGCCAGGCATGGTGGCATGCCTGTAGTCCCAACTACTTGGGACTCGATTGGGACTCACAGGCAGCATTGCTCGAGCCCATGCACGCAAGGTTACAGTGAGGTATGATCCTGCCACAACATTCTGGGAGACAGAGTAGAACTCTGTCTTCAAAAAAATAAAAATAAAAAAGGAAATATTTCTGTAACTGATTGAATGAAACTAAAGAAGTGATAGAAATTCGAAGGGTGGTATTTTTGGACTTTAAAAGGTTTGGAGACTTTGCTACAGAGACAATATTGGAAGGTCTGTGCCTCTAAGCCTTCTAAAGATGCTTTTATTTCAGAAGGTATAGGGTGACAAATACATGACTGGATGCCTGAAGAAGGATGAAACAGCAGACTACAGTCTCGAGGGACTATGGTCAAAGAGAGGAAAGAGATAAACGAGGTTGGATCTTTACACTTATTTGATTTTTGAGACACGAACTAAAATGAGTATTTTTAAAAAAGGCTATGAATGATATCCTTGAAAAAAAATTGTGTGTGTGTGTGTACAAAACACACAAACAATGCTAATGCAGTATCAGGGAGTACAAAGAACCTCTGAAATATAGTCCAAGACCCTTAAAAAAAGAAAAAAAAAAATTCTTGTTCTAGGTTAGCTTTCTGTGTTTTCCCCAATAAAAAAGAATTAAGAAATCAAGATCAATACTCTCACCAGGAAAAGGGATTGCTCGATTGACTGGGAGATATTCATATCTTCATCAGATGAATATACCTATCCCCAAACATATCAGTGTCATGCGTCTGTGATTTGCCTCCTCCCTCACGACATCGATTTATCCACCCTAAAAATTCATACTCATCTATAAAGATCTTATGTATCCAATTATACTTTTTATTTGTAGGTATATGTATATACAATAGTATATAAAATTAAATATTTAAATTGCTTATGTATGTATATATAACTGAGTATGTAAGTGTATATGCATATATAAATTGTGTGCACAAATATATACACATATAAACGCTTATAACACCTGTAACAATTTTGAACTATTATTTCTGTAATTTTTTCTGAAACTAAAAGTATATTTATTTTGAAAATAACCAAATTTTCTACTCTTATGGACTCCAAAATTTTCACAGCACATAGTACATTTTCCTTTTATCTATTTTATTTATTTATAAAAGGAACTGGACATCCGAGTCAAATGTCACACAAATAAAATAAAAAGATGAGCAATGATGGGTATATTTTGTGCTATTGTTTGGAAAGCCTGAATATTCTGAACGAAGTGTAAGAAAGCCAGAAATTCATAATGAAACATGTGGTCAACAATTACTCTACATTAAAAGTATGAATCTGCACAAAGAAAATTTTAGCTTTCAAACTGAAAAAGATGGGGCTGTGTAAGATACACAGGAATTCCAGTTAACTATGAAATTGGATCAGTGGACAATTAAAAATTTTCAGTGAAGTGCTAATAATGGAAATGTTCACCCAAATTTGCCTTAGAAACCGGAAGTTAGACCACTGTAAACATCTGTAATTTATCTTCAGTGTAGGATGTGGTAGGTAAGTAACAGCAGGCCAGCGTTCCCACTGATATGTAGAACAGCTAAGTAAATCACAGAAAATCATATTGCCAGGGCCAAATTGCTATGTAAACAAGAACTGAATAAACTGAAACCTGAGAGAAGAGAATTGTACAGATGCGAGCTTATGACTGGCAGCTGCTTTTTCCTGAGGGAATTTGCCAATTCTTGGCAGGGGCCTTGAAGGTGAGTATCTGTAACTGGCTAATGAAAGGGCACTTCTAGGACGGAAAAAAAAAAAAAAAAAATTAGAGTTTGTATGTATGGTACTGGAGTAAAAATATTGGTAAACTGAAGGTCTTCAAGCACATTGTCAGCCTTCCCCAAAAGACTTTTGTAGAATAGTCTGTAGGAGGCTAAAGGGCAAGGCTGAAAGCTGTAATATAATCATCCACATTTCCAGAGACTTGTGGTTCTTAGATTCAATTTTTTTTTTTTTTTTTTGTTTAAGTAAAATGGTGAAAGTTGGAAGTCCTCCAGAGATCGTGGAGTTGACCCTGAGGATTTACAGAGACTTATTTTTTTTAACCTAAGGGCATTCAACAATTCTCAGTTCCTCTAGAAACTAAACATACACACTTGGTCCCTTGACAAATGGCCATCGCTCAGGAGAAGAGAAAGTAGGAGATACGTTGCTCTTCACGTCAAGCTGAAGTGGCAAAACACACAAGCAAATTCCTCCTAGTGACTTCTGTCAATTGTTGAAGAAGCATAAAGCAAATAAATGTTAAGACACTGGGTCATGCAACTGTGGGGGTTGGCAGGTCCAAAATCTACAGGGAAGGGCAGCACATTCAAAATGCACGTAATGGTTGATATTCCAGTCTTGAATCAGAAATCCACAGACTAGGCCACCAGATGGGAACCTCAGCAGGTTTTCTTTCTTTCTTTTTTTTCTTGAGACTGAATCTTGCTTGCTCTGTCACATAGGCTGGAGTGCAGTGGCGTGATTCTGGCTCACTGCAACCTCCATGTCCCAGGTTCAAGCGATTCTCCTGCCTCAGCCTCCTGAGTAGCTGGCACTACAGGCTCCTGCCACTATTCCCCACCAAATTTTTTTTTTTTTTTTGGATTTTTTAGTAGAGACAGGGTTTCACCATGTTGGCCAGGATGGTCTTGAACACCTGACCTTGGGGGATACACCTGCCTCAGACTCCCAAAGTGCTGGGATTACAGGTTTGAGTCACCGAGCCCAGCCAAGGGAACCTCAGCAGAATTTCTATGTCATAGTCTTGTCATAGAATTCCCAGTCCTCCTCCTTTTTTTTCTTTTTTTTTAAGAAAACCTCAATCCTTGCTCTTAACTGATTTGATGGGGCCCAATGGTATTATGGAGAGTAATCTGCTTTATTTGTTTTCTGATTATAAATGTTGAGCATATCTAAAAAATACCTTCATAACAACGAGACTAATTAGTTTGATCAACTGTGTACCACGTCTTAGCCAACTTGACATATAAAATTAATAATCAGAGTGATAAGCAAATAAATAATCTGATAAACAAAAGTAAAGCTTTCCAGTAAAAAATAACCTACTCTGGAGTCTTCGTGTTCTTTACACATATTGTGTGGTTAAAAATAAATTTTACTATACATGCAAAACCGCACGATTATGTGATTAATATGCAAGAATAAAAATAGAGGTAGAGAGAAACCATAACTGAAAAACAGATTTAGCAAACTAAGCTGAAAAATAGCTATATTTAATATATTTAAAAATGTAAAAAATATGGAAAAATAGATAATAATTGAGATAAAATGAATCAAAAGAGCATTCTAAAACTGAAAATAAAATATCTGACATTCATAAATTAACAGAGAGGTTTTACAGCAAATTGGATACAGAAAAATGTAAGTTTAATCTCTCAGAAGCCAAAACAAAAATTCTCAAGTGAAGTCAGATATATAGCATATACACAAGATACAGAAAATAAAAATATGAAAATGAAAATTACATAAGGTCATTGAATGCTTATGAAGCAGAATCAAAAGTTGCAAGACATGAAATCAGATTTCCAGAAGGAGAAAGAAAATGAAGTCGAAGTTGTATTCTAAGAGAAAATAGGTAAGAAATTTTCAAAAACTGGTGAAAAATGACAGCCTACACATTCAATAAAATGTGAGAACTCCCAAAAGGATAAATGAGAAGAAAACCACATCTAACCCAGTTATACTCAAAATGTTAAATACTCAGGACATAGAGAAAACTATAAAAGTACCAAGGAGAAAGACACATTAATGTCAAAGTAGCAAAGTGGGTAATAGTTGTTGTTTCAGTAAAAATAACAGAAACCAGTACACAATGGAATGACTTTTTTTTTGAGGCAAAGTCTCGATCTTGTCACCCAGGCTGGAGTGCAGTGGAGCGATCTCGGCTCACTGCCACCCCTGCCTCCTAGGTTCAAGCGATTCTCCTGCCTCAGCCTCCCGAGTAGCTGGGATTACACGCACCTGCCATAATGCCCCGCTAATTTTTGTGTTTTTAGTAGAGACGGGGTTTCACCATGTTGGCCAGGCTGGTCTCAAACTCCGACCTTAGGTGAGCTGCCCCCCTCGGCCTCCCAAAGTGCTGGGATTCCAGGCATGGCCTGGAATGACATCTTAAAGCATTGATTAAAAAAATAGCTAGCAGTATAACATTTTATATTGTATTAAAATAGGTTTCAAAGAAAGGTGAAATAAGTATATTTTTGGAAAAAAAAAACAGGGAATTTATCCCAACAGGCATTCACTAAAAGAAATAATAAACTGGTATTTTCAGGCCTAAGGAAAATGATCCCAGATAAAATCACAGAAAGAAATGAAGAATACCAGAACAGCAACTACATGGTAAATATAAATAATTGCTGAATATACAAAACAAAAATAGTCATGTCTTTGGATATAGAAATAAAGTACATGAAAATAATACATAGAAGAAAAGGGGGAAAATGTTCAAAGTATTCTAAATTTCAGCCAGTTTGTGAAAATACGTTGAATTGTACAGTTTTGGCATGCACATTTTTCATTATAATTTTTCTTCAATACAAAGTTATCATCTTTCATGTCTTTCCACTTTCCATTTGACTCCACCACCTTCACCCACCAACGACATCCAGGCTTATACATCCAATTATAAGTCAAAAAAAAAAAAAAAGGAATGTAAAGAAAACTACATAGAATAAGAAAACAAAACAAAACAAGGAAATACTAGGATTCCACAAATGTCAATATTTTTCCAAATTTGTATCAGATCTTTTGTACTTTAAGAACTAAAATTAAAATGAACTGTCATTCATTCAATTGAAATCTCCTCTGTCTTTTTCTCCCTTTCATTAGATCCTTACACAACCTCCATCCTGAGGCTGGTATGCATCTTTTTCATTCATATTTTATATTTTTACAATTTTGGTAAGAATACTTGCCCTTAACAGAATGCATCATTTCCATCCTCCCCACAAAACAGTCCTTCTCATTTTACTAACCTGCATGATAATCAAGCCAATTTTTCAACATAAAAACCTAGGAGTCATTGAGCTTTTCTCCAACTTTACTCATTTATTCCATAAGAAAATCCCTTCTGACTTCTAATGTACGTCCAATTCCTTCTCACTGCCTCTGCTGTTCCCATTCCAATACAAATCATCCTAAGCCATCATCTCAGCTCTCATTTAGTCCCTTTGCTTCTTTTTCCATCATTCTATGGCTACTCTCTACCCAGTAGTGAGAATGATGATTTTTAAATGCAAAACTTTTGCATTTAAATGCAAAAATTTTTAAATGCATGGCATTTCTCTGCTCAAAACCCACCAATGACTTTGCATCACATTAGAATACAATCTAAATCCCTTAGCCCAATTTACAACATCCATATGATGCAAGCTCCTGCCTGTCACTTTGGCCTCATCCTTTTCCCTTCTTTAGCCATGTAAACCTAAACTGGCCTTTCTGTTTCTTAAATATGCTACATTTATTTCTACCTCAGCCTTTTGCATTTGCTATTCCATTGAATGAGACTCACTCCCTCACTTACATTTTTATAGACTATTCAGCATTCCTCTTTAGTACGTTTATGTTTTATTATTCCCTCTTGTTTCACTTGCTCTGTCATATTCTTTTCAATTTGTAACAGATACTTTATATATTCTGATTTAACAATAGGGTAATATATTACTACAAATATCTTCTTCAAGTTTGAGATATTTCTTTTAACATTGGTAACAGTTCATTCTGCACTAGAGAAATGTTTAATTTTAATATAGTCAAATTTATCAAGCATTCATTTTATGGTTACTCTTCTTTGTATCTTATTCAAAAATTATTTTTCTAAGCCAGTGTCATCAATATGGTCTCACAGTCTCTTCACTTTTATATTTTTAAAGCTTTTCTTTTGATATTTCAATTACTTTTACCATGCAGATTTGTGCTTGTGTGAACATGTGTGTGGTGTGAGCAACAGATCTATTTTTAAATAAGAATTTACTGGAGATATTCATTTAATCATTGATTTTAAATTTCAATTTTGTAATGTAAATATGTCTGGTATGCCCACCATCTGCTTTAGAGCCTTCTATCTGTTCCATTTATCTACTGGTTCCAGTATTACACTAATAACATACTGTTAGTTTCTTACTCTTTACAACTATTACCTGATATCTATCCAAATAAACATACTTCCTTATCCATCTTTTAGAAAAATCATCTTAGGGTCCTGGGTCTTTGTGACATGGATTTTTATTTATTTATTTTTCATTTGGACATGGATTTTCTACATGGATTTTTAACATCAGTATGTTATCATCTGTTAAAAACAAAGCAAAACAATAAACAAGAACAAAATATTCTTGCAAAATATTTTATTGGAATTGCAATTAATTTATGTGAAACATACAAGCACTTCTTGGTCTCAAATACACATGTATCTCCATTTATTTAGGACATCTTAATGCCTTTCACTATAATTTTACATTTTTATTTTGATATGTAGCTGACTTTTCCATATGAATTAGTGGGACTCTATTAGCTTTCTAGAGATATTGTGCTATTGTGAGTGAGATTTTTTAACGTAATCTTTTGATAAGAATAGTCACTTCTAGTGTGCAAAACTGTTATGCATTCTAGTAAATTGAAGAAAATTCATTATATATGCATATTAACATCAATATAATTACAATCAATATAATAAATAGGCTTTTCATTATATATCTCTGTATAATTTATAATTTTCTTGTGAGTTTTTCTTATAATCTGATAGAAATAACTCACTATAGTATATTGTTAGTAATTTTTTGTCTATTATCATATTGTTAATCTTCTTTTTCTGTTAATGTTTGATTGGTGCTTCATTTTCCATTCCTTAGTTTCAAACTTTGTCATTGTAGATTCCCTTGTTAGTATAGGCAATAATAGGTTGACTATAATACATAGAATTGACATTAGTTCTATTTCTCCACCCCTCAATGATTAATTTTCCCTTAAATTCAATATTTTTGTCACCACTATTATTTCCTTCTTTCCTCACAGCTACTAATTGTCTAAATTCTTATTTTTCTGTGCTCCCCCCCTTTTTTTTTTTTAACTGAATCACAAATTCTTCCATAACTTCATAAATTTCCTCTCAATCTCCTGAGGATAAATGGGTTTCATCTTGTTGGAGATAAGATAAATCTCCCAGAGCCTTCTGACAGATTCCAAAAGGGACCGTTTGTGATTCAAACTCTGTTTAGAGCTGTCATCCTGTAATATTTCTTCACCAGCATCTTTGGCCTCTCCAATCTCCCAAGTTTTCCTCTTTTTTGTGTTTATTCTTTGATTTTAACGTGACAACAAAATGCTGGATGTACATGAACTCTCTTATTGGGCAAGGCAGACAAGACTGAATTTTTTTTTTTTTTTTGAGAATATTGAACCGACCATTTATTTCATTAACTTCTTCTTCTTAATATTGCTATTAAGAAATCCATAGTCATTCTGATCTCTGTTTGTATAACAGCCATGGATTTATTTATTTCAGAAGCCTGTAGAAGCTTTTGTTTGTCCATATTCCTGAAACTTTTTGGTATTGTTCTTCGGTGTGTGTATGTATTTATCAAAATTGCAGAACGCTCATCAGGCACTTTCAGTCTGCAGTTTCATGCCATTCTCTTCTGGGATAGTCTATAAGTTTTTCATTGTCCCTCTGCTCCATTTTTCTTGTTCAGTCATTTTGGAATTCCTATTTATTAGATATTCGTCCTCCTGGCTTTTCCCTTTAATTTTACAGTCCCTTGGCTCCTACTTTCCATCTCTTTGTCTTCTTGCTTTACTTCGTAGGACATTTTCCTGTTATTCTCCCAGCCCTCTATTGAAATTTTTATGATTCGTACTATATTTTTAATTTCCAAAGACAATTTTTCTTCTATGTGAATTCATGCTTTATATTACATATATAGCATATAATATTTTCCACGGGTGGTTACAGTGACACCTTCCACCCTGTATCTTCTTTCAGTAACTTGCCATTCCATAATCAAGAGGAAAAATTCTATACCCCTCCCATTGAATCCCCATCAAGATGTGGAATCTAATTCCTCTCCCCTTGAATATTTTGTAATGGACAGAACGTAAGTAGCTAAGGTGATACTGCATCATTTTTGAGCTTGGGTGGGGCAAGTTGAAGAAAGATGGCTTTGCCTTTGGAACTTGAAAACTTGTACTACTGCCCCCCGAGTTACCATGGACGCTATCCAGTTGTCTGACTACAACTAGACTTTCAGGAGCTCCCATTGGGCTGTACAGAAACCACATGGGAAAGTCATTGGACCACATAAGGACAGAGTGAGAGCAGAAGTGAAAGAGCAAGCAGAAAGAGAGAGAGAGAGGGGGGGGGGGGGGGGGAGAGAGAGAGAGAGAGAGAGACATTCAGTCAGCCCTCAGGAACTCTAGCCCCTCACCTACCATTTGACTGCAACTTCATAAGTAACTCTAAGTAGAGAAAAACCCGGCCAAAACCTTTCCAAGGTCCTGAAACCCAGGAATCACGGCCGATAAAATTATTGTTGTTGTGCTAAATTATTAAATTTTGCAATGTTAGGCAGCAATGGTCAACTTAAAATGTAATTGATCATTGTTTTATGAGTATTATGTATATAAAATTACATTGCACAATATCTTACATACCTGTGAAACTTGGTGCTTCCTTGGGGGTTTTATTTCCTCTGCATATTCCCTAACTTTTCTAGTTGCTCTTTCTCCCTATTCGTGTGTGTGTGTGTGTGCACGCATGTGATTTTTAGTGATAGCTTTCCTCAAATGTCTTAACTGATAATTTAACTAGTTATACATCCTATGATCCAAATATTTTTTAATGAGAAAATTTTAGAAACTGTCATTTTCTTCTAATACCCATATTGCTGTTGGAAAGTCTAGTCAAATCCGATTTTCATTTAATTATGGTAAAAAAAGAGAGTGGCCGGGCGCGGTGGCTCAAGCCTGTAATCCCAGCACTTTGGGAGGCCGAGACGGGCGGATCACGAGGTCAGGAGATCCACACCATCCTGGCTAACACGGTGAAACCCCGTCTCTACTAAAAAATACAAAAACCTAGCCGGGCGAGGTGGCGGGCGCCTGTAGTCCCGGCTACTCTGGAGGCTGAGGCAGGAGAATGGCTTGAACCCAGGGGGCGGAGCTTGCAGTGAGCTGAGATCTGGCCACTGCACTCCAGCCTGGGCAACAGAGCGAGACTCCGTCTCAAAAAAAAAAAAAAAAAGAGAAAGACTATTCTGAGAATGTGTAAAAGATCTTGTCCTTGTGGTTTTAAAATCTCATAATAATAATTATAGAAATTGCACTCTTTCATTTATGTGGTAATGTATCATCAAGTACCTTTGGTCTGACCATTAATGTTTTGGAAACACTATTGTCCAACATTATGTCTTTGAAAAATATTATGTAAATTAATATTTTATCTTTGCATTTTCTGATCTTTATTTGCTTCTTGCCCTCTCTTTACATTTTATATTACAGATTTACTAGACCTCAATTAATCCCTATTTTTCCCAGAACCTCCTTTAACATTTTCTTTGATTATTTATTTTTGGAATACAATTTGTGCTTGCTTCAAATAACTCTTCTTTATAAGAATGTACTGTACTTTTTCCAGTCCCTTGGAAGATATGATTTAATTTTTCTAATGTTCTTAACTCTTCTCTGACTTATTTCTTGGTCCCCTAGAGAGTGATGCTCTATTTATTAAATGAGGTTTTTTTGTGCTACTGGATTTCCTAAAGTATAAGTGACATTTTATTATTCTTTTCTAATTTTGCAAAAGTTTCATTAGAGGCTTAGGTGACTTTTCTCTTTCCTTACAAGCCTGACCATTAAATGAACACCAAGACTACAAGCTATCCAAATAGGACTGTCAAGCAGTTCGCAAGCAGTAGCATGGTAGCAGCTGCCAGGCTGGTTTGTCACACTTCCGTGGATGTGGTCACTAAAGACCCAATGAGTTCAAACAGATGTAGACATTACTTACTCCGTGAGCAGAGGAGGCAGCATAAGTTTCATGCTAGTATCAGTTTCTCTTGCCCCCTCGTTCATGGGGGTGATGTGGCATCACAACTCACTGAGCATATAGTGGGTCAGTATCACAGCTGAGAGACATTGAGCCCAGGAGACCGTCAAGAGAACCTGTAGCTTTATCTATTTACCTGGAATGTACGCAAGCTTCATCAGAAATGAGAGGGAGAGATTATCATCTATCCTCAAATATCACTTGGGAATGAGCTATATTATTATTATGAAATGTAAATGAATCTAAGTGAATTAGCTTTCAATCTCTAGAAGTGAAGAAAAGTGAGAAATCTATAAGCAATCGTCTTCTAGCAAGGTTAGCATATGTCTATTGGAATTGGAGAACTCTAATACAAACTGCACATGAAAAAACATGAAGACAACGAGCTGCCATCTTTACTCTACTGCAAAGATAATAAGCTTTACGCTAGGTAGTGACATCCAATTTTTAAACCACCATCACTTCTAGGAAGATACCTTATTGGGTGTTTTGCTTATGTTAATAGCAGAGGTGGGTATAGGGGAAAGAGAAGTGAATTGATATAGCTCCTTGTTAAGAAGAAAGTTAAAACAAAAATAGTGTAAGTTAAAGGTGAAAATTAAACCCACTTCCATCTCAGCTTTCTTCTACATTACTAATCATCAGTGTTTATGTCTGCTCTGGTGATTAGAATAGCCATTATGGAAACCCAATCCACGTTTACTTTATACATGTTGTTGATCTGTTGTATCATCCAGTTGTTCCTTGTGCTTCTAATATATACTTAATTCATTTTTTCTTTAGCTAGGAAAGCAAATAAGAGTGAGTAGGCTATCATGTTGAAGGAAGCTTAACTTTAAAAAAATACACTTTTACTGAGTCAAAATGAATTGTAATTTCTAATTGCTTTTAAAATAATTGTGTTCGATGTCTATTGATAAATAAAATATAGCTGTGAAGATCGTGTTAATTTGTATATTTTGGTAGAATCTCCAAATTTCAAAAATATTTTAAACATTTTTACATATTATTTTATATGATTAGCTCTGCAAGCCTTCTTTAATAATATTTAACTAAAATCAAAGTTATAATGAGCTCCATCCTTATTAAAAAATATCTTAAAAGTCTTAATACTACTAAAAATTAAACAATCTTTTTGGTTAAACTAACCATTAAATACTTATTGTTTGGATGATTCTTAAAAATGTAATGACTAGAGAATTGTAAGTAATAGAATCAAAATATTTACATAATTTAATAAAATATTTAATATAGCTGTATTAAAAATCAGCCCGTCCATTTTGTATGCCTGTCATTCTATATACAATAAAGTTAATTGAGCATAATTTATTCTTCATAATTCTGTTATAATTATTACACGTTCAATTGGCTTCTAGAGATGTTCACAAAAAGTATTTCTATACATATTTCCAGTTACTTCAAAATTTTTAAACCAAACAAAATTTAATCTGAAGGTTTTTTCATATTTTTCTTTAAAAAAGTATAAAAAGAAAACATATTGGAAGGTATTCTTTTCAACTTGTCTAGACAAACTCATTTGATGTGCTTAAAGCCTACAAAAATGTTGGTGTGTATATATAGTGGTCATGTGTGAGTAGGGTAGAATGATGGTGAATGGCTTTCTGTTAGTACTATTAGTATATTCTGTAACTTTAAACAAAGATCATAATAGAATTATTAACATCAGCTTTTTTTAAAAAAAATTACTTACTATACTTTAATTTAGATTATTTCTATCACTGATACCTTCCAGATAATTTTTTAATTTGAAATTTTCTGTTTTTCTTTTGTATTACTTGTAATTTACTTTTGTTGCCAACTAAAAAAGGTGCGGTTTTTTCTTTCCAACATTTTAATGTCCCTAATTTAAAGAATCACTGTTATTTCCCATTGTGTAATTTTCAATTTACATCCATTTCATTTTTAGTAAAACAGAACCAATTGCTGACTGAAAAAAAAGAACTCAATATATTTTCATATAATTTCATGCTTAATTTCATTTGTGATCCTCGGTCCCTTCACATAGCAATAAAGATAACACCATTAAAATTCCACAACTTAATCTCATTTTTTAGCTAAGTTGTTTGCTTGCATCCTTTAGTCTTGTCAAGGGAAAAGGAAATGAGATGAATTCACGATGCTTACTTCTAGTCAGTTTATAAAAAAATAAATAAATAAAAGCCTGAGGTTACCAGTAAGCATCTCTGTCTAATATAAGAATAAATAACTACTTCAGCTTCTGCAGCAACTGATTGTATTACGATGTTCCAATAAAACCCTCCCTGCTGAATCTAACAATTACTTAAAAATTAGTATAGTCACTAAAGAAAGTAAGATGAATGGAATGGATTAAAGAGGTAACTAATGATGCATAGCAGTTTTCTCAAGCAAGAACCAAATTTAATTGTTTTTAATCCCTTTGAGAAAGCATTACAGCAGTTTTATATTTGGCTTAAAACTTTCAACCACTACCAGAATTCAAATTTTTAGAAACAAGAGGCAAAGTATGAAAATAAAATAATTTTTTGTCTGTTAGAATTCCAAGTGATACTTAGTAAACTAAACAGGAAAGAGGGGAAAAAGACAAAATATATTTTGAGAATCTAGAATAATAAATACAATATTAACCGCTCACTTAAGTGTTGGAAGTCTTAAATCCTCTGTAGGACTTTCTGTAACAAATGTTGAGAATTATTCATGTTTTGGGGCAAACTTTCTGTAATGGAGGCTGTTTAATGCTATGTTAGTGCATTTTATCATTTCAGAACATTTTGTTATATAGAAACTATATATTTGTTTAATAGTTCATTATTATAAACTATGACCAGGATTCTGAATTTTCCAGGACAGTCACAATTTCAAATATTTCCCCAGACTATAATTTGGATTTAGCAAGCAATGACAGTATGGCAAAGGAATTAAAATAAATTAAATAATAGTAAAAAAAAATCATAATTAGTCTATATTTAAAATACATTATTTAACAATCAAAAATGTATTTTAAATAAGTGAAAATAATTTTAGACAGCTATACTTTATATAGAATACTGTATCCAACTTCCAAAGGATGTAAGTATAATAAAATACATGTCAAGGAAATGAATCTAATCAAGGAAAAAAGTCAGTCAAGAAATGAAGATATCCGCATAAGAGTCAAAAGAGAAAAAGAAACAGATAAATGCTTTTAAATATTGTAAGATACATCTATATTATTACAATGTATATCAGTTTGGTTCAAGCAATGTTTACAAAGCTTGTGCAATATGTTAGAATCAGGACATTTAATCATGAAGTCTTAGTTTTTGCTTTGCTGTGGTCTGCAAATATAAACTTTTTAACATATATTAGTTATTAAAATATTCCATTTCAAGATCCAGATTATTCTCTCATTAAATTAGCTTAATCTCATTCAGTATCCCCCTTTTATTTTCAATTATTTTAGAGATTTTAGAAATCTCATCTCTTAAAAGCAGTTGCTTGGGGTGATGTCATGGGGAGGTCTGTCTAGTTTGAATTATTTGTATTAACTTGACTTTCTAGTAGAATAATTCTTCTCATAAAAATAAACATCGGATCCCTTATTTTGTTTTATTATTGTACAGAAATAAATAGGCTGTTAGGAAGCAGGTATTCAAGGAATTATTTCTGTTTGTTTAGTAGAAATAAATGACTAAATAAAATAGGCTGTTAACATTTTACTCCTTGAGCAAATCATTCCATAAAACTGTTTTAGTTAAGTTGTATCAGGCAGCCAATTTTAGCAATAAATAAGCCTTTGTTGAAATTTATTACTTGATTCTGACATTGTTTAGCTACAAATATGTATAAACAAATGTATATCTGGGCACATAAGAGAAACATTCACAATAAATTATCTTTTTAATCCAACTGAATGCATAGCTACAATATGCATAAATTTATCTTAGATCAATATCCAATCAACAACACTTCCTTCAAACATTTCACTATTGAACTGATTCACACTGTAGTACTTTATATTGAGATCTCTGTATATGGGAAAAGAAAACTAAAAATGTCTTTGGTCAACTGAAAACATGGGAAAAAAGAGAAAAATAGGTTTGTTCTGATATTTTGAAATTGTGGTTAAGATATTACCACAACTGATGAGTCTACATGATAATGAAACAGGTGACAACAATAATTCAAAAGTTTTTATTTATAAGACTGACTGCAAAATGATGCTTTGAAAGAGAAGGCCAAGTTTCATACAAAGTAAATGTTAAAGTCTAGTTCAAAATTACTATCAAAAATGAGAATTGAACATTTTCATTTGGAATCATTGAACTGATTAAAATGCAAATAACCCTATCAGTCTCTTTATTTTATGAGCCAGATTTCGGTTGCTATATGGCTTGTGGCCAGAAGACAAAGGAAATGTGTGGTCATACTTTCTGTATTTTAAATTGTGACTGCATACTATTTTGCTTTCATATCATTGTTCTTAAATAATTTACCAGTTTTCATTATTTTATCTCCAAATTCATGAACACCTATTTGTGTCTTGCCTTTAACTTTTTAATTTAACATGTTGGCTGATTTTACTTTAGTAATCCACGATCCCAGATGATCAACTTAAAGCGAGATTTCTTCTTTTTTATTCTCCAGGTTAAGTTTAAATAAGATGATAATCTTTCATTTGGAAATATTTGCAATCCTGTATGTGTGTGTGTGTGTCTGTGTGTGTGTGCGCGTGTGTTTGTGTGTTTCAACATTCTACACATTTCCTCTGGTTTGCATGCTTCCTGCATATTAAACAGATCTGTAGGGAAATATGTTGGGAAAGAAGTCCAGCCACCAACCCACTAATATGGCGCATGGCCAACATGTAATTACAACTTACACTGACTTCCACTTCTTACTATTTCCTTTAGATTTTTCTTTTCATGTATATAATTAAAACTTCATTGAATTAAATATGCTTTTTGAGAGAAACTATTGTATTTTTTCATTGAGGTGTGCCCTAAGTTTGAACAATGCTGGGCATTTGAATAAAACTTGAGAGATTTTAAAGGATTTGCATATGTATCACCTAATTTTGATTCTCAAATTACAGTTTATATAAATAGATGCTATTATTTTATTTAAAACTATAAAAACTGAGACTGTAGGAGATGAGGTCATGTTTTCAAGGAATCTTGGCTGCTAATCCATGCTGGAGTTGAAGCTCCACGGTTCTTTTCTCTATAAATGGTTGTCAGTGTATTTTTAGACCAAAGCAACTTCAGCCTTTAAAATTTATTGCTGAGAGGTGGATGTATTCAATCTGAAACTTGTCCCGAAGATAAAGTTGTTACTCTGTGGTGTCTTACATATATTTACTAATATGCTTCTTTTTTACTAGAGTGAAATAATCCAAGTTTCCTGACTATATAATACTAGATTTGAATTCTAGATATGTAATTTATTAGCTAAACTGATAGATATGATAGGCCACTTCCCTAAGCTTCAGTTTCCTCTTGATAAAGTAGGAATGACAATCATTGTCTTGCAATAGTCTTGAGTAGATTAGAAATTCAGTATTTAAAGTGCCTAGCAATAGCTGGCACACACTATGCTCTCAATAAGCAGTAACTAGTATTAACTTAATTATTTTATGTTTACAAGTATTACACATATTTTATTTTTAAAAACAAAGTGGTAATATGTCAATATATATGTAGTAAAAATGAATGGAACAGAGTATGTTTGGGGTTTAAAAAGAGGAATCTCTGGAGGACTAACAAAAATTTCATATCCTATACTAGTCATGGCAAATATATGTATTTGGTATTAATTTATTTCATAATCAAGACAAATAAAATTTAAAAATAATTATTTGAGAAAATTGTGAGGATAAACTTCAGTGGGAAGAGGTAAAAGACAAAACTGTATCAGTTTCTAGGAATGTTACAGTAAATTTACTCTGAACTTAATTTAAGGGTAGTTCACCTGGAGATTAGCTCAAAGTGAGCCATCGTTTTTGACCCTACTGCATTTTTCAGTTCCCGTTTCCCTCCTTGTAGTAATTCTACAAGGCATATACCAACTTATAGTCATCCCTTCTCTCCCACAATTAGATTAAAATGAAAGAATCAGGGGCAACCTGCTCAGATCCCCTTCCAGGCTGTGGAAGCTTTGTTCTTTTGTGCTTTGTAATAAATCTTGCTGCTGCTCAAAAAAAAAAAAAAAAAAAAAAAAAATGAAAGGATCAGAACAAAAGCTATAAAGTTTTTCAAAAGTACCCACATGTTAAGATTAAATGCAGATTATTTGGAATAATGGAAAATTAAAGCAAAGTAAAACCGCAGCATAAGACAACTGACAGTAAGATCAGTTCATCTCTAGGAAATCCTGAAGAAGCTCAAGCTTGGAGCAACGAAACATAATTTTGTAAAGAAACTACAGGACACTGATCATAGTAATTAATTAAAGATTTGGATTCAGAACATTAAGGGAGGTCAGGCTCATGTTTCTCTTCCCACTATGAACCATACACAGAAACTTAAAAAATAAAAACAAAAACAAACAAAAAACATATGTGATCAAGACTTTGGTCGAATTTGATTGGAGTCTTTCTTTGTAGGCCCAATAAAATGTTTGTTATTGTTTCTAATTTGCTGGATGCATATAATAAAATACTGTGCAACAGTTAGATGCAATAATACAGATGCAGAAGTTATGATACTATATTATAAGTCTTTCATATATATATATATATATACACACACACACATACTGTTGAGAAAAATGAGAAAATAGAAAAAATGAGAAATAATGAAACTACATTCATGTAAATTTAAACATACACTTCTAAAACTATAGTCACAATTTTTATGTCACCATGTCATATTCAAATTATACACTCATAATTTAAAACATTCCTCTTAAAGAGATTTAAAAAGAGACTTAAATATGTCAAGAAGTATTATCTCCCCATCCTGTATTTATGAGTGTATTTTTCCTTCTTTTATTTTTATCACCACTGTTGATACAGAATTACAGAGTCTAATGGTGTCTCAAATTTAATTTCACTCAACTGCTCTGCTTTTAGTTTTCATCAAACTGGAAACCAAAGGAATTAAATGATTTTCCTATAACCATACTGACATTTAGTGGGAGAGCATGGAATTCAACTTGTCTTATGATATACCCTACGGAAAAAAAAAAAAAAAAAAAAAAAAAAAAAAACTACAAGACTATTTGACTGTATTTTATCTTATTATTTCACTGTAAGCCACTTTAAAACTTGATTGCTCATTTAGTCTACAAAAATTTCTGTAGTTAATATCATATATGATGTAGAAAGACAAAAATGATTTCCCTGTAAGTTAAACAAAAAGAGAATATCTATTCTCACTCCTTGCACTTAACCTAACACTAGAGATCCTAACCACTGCAATTAGTAAATAGAAATACAATCACAGGTGTACTAATTGGAGATGGAGAAAAATACCTTTTTTAAAAAAATCCTTTGAAACACTAACAAACTTATAGAAAGGTAAAACTAACGTATAAATAATTTATTTTTTCCTCATCCATTTGACAGCAAGCTGTCAACTTGACGAATCATCATTCCTGAGTAATTCAGTGGACAGATCCTACAAAAGGATATTCTTACATGACCTCAAATGCTCTGTAAAAATTGGTAATGTAATATTAATTTGTTATTATAATCCAATTCTCAGATTCCATTTAAACTTCACCAGTTATTCCAATAATATCCTGTGTAGTACAAATAACCACCTCAAATCATGTGCTACATTTAGTTGTCTTGACTTTTGGCATCTTTGAGGCTAGAAGAGTATCAGTCCTTCCTCAACTTGAAGATTTAGGCGACTGCAATTATAACAGATGAGTTGTATTGTAGTATCTACTTCAATTTAGCTTTGATATTTCCTCATGTTCATATTTAAGTTAGGCATTTAGAGTAGGCTTATCATAGAAACGGTGCTATGTTCTTTCTGTAGACAGGTGCGTTTCCACTTATCCCTTTACTGACAGTGACACTCAATTTGGTTAACTAATTAAGTCTTCTCCACTAGAAAGATTTACATTTTCCCTTCAGAATTAATACATCTTTTATAGAAGCTTAAAAACAATAAACAAACAAACAAACAAAAAGCTATGTGAATAGCTGGGCGTGGTGGCTCAAACCTGTAATTCCAGCACTTTGGGAGGCTGAGGTGGGCGGAGCACGAGGTCAGGAGATGGAGACCATCCCGTAACATGGCGAAACCCCATCTCTACTAAAAATGCAAATAAATAAGTAAATAATATAAAAAATAAACATATTAGCTAGGCGTGGTAGCAGGCGCCTGTAGTCCCAGCTACTAGGGAGGCTGAGGCAGGAGAATGGCGTGAACCCAGGAGGCGGAGCTTCCAGGGAGCTGAGATTGTGCCACTACACTCCAGCTTGGGCGACAGAGCACGACTCCGTCTCAAAAGAAAAAAAGAAAAGAGAAAATAAAAGAAAAGAAAGGAAAGGAAAGGAAAAGAAAGGAAAGGAAAGGAAAGGAAAGGAAAGGAAAGGAAAGGAAAGGAAAAAGAAAAGAACTATGTAAATATCCCACTCTTCATAAAATGTTCTAATCAATTAATAAATTGTATCTGTATAGACTAATGGTTTTCTATCTTCTTCAATGGGTTGTAATCCATCACTAATATTTATTTTGATGTTCAAGTCATATTAATCTGCTTCTGAATACTTTAGACAAGTTCCATTTATTCTTTGAGCATTTACTTGCTTTTTGGCCCAGAAGGGTTGAGTTTATCTTGTACTTACAGTGGACAACCTGTGAAATCACCTATATCTCAAAAGATCTCTGGTTCCTCTTAGTCAAAAATGATATTTAGAAACAAATATCTCTGTAATATGTGTACTCATTGCTGTTGGGATACTGCTTTCCTCAGACCCTCCTCATTGGACACAATGAAGAAATATTTGTACACACACATACTATATATAGATATATTTCTTTTTGTTGTTGTTGAGATAGCTCTGAATATAGATCATACCAAAATGTTGAATGCTTTATTTGGATCTACTTCTGTGAAGAAAAGTAGAGAATACTAATTGGCATATAGAAACATTACTGGTGGTGGCATTCGTCTTTCTTACGGGGTCTACATGGTGTGTTTTCAGTTCAGTGAAGGATGAATAATCTTTACAAAGTAATCATTTCTATAATGAAGTCAAGAAGACTTTTCCTCTTCATAATGGTAGAGGTCAGATCTTAGCACAGCGTTCTTGGGTTCTGTGCTGCTGGTGGAGCTAAGACTTCTGCCCCTACAGGTGTTGTTAAAAGTGAGCAAGTCCCCCATGGCCCCCTCCAGAACATTCTTATATCAATCTGAATAAATATGTTTAAAACATGAGTTCACACCAGTATTTCTAATTGCTCTCCAATAGCACAAAAGTGATTCTAATTTTCTTGCTTTTCTTATTTGCAACTTTCTTCTATGAGAGAAAGAATACTTGTTATAATGCTCCTTAGTATATTTACTTATTGGATCAATCCTCCTGCACATAACAAATCTCCCATCTCTTCCACCTCTCTCAGGATACTTCATCTAGTAATTCCTGCCCAGGCTCTGAAACTTCTTGCTGGATCCTCCTGTGCATGGCTGCCCTGCTCATTCTGCCCTCATCTGACCCTCCCACTGGGCCACTCTACTGAGTGTATGCCCACCATACCCTTTGCTGACTCTGAATGCCCACAGCAGTCCAAATCCCTGTACAGTAACTTTCCATACCTCTCCTGATGCTCCACATCAGCTCCCATCTCTAAGAATGCCTCCTTACCCTAATTTAGTTCTGAAACCTCATTCTATGCAATAGGGGCCTTTTCAACCTGGAAAGTAGATAAATAGGTTAATCTTCTTCAATAGAACTGAATTGTTTAAGAAAAAAGAGAAGAAAAAGGGATGAGGAAAGAAAAGATGCAAAATTGTCTTTATTCAGACAACCTGATGATGTATGTAGAAAATCCTAAGAAATCTATATTTTAAAAAACTTCTATAGTTGCTAAATAAATTAAGGTCATGGTTCACAGAGTCAAAATAAATACAAAATATATTTCTATGTACTAACATTACATTATTGGAAATTGAACTCTAGCATACTATGCCTTTTACAATAGCACAGAGAACATAAAACACTGATGATAAATGTAACAGGATAATATGTAAAATCTCTACACTAAAATCTGTACAAAATTGTTGAACGAAAGAAGTGCTAAATCAATGGAAAAGTATAACATATTCATATATAAGAAGATTCAACGTTAAAATTTATTATGGACTGGATGTTTTTGACCCCCACCAAATTTAAATGTTAAAGCCCTAATTCCCAGCATAATTAGATTTGGAGATGGGGCCTCTAAGGAAGTAACTGAGGTTAAATGAGGTCCTAAGAGTGGGACCCTGATCCTCTAACATTGGCATCTTTATAACAAGAGAGGGAGAATTCTTGCTCTCTGTCTCTGTCTCTGTCTCTGTCTCTCTCTTTCACACACACACACACACACACACACACACACACACACACACACACACCTTGGAAAGGACATGGGAGGACATAGCAAGAAAGCAACCATCAGCAAGTCAAGAAGAAAGCACTAATCAAAAAGCAATCCTGGTGCACCTTGATCTGGAACTATTAGCCTCCAGAACAATGAGAAAATAAATTTATCATTTAAGTGACTCAATCTATGGGATTTTGTTATGGCAGACCAAGCAGACTAATACAAAGTATTAGTTCTGTCCAACTTGGTTTACAGATCCAATAAGATTCAAATAAAATAATGGTTTTTTGTTTTGTTTTGTTTTGTTTTTGAGACAGAGTCTCACCCTCTTGCCCAGGCTGGAGTGGAGTGGTGCAATCTCAGCTCACTGCAACTTCTGCCTTTTGGGTTCAAGTCATTCTCATGCCTTAGCCTCCGGAGCACCGGGGATTACAAACGTGCACCACCATGCCTGGCTAATTTTGTGTTTTTAGTAGAGGCAGGATTTCACCATGTTGGCCAGGCTGATTTCGAACTCCTGACCTCAGGTGGTGATCCACCTGTCTCAGCCTCCCAAAGTGCTGGGAGTACAGGAGTGAGCCACCACTCCCGGCCCCTAGCATGCTTTAAATATATTTTTGGTAAAGGTAAAATGTATGTGAAAATGCAAAAGATACAGAATTATTTTAAAAACATTTGGAGAATAAAACACAGTTGGTGCCTTACTTACTTTTGAAGCTACAGTAATTAAGACAATGTGTTATTGGCCAACTGTATATATAGAACAACCGAACAGAACTGATCATTCATAATTAGACCCCAAAGTATATATGGTCAGTCGATTTTTGTCCAAGGTATGAGAACATATCAATGAGGACAGGAAAGTTGTTTTCACAAATTATGCTAGAACAACTGGAAAACAACAAAAAACCCACCTATTTTTATATTATTATACTATATACAAAAATATATTTAAGTTCTAATGAAAATCTAAAACTATGTATTTTCTAGAAGCCAATACAAAAGAATAACCTTATGATCTTAAGGTAATAAAGGATTTGTTAGACAGGACCCAAAAAGCACTAACCATAAAAAAATAATAAAACGGAATGCACCACAATTAAAACTTCTCCTCAACATAAAGAAAATGAATGAGCAAGTCGGAGACTGGGAGTAAAATCATTTACAATGCCTACATATTTGGTAAATACCTTATATCCAGAATATATAAACTCTTATAATACAATTATAAAATCCCAACCACCCAATAAAATATTTGGGCAAACCTCAAAAACATCCTGAATAAACCGAAATATACAAATAGCCATCAAACCATTTTATTAAGCTATATTAAGACTGCTCAACATCCTTAGTCATCAGGGAAATGCAAATAAAAACTACATTACACTGTTATTATATACCGTTTAGAATGACTCATTTAAAAACTCTAACAACACCAATATTATCCAGGACATTGACTATTAGGAGTTCTCATGTACTAATTATGATAGTGTAAATTTTTACATACATCTACCTGAGAAAATGAGAAGGTTCTCATTAAGTTAACACATACGTAGGCCATGACCCAGAACTCCATTTCTACACACTTGGAGAAGAAGTGAAACTATACGTACACAAAAGGACCCAAAATGCCCATCAACAGGAAATGGGATACACAAACTATGATATACTAATATTGTGGAACAGCACTCACTCAGCAAGGAAAGGAACCACTGATTAATGCAATAGCATACAAGATCCTCAGAAAGCACGCTGAGAAAAAGAAGCTACCTATGTAAGAGTATATGCTCTAAAGGTCCATTTAAGTAAAATTTTAAATAAAAGAATATTAATTCCTATTAAAAAAATCAGAAAGATGGTTGCCTATTGAAATAGGAAATGGACTGGAAAGACACAGAGGGAAATTTCAGGGTAATGCAAATGATTTGTATTATCATGTAATTGCAAATGTGTATGTATTTGTCAAAACTCATCAAAGTACACTCTACATCAGTGTACTCTGCTATATGTAAATTATACTTCAAAAATGTAAAAAGGGACTTCTTATAAGGACATTTAGAGATAAAATTTAGATAAGCAAATAAGTAGTATTCCTTCTTCCTGTGACTTTGTAGTTTTCTTTTCTTTTTTTTTTTTTGAGACGGAGTCTTGCTCTGTCGTCCGGGCTGGAGTGCAGTGGCCGGATCTCAGCTCACTGCAAGCTCAGCCTCCCAGGTTTACGCCATTCTCCTGCCTCAGCCTCCCGAGTAGCTGGGACTACAGGCGCCCGCCACCTCGCCCGGCTAGTTTTGTGTATTTTTTAGTAGAGACGGGGTTTCACCGTGTTAGCCAGGATGGTCTCAATCCCCTGACCTCGTGATCCGCCCGTCTCGGCCTCCCAAAGTGCTGGGATTACAGGCTTGAGCCACCGAGCCCGGCCCTTTCTTTTCTTTTTATTTTGTCAGCAGTGTTGATATAAAAATGTAGACTTCAATGAGGTCACAAATTTAATCTCACACAAAAAATTCAATTTTTAATCATGATCAAAAAAGGAACACAAGAAATTAAATGACTTTCCCATAATTTTATGGAAAATAGCAGAAGGTGGAATTCAAAGGAGGGTTCATGATCTACTCTCCAGAAAAATATCCACAAGACTGTTTGCCAGAATTATCTATTTTTGTTTTGAGTTTTTAATATAAGTAGATTAAAAACCTTCTTTAAGAGAGTCTTGTTATAAAAATAAACAAGAAACATAGAATATACACCAGAGAGAAAATGTTAATATGTTGGAAATATGACCTCCATGAAGAAATATTTGATATGGAGAACGTATTCTTAATTCACATAAAAAGTAAAATTATTCAAAACTAAGGAATTTTAAGCAGGTAGCACAATTAAAAAAAGATCAAAGAAATGTAATAGACATTTCTCCAGAGAAGACATCCAAATGGCCAATAAGTACATAAAAAGGTACTCAATATCACCAGTCATTAGGGAAATGCAAATCAAACAACAATGAGTTATCATTTCATACCCAAAAGGATAGTTATTATGAACAACACGAAACAGAAAAAAGTATTGTCAAGAATGTGGTGAAATCAGAACCCTTGTGCATCGCTGGTGGGAATATAGAATGGTTCAACCGCTGTGGAAAACAATATGATACTTCCATGAAAATTAAACATAGAATTACCACATGATCCGGTAATTCAACTTTTGGGTATATACAAGAGAGAATTGAAAGCAGGAATTTGAACAGATATTTGTATAGCGGTGTTCATACCAGCATTATTCACTATAGCCAAAATGTGGAAACAATCCAGATGTTCATCAACAGATGAATGGATAAACAAAATACAGCATATATACAATAGACTATGATTCAGACTAACAGAAAGGATTTCTTGTCCGGGAGCAGTGGTTCATGCCTGTAATCCCAACACTTTGGGAGGCCAAGGTGGGTGGATCATGAGGTCAGGAATTCAAGACCAGCCTAGTCAAGATAAGGAATCTCCGTTTCTGCTAATAATACAAAAATTAGCCGGCTGTGGTGACAGGCACCTGTATTCCCAGCTACTCAGGAGGCTGAAGCAGAGAATTGCTTGAACCCGGGAGGCGGAGGTTGCAGCGAGCCAAGATCCTGCCACTGCACTCCAGCCTGGGCGACAAAGGGAGACTCCTTCTCAAAAAAAAAAAAAAAAAAAAAAAAAAAAAAAAAAAAAAAAG
>NC_045437.1:24107178-24114342 GCF_002776525.5 Piliocolobus tephrosceles
AAAAAAAAAAAAAAAAAAAAAAAAAAAAAAAAAAAAAAAAAAAAGGATTCCTGAGACACGCTATAACGTGAATAAATTTTGAAAACGTATAATTCCACTTATATGAATGACTTAGAATAAGCAAATTTATAGAGACAGAAAATAGCGTTAGTAGTTACTATGGGTGAGGGAGATAGAGTAAAGGGGAGTTATTGTTTAATTTGTACAGAGTTTCCATTTGAGATGATACAAATATTCTAGATAGTAGCGATGTTTGCACAATGCTGTAAATTAATAAACTGTACACTTAAAAAAGGTTACAACACTAAATATGCTGTGGTTGTGTTTTTTTACAATAATAAAATAAAAAATCATAGGAATTGTGGTAGCATATTGATTTAATAAACTTGATTTATAATGCCTTTTTCTATATATGCTAAAATATATGCTACATATGTATGCATGTAAATAACTCATTGAAATATCTTCAAATACTTTTCATAAAAATAATGGGTTTTCCTCCAAATCAGTAATGTAATTTCCAAAATAATCTGTACAAATTTACGCATTTCAAAATTACTCCATACTTTTTCATTAAAATAATGTATTTTTAAAATAAAATTTTAGCAGACATTTCAAATATATACTCTTTTTTTCAAAGATTCACTGGGGAATTTCACTGTCATCAGTGTGAATCTTTGTGTGTGCTTTTTTTTTTTTTTTGTTTGTTTTGTTTTAATAGAAGGAATCTGGAGTGCAGTGTAGCCATCTCCTGAGTAGCTGGGATTACAGGCACAAGCCATGACGCCCGGCTAATTTTTTTCTATTTTTAGTAGTTCAAGCAATTCTCCTGTCTCAGCCTCCCGAGTTGCATGGGACGACAGGTGCATGCCACGACGCCCGGCTAATTTTTTTGTACTTTTAGGAGAGCCGGGGTTTCACCATATTGGACAGGCTGGTCTCCAACTCCTAACCTCAGGTGATCTGCCCACCTCGGCCTCCCAAAGTCCTAGGATTACAGGCGGGAGCCACCACGCCCAGTCAAGAAGTGTGTGTTTTCTGTGAGATTTGTTTTTGTGTGAAATTGTTCCAATTTTCTGTTAAATTGGGAATCATCCTCTTACAGATATTTTGTAGAAACTTTTGCGTATGATTTTAACAGATAAAGTATTTCTATTCAACTTTGTTTTAACTGAAATAATATGTTAAAGAAAAAAAATAAGTCAAACAATAAGACAAAAATAATCATCTAGTTTGTGCATAGATATACTGCCTCCAGTTCTGCCTTCAAGGATAGAGTATTACTACAGTTGTACGAAATCCCTTTCAGGGATGCTTCACAGGGATGCCTAGCTCCATTACTGTCTGATAGAAGTGGACGGGTAAGGGCTTGGCCATTTCACTTCAAAGAAGGACAATTCTGGTAGGATATTTAAGCTTTAGAGACCAGAGAAGGTGGGTGGAGGCTGTAGAGATTGCATCACTGCCCAACTGTTGATGTTATCAAATCCTATCTGCAGATGTTTATACAAAGAGCATTACCAAATATATATTCTGATAGGCTGCATCCTGCGACACCCATACCCAAATTATACACTGCTTGTTACCTTACTGTAAAAAAAAAAAAAAAAAAAAAAAAATTCTAGAGTAAAGTGGCCTCTCTGCATTTCTATCTAATCAAATCTTTAAAACTGTCTCTATGAAATATACAAAAAATGTCTGTTTATGATAGTTTTGTACTTCACATTTTTTTATCTAATTTGCTTTGGAAACTTTCAAATTTTACCTCATAGATAGAAGCTCGTTTTGAGAATGATTTGAAATCTTTTCTGTTTTTTTACAAACAAAAATATGACCCGGCTAGACTCACTTCAGTGTGTAGTGTGAATGTATTTCAACCCCTGGTTTTGAAGTCCTGCTGGCTTATTACCTATTTTAATAAAGACTTGTTTCTGATGACGTGTTTTAAAATTTGATCTGGATAAAGTAGAGGAACGGTGTCCATGAGCCTATTCTTTCATTTAGAAGTTTCATATTCTTCATAACGGAATTTTCTGTCAGGGAAGAGCCAATTTAAGAGTTTTACAGAGAATCAATCTTTTCTTTTCATGGAATCTCTCACAGTCAGCATCTCAGTAGTCTGAGGACTGTAACTATATACATGGGGTAAATATATTAATAATTCATATGCTTCAGTGCAGTTTAATTGTTATGTTCATGATAAGCCTTGAAGATTATAGAGATAAAGGGTAAAACCTTTTTAAGAAGTTGGAAAAAAATTAAGGAAAAAAGCAGGATGTGAGAAATAACAGGGACAACTTCAATTAAGCTGAGAAAAGACTGATTAATGCTGAAAGCCACAGGGGTCAACAGTAAGAAAATGCCTCAGAGAAAGGAATAACTGAGAGGTTATGTGACAAGAAAATAAATTAATTTAAGTCAGATACCAGGAAAGCATTATTAACCAGTTTGGAGTCAAGGTCAATACAAGAACAACGAAACAATTCAGAAGAAATTTTATATTGGCCATGAGAGCTAAAGTTAAGACACTGAGTAGAATAGAGCAGCAGGAAGACAAAAAGTGGAGGAGATTTATTTACTAAGCATTTATAATATGCTAGACAGAAAACCTATGTAAGGTAGTCCGTACATTATTACATCAATTCTATAATAGCAATAGTTTTATGAAAACAAGTAATGTTATGTATCGATGAGCTGGAAAATCTTTAACAACTAGCTCTCTGGGAGCAGGAGTCCTGACTTGTAGTGTTTGCCAATTTCTGTGGTGTAAATACTGCACCATTCCCGACTTAAAACTACCACCATGACCTCAACTGGGCATGTAAAAATCCTAAAAAATTAACAATGGGCTCTTGCAAAGTAAGCATGAGCCAGCTCCAGCACACCACACCATTGCTATGTATGTTTTACAAATGAAAACACTGCTACAAATTAAAAAAAACGAGAGAAGGGTGGACTCAAATTTATGTAAAATTTTTTTCCGGTTTAAAATCCACATTTTTACTAACCTAGTATTCAGGAAACAAACAAATAAAAACAATTGTTGTCTGGATTTCTTTTGTGAAGTCTGTATTATCTTGGAGCTCTGTCTGAAGAAGAAATCAAAATTAACCTGGAACTTACAAGGACCTGGGAAACCCAAGGAGCAGAGCTTGAGAAGTGAAGTCAGCCATCTTCTGGGAATCCGGAATAACACCTTGAACCATGCCTTTCAACTTCCAGGTAAAGAAGTAGCAATGCAGAAAGAGAATTTCCCACTTTCTTTAAAAAAAAAAAAAACTAAAGGAATTTGGGACATCTGGAAGGAAAAATGCCAGCACCTTCTTTGAAGAAACCAAGAGATAGCCTGAAGTTATCTGAATGCTGTAAATTTTAAAATATTAGGAGAAAAAGACATGGGGAGAGGATTTCTGGAGCTGAGGATCTTAAAAACAGAAAAGCTGACAGAATTCAGTTTGACAAAACAAGTAATATTAAATGCCCCTCGCCGCCCCCCCCCAAAAAAAAATCAACACTATCTTGTTTAGAAAAAAGGGAAAGGTTATATTGGCTGATGGCAGGGAAATAGTGGATCAGTTCTGGCAGAAAAATAGCAAGGTAAAATGAAACAAAGAGTAGAATCGTATTTTCAGGAAGCCCTGTATGTATGAGACTAAAAAAGGAGAGACATTTTACAGTATAAGTAATCTTAGAGCCACCAATTTCAGCTGACAATAAAGAGGAAAGCAAGCACACATAAACCTTGTGTCTTTCTCACACCATATTCATATATACAGAGAATTCCTCATTCTTGCCTCTGCTTCACATATTATCTGTAAAAAACTGGGACAGAAAAGCCTTACTTTATTCAATCATAAGGACAGGGTCAGAATCTGTATAACTGTACTTAGAAGAAGGAAAAAAAAAAAAAAAGAGCAGAAGACAGAACAAGAAGATGTACACAAAAAATAAAAAAATAAAGATCATCAGAAAATTATGATAAAACAAACAAATTGATTTTTAAAAGTAAAAAGAAAATGTGCTTTTATGTAACAAGACTACAAATACTGATGAGTTCATAGAAGATAGCGCAATAAAATAAAAGATACTGCAATAAAATAAATGATAAATATATAAATAAACAGAGTTCAGGAAAAAATTTGAAGAGTTAAAAAATAGTGACAAGAATAAAGACATGATTGTAAACAATTAAAAAGATAGTAGAAATTGTAAACACAGTAAATGAAAGAGAATACAAGATGAAGAAATTAAGCAAAGGGAATTATAAAAATAGAGTAAAAAGATTGAGAAAGAAAAATGAAAGAACGAAGGGAGTTATTTCCGAGAGTATCAGAATAATGAGGGAAGAAAGTTTAAAAACAAAAGCAAATAAATAATTTGACTTCAGTAAAAATACTCCATTAATCTGTTTATGAATATATACTCCAATGGTTAAAATACAAAATATATTGGGACAATGTATTTGCAACTCATATCAAAACTCTTAGAGAGAGACTATCGTTTTCAGACATGGTAGAGAAGTTTGTTTGGAAAATAATTATGTTAAAATCAATTTAAAATGCTGGAAAGAATACAAGAAATAGTTCTGTAAAAGTAATAAAGACAAGATGTCAGAAGAAAATCTAAGTACTAGTAAAAACATAGAGTTGTAAGTAGAACGACAGATCACAATCCTGCTTTTTCTGTGAGAATAGATTTTGTATGGGAAAATTTGCTTTTCAGCTTTGTTGCTGTCCTGGGGTAAGATACACAATTCAAGGACAAAGATGTAGACCCAATGTGCAAAGACTTAAACAGTTAAAACCAGCTGCTCATCCTATGTAGCTGAAGAGAAAATTGCCTTATGAGCAAAGCTAGAGGAAGAAAGAAAAAAAAAATGTACAAGAAACTAAAGGTAAAGAAAAATAAACTAATTCTGGGAAGCTATGGCTGCAGGCTGGCCCTCACCAATATTTTGAGCCAGATTAAAAATATGTAAGTAAACCAGAAGAGCCTAAGATAAAAACTTGGAAGCAGTCAGACAAAAATAACAAATTATGATCAACAGACAGGCAGACTGTCAGCTGATCTCTCAGCAACAACAATCCATTAATAATCCAGAAGACAGAGAAAATTTAACTGAACTAGCTGTCATCTTTAAATTCTACACCGACAAAAATTAAGTTTTTAACAGAAGGGCAAAAATATCTTCAGATAAACAATGCTAAGAGATATCAACTTTAGCATACACACTAAACAAAATGATTTCATAACAAAGACAAATGACCTACAATTGAATGTGAGATTAAAAAAAGAAGATAAAGGGAATGTAACATACATGAATAAATCTATATGAACAAAGAACACAAAAAACAATTGTAATGTCATTCAGGTCAGAGATGAGCAGTTATAATGTATTCTGCGGTACTTTTATAATGCAGTATCCAGATAACATTATAGATTGAAACTAGATTTTGATAACTAATGTACATAATATGATTTGTGGGGCAAACTATAAAAGAGTTACTAAATAAGTAGTAACTAAATTTGTAATAGCTAAAATAAATTAATAAACTGGTAGAGTGAAAAACTAAATGATTAAAAAAAACTTTAAGAGAGGAATTTTTTAAATTTCTAGGTTTGATTTTGGAAAGTTTTTATTGTTTTATCTTCAAGTTCTCTACTCTTTTCTTCTGCAATATCCTAACCTACAAATAATCATATCTCTGTAACTTTCATCACACTCATTTTGGTTTTCAACTCTAGTAGTTTAATTTATATATCTTGTATATATTCATATCTTTACTTAATTTTTATCACATTAAATATTTATTATAAACATTTTCATATTCTTATCAGCTAATTATAATATCTATTTCATTTCTGGGTTGATTTTAGTTGATTTATCTCCTTGTCATGAGTTATTTTTCCTGCTTCTTTGCATGGCTCATAATGTATCTATAGGATAAACATTAAGAATTTATTTTGGAATTCTGAGTATTTTTGAATTACTACAAAGAGCCTTGCACTTTATTTTGGGACTGTTTGTACTTCGATTCTTGCTTTTGTAAAACCATTATTTCTTGTATGTAGAACTGGAGTAATAGCTGTTGGATTAATTGTTCCCTACCAGTAAATCAAGATTTTCATGTGTAATCAATCAGCCATAGACCTTGAGGTTTTCCATGTCTGCTGATGAGAACAAGCATTATTCTCATCACTCAGTATGGAGCACTGTTTCCTCTAATCCCTTAAGTGGTTCTTTCTCCAGCCTCAGGGAGTTTCCACAGGTTTTGAATAATTGAAGGAAACACTATGAACATCCACAGAGTTCTTCTCTCTCTGTGCACCTTTCTCATCTCTGCTTCTCTGTCCTGTGAGCACCAGCCATCGCAGTCTTCCCAGACTCAGACTCAACAACTTGTCATCACCATCAGCCTCAGCCTGTGTTCTTCTATGCACTTGTGTCTGAAGGAAGAATGCTGTGGAAAAGATAGTTTTTAATCTCATCTAATATTCTGTGTTTTAGGGATCATAACCTTCGTTGACAAAAAGAGAGAAAAGGAAATATTTTCACATGATGCATGAGGTGATGAAATATAACAAAAACTATGATGTTAAAATTGAGTATGTGGAGTCCTCATTGTGCACAGTTCTTTTATGAATACAGCACAGTTATCACAGTTGAAAAAATGCCATTCAGCCCGGCGAAGTGGCTCAGGCCAGTAATCCCAACACTTTGGGAGGCCGAGGCTGGCGGATCACGGGGTCAGGCGATCGAGACCATCCTGGCTAACATGGTGAAACCCCACCTCTACTAAAAATGCAAAAAACTAGCCGAGTGTAGTGGCGGGCGCCTGTACTGTAGTCCCAGCTCCTCGGGAGGCTGAGGCAGGAGAATCGCTTGAACCCGGGAGGTGGAGCTTGCAGTGCACCCAGATCGAGCCACTGCACTCCAGCCTGGGCGACTGGGCAAGACTCCACCTCAAAAAAAAAAAAAAAGAAAAAAAAAAAAGAAAGAAAGAAAGAAACAGCCATTCATCTAACAACACAGTTCAATTTTCAATTTTATATATATATATATATGGCTCACTCTGTCTCCCAGGCTGGAGTGCAGTGGCGCAATCTCGGCTCACTGCAAGCTCAGCCTCCCGGGTTCACACCATCCTCCTGCCTCAGCCTCCT
>NC_045437.1:24114442-24161008 GCF_002776525.5 Piliocolobus tephrosceles
AAAAAAAAAAAAAAAAAAAAAAAAAAAAAAAAGAAAGAAAGAAAGAAACAGCCATTCATCTAACAACACAGTTCAATTTTCAATTTTATATATATATATATATGGCTCACTCTGTCTCCCAGGCTGGAGTGCAGTGGCGCAATCTCGGCTCACTGCAAGCTCAGCCTCCCGGGTTCACACCATCCTCCTGCCTCAGCCTCCTAAGTAGCTGGGACTACAGGTGCCTGACACCATGCCCAGTCACCATGCCTGGTTAATTTTTTTTTGTATTTTTAGTAGAGACGGGGTTTCACCGTATTAGCCAGGGTGATCTCCTGACCTCGTGATCCACCTGCCTCGGCCTCCCAAAGTGCTGGGATTACAGGTGTGAGCCACTGCTCCCTGCCTATCATAGTATATTAACTTGAGTAATTGCATGCTAGCCTAGCAGTCCTCAAGCCACTACATAAATAACAGTGATTATACTGACCAAATATGTCACTTTTTTTCAAAATTCAATGGTGATTGATCACTGTGTATCTATTCTTCAATTCATTCACAGATACTCAAATGTGTATTGCATTGTCTGGTTGGTTCTCAGTGATAAACTCACATGACATGTTACAAAAATGGATGATTGGAAGACGATATTGGCCAACATAGATGAAAGTGTAGTAAACTAAATATGACACCCTTGAAAGTAAAATTCGAAACAAACACAAGTGTAGTTGTAGAAGAAATTACAACCATAGGAATATTGACACAGTGTCACCACTTGAGATCTGATGCCACTCCAGATCTGATGCCAACTGAACAGTGAACAAGATATTGACATATTGAAGAATGTGGATGTAAAGAAAAGAATGAAATGTCACAGAGGAAGTAACACCAACACAAAATATCCTACTGAAGGAACTTCAGAGATGTTTTACAACAAACTCTGAAAGGAGTATGACAATTTGCCAAGGCAAAAAACAGATGCATAAAACATGATACAGAAGAAGGCAAGCACTATTTAAACTGTGCTTAAGTTTTGTTTTTGTTTTTGTCTTGAGACAAGGTATCTGTTTGTCCAGGCTGGAATGCAGCTCAAGAGATCCTACCACCTCAGTCTCCCAAGTGGACTACAGGTACACATCAATAGCACCAGATATTTCTCACTTCCCCTTCCCCTTCCCCTTCCCCTTCCCCCTCCTTCTTCTCTTCCCCCTCCCCCTCCCCTTCCCCCTTTCCTTTCCCTTCTTCCCTCTTTCCCTCCCTCCCCTCCCCTCCCCTCCCTTCCCTTCCCCTTCTTTCCTTCCTTCCTTCCTTCCTTCCTTCCTTCCTTCCTTCCTTCCTTCCTCCCTCTCTTTTGTAGAGACAAATTCTTACAACATTGCCAGGCTGGTCTCAAACTCCTGGGCTCAAGAAATCCTCCTGCCTTGACTTCCCAAAATGCTGGGATTACAGGCATAAACCACCAGGCCTAGACAAGGTTTTCTTTCTTTTTTTTTTTAAATAAAGAAACAAAACACTTGAATTCTCAATGTTTCTAGTGTGTCAAATTATAGCATACTCAATAATAGTTTCTTACTGTTTTTTTCATTTTCTATACATTTATGACCAATTGTAGAACAGTTTTAGAGCTTTGACTAAAAAATTTAAAAGTAGTAGAACAGTTGTGATTTTCTCAATTAATTATCAAGATAGATCACTTTGCACGGTTTTCAGCAGGCACAGACGTTTCTATGGTTTCTCACTGCCATACAACACGTAGTAGAATTATTGAAGAAACCACTAAGAAGGGATCAACAAACTACTTTTTTTTTTTTTTTTGTAAAGAAGCAGATAGTAAATATTTTAGACTTTGAAGGCCACATATATCATCAGTATCATCTTTTACTTTTCTTTTTTAACCCAGCCTAATAAGATGCAAAAACTATTCTTAGATCAAGGGCTAAGATATTGCTTTCTAGATTTAGCCCACTAATCATAGTTCAGCAACTTCTGAACTAAGATAACAAAATAAAGACTTAGAGTCAATGAGCAAATAATAATATTATTTTTTAATTAAATAGTTCAAAAGATGATAGAAAAAAAACAAGAGAACAAAAGTAGATGATACAAATAGTAAACAAATAGTATAATTATAGATTCAAACCTAATCCATGAACGATACCTTACATGTAAATAGTGCAAATATCTCAATATGTTATTTAGAAATGAAGTTAATTACCATTACAAAAGTCTGTTTGCAGGTAAATTTTTCATGGTCACTCAAACGGATCTGAGACAGGGAGGTTAATTTCACATTCAAAATGTCTCCTGCTGGCCCAGCACCAGCACCATGGCTCACGCCTGTAATCCCAGCACTTTGGGAGGCCGAGGTGGGCAGATCACCTGAGATCAGGAGCTCCAGACCATCCTGGCCAACATGGCAAAACCCCCTCTCTACTAAAAATACAAAAATTAGCCAGGCACGGTGGTGTGCACCTGTAATCTCAGCTACTCAGGAGGCTGAGGCATGAGAATCCCTTGAACCTGGGAGGCAGAGATTGCAGTGAGTCAAGGTTATGCCACTGCACTCCAGCCTGAGCAACCAAAAAAAAAAAAAAAAAAGAAAGAAAGAAAGGAAAGAAAAGTCTCCTGCATACTCAGTCTGTAATTATAGAGTAGTTTATTATTTCCATCATTTTATGAATTGCATTATGATATTTTACCTAAAAATCAACAAATCAACAATGCTTAATGAACACTTGGCTTTATTATATTGCTTTCAAATGTTTGGGGTTTTGTTAAAATATAAATTTTTTGAAAGCCAGAAGTAGATACTACTGGTTATAGCATTTCCTCAGCATCTAACTGAGGTTCTCAAATAAACATTTTTATTGAATGATTGAATAAATAAATATAAATGAACAAACATATATGTCCACTTAAATATAAAGACTGCCTACTTTACTTTTGGTAACATTCTTTCCAGTGAGGGAAATACTCCTTTCCAATAACATTTCCATGTGCTTTTGCATTCTGTGTATTTAAAGACCTGTGCGAGTTTTATACTGTGTTTAGATATCTTAATGTTTAGCCATTATTCTGTTGTTGAGAGTTTGAATAGGTTTCTATTGTGTATTTTATAAATAGTACTTCCATAAACCTTTTTTTTTCAGGGTTAACTTCTAAAATGTTCAAAATGCTATTATTGGATCAAAGATATAAAAATGTACTGTTTGTTACCTATTGTCTGAAATATTGATTCCCAATGATTTGAATTAACCCACAGAGCTATCATTCATGCATATCTGTTTCTTACAAACCTGCCAATAACATTTTTACTTATTTTTATAAATTTAATTATTTTTAGGGCATTTATTTTTCTCATGTGGAGAGACAATTTGACTTTTCTATGTGATAATCTGTCATCTGCATTTCCTCAATTATATCAGCTATAGACCAAAATTTAATTTCCTTATTTCTAGTTACAATAGCAGTTAAGGTGAGGATGACTTTTTCCATTACTGAGTTGTTCCTGATGTGTATTACATTGATATCTCATAACACTTTATATCACCTTTTAGAATTTCTTTTATTATTTTCGATTGTTTTTTCAACTTAGAGCTACGTGCTTTAGAAAATTATGATATAACTTGACTTAAATTCTGGTAGGTTAAACCTCCTCACCATCTTTTTCTTTGAAAAATGTCTTCTTGAAATGTCTTATTCGATCACTGGGCTAGAAAATACAAAATGAGACTGAGACATGTTGCAGTGCTCAAAATAAGAAAGTGAAAAGTGGTCAAACCCCGAAACAATAAGCCAGGGTTCCCAGTAGTAAAAGCTGGATCAATCTGAGTAACGAAGTCAGTCAAATAGCATTAGATTATAACCCAAAGTAAAAAGTAAATATCCAGGTGTAAATGTGAATATAAACAAATTACCAAATAAATAAATGAACAGGGGAGAAGAGACAAATATCCTAGAGAAGAATTTCAGGAAATTTTGTAAATCTATCCTTCAAAAAGTTAGAGAAAAACTGGCAGTCCCTCAAGCGTGGACTATGCTTAGTGACTAGCTTCCAAAAGGACAGTATAGAAAGCAGCATTCCAGTGGAGACCTTACCTAGGTTTCAAGGTTAACATGATCACTAATGAGCAATATTGAAAACATCTGCCCATGCCATGCTACGATGTGCTGAGAATGGCATTTTTACCTCTGTAGTCTTCCTCCCAAAGCCCATAACCAAGTCTGTCCATTAGCTAAAATATTTTTAAAAACCCAAACTGAGAGACATTCTACAAAATACTCGAGTCCACCTCAACAATGTCAAAGTTATTAAAAAACAAAACAAAACAAACAAACAAAAAACAAAACTGTGAAGCTTCCACAGCGTAAAAGAAGCTAGGGATACATGATGGCTAAATGCAATGTGATTTTCTGGTGGAATTCTAGAGGTGAAAAAGGTCATTAGGGAAGAAACATGAAAATCTGAACACACTACAGAATTTATTTAGTAACAATGTATCCCTATTGGCTGATTATTTGTGACAAAAGTACTGAAGTAACTGAAAATGATGGAAAGAGGGAAGTGGGTTGTGGGATATACAGGACCTTCATACTATTCTCTAACTTTTCTACAAACCTGAAAGTATGATAAAATATAATGATTCATTAATATGTTTTTCAAGTTTTTAATTACATAGATTTTCCATCACTCTTTATTACAACAATATTCGTCCCATTTCCTTGCCTGCATACGTGTAAGAAGACATGACAATAAAATAAACTCTGGCAGGAAATATTAGATAAACCAACTGATCTGTTAATGTTTCTCTTTCACTACATATAGTAAATAGTTAAGACTACAGAATTTATAAGTCAAACATCATAATATTCTTAACAGGTATATGTCTGGCTTTAGAAATTGATTTAATTTATAAATTTCCTAGATTTACATTTCTTCCAACTACTAGATTAATTCTAAATCTGTATTCTGTTGAGAGGATCTAAGTCATCACCTTGTTCCTGAGGCTATGGGACGGCCATGCTCCTCTCATATATGTTATAAAAATTGAAGTCCTTATCATATAACAAGACCATTTTTAATGGGCCCCACACAAATAATAAGGACTGAAATCTTTGTTAAGTGTTATTCAAGAGCACAATGATCAACACAGTCACGATCTACTAAATCACTAAGTGTCAGTAGAAGCCAATTCCATATTCTAACCCATACTGTCACCATTCTTCAGCATTGAAGAGCTTGACCTTCACTTGTAATGTCTCTACGAGGAAATGTGTAATGGAGATGACAAATACCCGCCTCACCCCACCACAGTGCTGGTGAGGAGAGGACACTTTCCATTGTCCCTTCAGAGGGAGCAGAAGAGTGAAGCTCAGCAAATGGGGCAGCAGCTAGATCTTTCATAAAGTAGGTGTCCAAAACGAGAAGATTTCCTTAATGCCAATGTATACATCCTAAACAAGAAAATGGTTTTCAAAAGCTTTATTATTTTTTGCCTAAGTTGAGTAACATGAAACTGACTCAGAAATGTTCATAGAGTTCACACTTTTAAGCTAAAAAGCAATTACATGTTTTTAGCAAAGTCCTGTCTTCAGCACTTGGTGTACTGAAAGAAGCATCTTCATCTTCTTCATCTAGCTGCAGATGACCAGAAGACCATGGAGACTTTATTCCTTTTCCATACAAAGAGTAATAGTCTGGTTTAAGAATTTCTGCTTCAGAATCACTGGATTCACCAGCTACATAACTTTCTGCTATACTCTGATCCATTAGAACTGCTGGAAACTCCTGCTCTGCAAATATATATGCATTACTATATATTTGTCAAAATTAATATTTTGACAAATATATACAATACAAATATTAAATACAAATATTTTTGTAAATAAAATACAAATATTAATTTGTCAAAATTAATATTTAATAAGTGCTAAAAATGAGGTTTACTAAAACTAAGGCAAGAAGCAAGAACTCAAGTATCTCTATAACCATTGAAGAAAACAAATCAGTAGCTCATTTTTTCTACAACAAAACTGTGGTATTATAGGATATCTTTAATGAATTCTACTTACCATTCATGAAAGCAATAATTCCATCTCACACAAATTATTTGAGAGAGTGGAAAACATGCTGATACTGCCTACCTGATTTTATGTGGTTAATATAAGTTTGCCATCTAAATTCAATAAAAAGAGTTGAAGAAAATATATTTTACAAGGAAATACCTTGTATGAAAAAAAATGTTATAAAACTCAAAAATTTTAAACAAAAAAAAATGGAAGATAATAATTTTAAAAAGTTATAATTACCAATATGGACTTTTTCCAGATCTTCAAATTTGGTTCAAACGAGAAATGTTATTTAAGGTAATAGTTCAGGTTAATTTATTAAAGGGGAAATAAACAGGTCAATAGAGTTATAAGTATAGGTGAAAAGATTTAATATTCATTTATGAGTAACAAAATAAGACATTATGATTGAAAGGCAATTCCTTCTTCTGCTAAAGGTATATTTAAAGACAACCTTAAGAAACTTTACGATTAAGAGTAAAATGTTAAACATTTTCTTTGAATCGAGAACAAAATAAGAATTTTCCCTATCATATTTTTATTTGATTTTGTTTTAGATTCTTTATTCATGCAGAAAGACAAGGAAATATATATATCTATGTATATAGATGTATATTTTATTCTTGATTACACTAACACCGTTCCCTGCCAGATACTGCTGCATATATTTGCTCCTTTCTAGTAAGACTTTCTAAAGTTTGCTCTCGTGTGCTTTCTCCACTTTTTCTCACTGCATTCCCTTTTAAATCCACTGCAAAAAGAATCCTGGACCTATCATATCATGAAATTATAGACATCAAGCACACCTACAATCTCATAGAAACCACAGTTAGCAGTCAATTCAAACCTTTTGTCATTCTTAGCAGCTTTTGACAAGGTTGACACATTCTCTTCTCCTTACATTTTCTTTGTCTTATCAGATATCTCTGACTGTTAGGTTTTCCTGCAGCTCAAGAAATATTTATTTTCAGTTTCATTTTTTTTTTCTTCTTTCTTCCCACACCCTCATCTACCATACACATGTCTTAATGAGGTCTTGCCCCGAAAATGGACCTAGTTCTTCTCTGACTACACTCACATTTTTTACATATTATCTAGTCCCATCACATTAAACACCATATAGAAGGTAATTACTGCTAAGAAGTTCCAATTTACAATTCAAAACTTCATGGATCGTACTATATCCAAAGCTGAAATCTGTTTTATCCTCCCTAATGCTCTATCACTTCAAATAAAAGCAGATTTATAGTTTCCAGTTGCTCAGGCCAAATCTTTGACTTAGGAGTCATCCTTAACAACATTCCCCAAAACTCCATATATAATACTCCAGAAATTTCTATCATATCAACTTTAAAGCCAGAAGACAGAGTGAAAATTTCATTTTTTTTAACTTTTATTTTAAGTTCAGAGGTACATATGCAGGTAAACCCATGTCATGGGGTTTTGTTATACAGATTATTATATAGATTATATATAATTTTTGAGTTTTATATAATTACTCATTTTATACAAGATATTTCCCTGTAAAATAACTTGTGTTTAACTATTTTTATTGGATTTAGATGGCAAACTTATATTAGCCACATAAAATCAGATAGGTAGTATCAACATGTTTTCCATTCCCTTAAATAATTTGTGTGAGATGGAATTATTGCTCTCATGAATGGTAGATAGAATTTACTAAAGATATCCTATGATACCTCAGTTTTGTTGTAGAAGAAAATGAGTTACTGGTTTGTTATACAGATTATTTCATCACCCAGGTATTAAGCCTAGTACCCATTAGTTAAACCGTAATTAGTATAATATCAGCCTTCTGCTAAAAATTCTACAGTATCTTCCCATGCAACATAGAGTAAAAGTCAGAATTTATAAAAGACCCTACATACTCGTTTTCAATTCCTATTGTAAGAAACAACCACAAACCTAACGAATTAAAACAACAAAAATTCATTTTCTTATAGCTGTTAAATGTCAGAAGTTTAAAACCAAGGAGCTGATAGGGTTGCATTCCTTCTGGAAGTTTCAAAGGAGACTCTGTTTCCTTGCCTTTTCCAGCTGTCTGCATTCGGTGGTTTGTGTCCCCTTCCTTCATCTCTAAAGTGCATCATTTCAACCTCTACTTCCATTGTCACATCTCTTTTTTCTGAAATTGACTCTCTTGCTTCACTCTTAACGGAGACCAATGAGTTATATTGGGATCACCCATGTAATCCAGGATACTTGCTTCACATCAAGATCCTTCATTTGATCACATTTGCATAGTCACTTCTGACATTTGAAGTGACATGTTCACAGTTGTGAGGATTAGGGTATGGCCGTCTTTGGGGGCCATTATTCAGTCTATCACAGCCTAGGGATTCTGGGCACCCCACCCCCTCCCCCACCGCCGGCCTGTTACCTCCTTTCCTGCTTCACCTACCACTTTCCTCTTGCTTGTTTTGCTTCAGCTACACTTGACTCCTTGCTTTCCTCAAGTATTCACCAGAAACTCCCAATTTAAAACATTTGCAGTAATTATTTCTTCTTCATGAAAATAGTAACCCTCTTGATAACTGCCAGTCTCATTCATTTCCTTCCAGTCCTTTGTTCAAATATCACCTTCGCCATGAGGAAGCATTGATCACCATGACCTGTTTTGCCCTATTCCCAATATTCCTCACCTTGCTACATCTCTTCTCTTCTGATTGCACTTACCATTTGCAACAACTATAAGAATACGTCTCACGTTTATTTTGAATTTCATATATTTCTTACTAAAAATGCAAGCTTCGTGAGGACAGGAGGGTTGTTTTCTGTGCAGTGATGTGACCAAGCGACCTAGAGATTGCCCAGAAAATACTTGGTGCTCCATGCCTGTTATGAATTTGTGAACGAAGCAATCCACAAGAAAACAATCAGTAAGAAACTATCAGTAAACTATCAGTAAAACACTTGAAAAACTTCAATACATAGTTATAATCATCCAGAAGTGTCGAAGTAACCTAAACTTGAACTGTTTACTAAATTCTAGAACAGAGAATCCAGGATGGAAGCCTTAGCAAATTTATTTATTTCATTATCTGCTTGGATTTATTTTTGGTAACACAAAAAGTAAATGTTTTGATCTAAAAAAACTTAATTACAAAGATGAAAGATTACTGATATTTAGAAAAATGTGAATAAAAAAGATATTATTAAAATTCTAAAAATAAGAAATTAAGATGCTGACATCAAATTACAGGAGCTCATTCACTGCTGGTGTAAGTTGTCTTGGTTACAACTTAGGAAAGTACTATGACAACGTCTGAAAAGATTAAAGCTAGGTACATACTATAGAAGAACAATTTTACTTCAGATTATATACTAACGTACATGAGTATCAGGATGCACGTACAGAAATGATCGTAGGAGCATTGTTAGTAACATTGAAAACTAGGGGAAGAGGTAATTCCACATACCCACTGATATGTGCATAACATATCCATTGAAATGTGATCCATATTAGTAGGATTGTACCAAATTCAAATACATTTATGGAGAAAGACACTCTACACAACAATATTTGGCAAAAGAAGAAAGATAAAAGATTATCTGAACTATGATTGCACTTTAATTTCAAAAACAGCCAAAATTCTAGTAGTTTATTTAGAAATACTTATGTAGATATTCAAACCATAAAGAGAAGCAGACATTACTATCACAAAATAAAGCTTAATGGCACCTCTCAGAAGGAGAAATGGTGTTGCTATTAACACACCACAGAGAGGAATTATTGGGGGCTAGAAATTTTCCATTTCCTGGACTGGGAAGAGGACGCTTCCATTGATTTTTATTTATTTGTTAAAGTGTATATATGTTTTATGTAAATTGAAATATGCATTCTGTTTAAAATTTTTAAAACATAAAGGTCAATTAATAAGGAGAGACTGTGGATCAAAAGAAATACTACCATGTCAATAGAAAGATTGACAAAGGATCTGAACACATTTTTCAAAATGCAAAATGCTTTAAACACACAGATGCTCATGCTCACTTAGCATGAACAATAAAATGTCACTCATAAACCTTTTCACTTATAAAATAAATAAAAATGATAATGGTGATACAGTGATTTGCTACAGTTGTGGAAAAATAGTTACTTTCATAGTCATTGGTTTAAGTTGAAACAACCTCAATGGAGAGCAACATAAAATCCCTATCAAAGTTTAAAACTTTTCAAGACTATAGTTCAGCATTTCTACTTATAATCATATTTCCTAAAGATATAACTCTGTGTCAAATTGCTATATTAGCAATTTTAAAAAAAAAACTAAATGTCCTTTAAAAATGTTAAAACAATTCTAGTGCACTCATTAGAAAGAATATTATTCAGCTACTCAGAAAGAGAAAAATGTCTTTATATATTGCAATGCAATGAGTCCCAGTTTATATTTTTTAAGTAAGAAAAAAAGCAGATTACATTAACATCTCACTTCTCATAAAGTACACTGCCATGTTTCCAAGAACAAGATAACACACATGCCTTTACATGTTTCTCTGGGAATATGTAATAAAAAACTGGAAATATATGTTTTTTTTTTAAGAAGAAAACTGGGGGTGTCTGAGGATCATGATGAGAATCTTAGTTTTAACTGTATACCTTTTCTGTATAAAGTGCATACATCATCAATTCCAAATATAAATTAAATAATAAACACATAATGGCTATGAAAATTAATTGGATTTTTCAGTGAAATAGTCAAAAGAGCTCTATTACATATGCAATCTTAGTTTTGTACTTAACTAGAAAAAAATCTGCTAATTTATTCATCAGCATGCTACTTAAACAAAAATATAACTGTTTTGATGTGGCAATATATAGTAATAAATATAAGAATTTTTTTTTTTTTTTTGAGGTGGAGTCTCACTTTGTCACCCAGGCTGGAGTGCAGTGGCGCAGTCTCTGCTCACTACAACCTCTGCCTCCCGGCTTCAAGCAATTTTCTGCCTCAGCCTCCTGAATAGCTGGGACTACAGGCGTGCGCCACCACGCCCGGCTAACTTTTGTATTTTTAGTAGAGACAGGGTTTCCCCAACTTGGCCAGGCTGGTCTTGAACTCCTGATTTCATGATCCACCTGCCTCGGCCTCCCAAAGTGCTGGGATTACAGGCATGAGCTACCGTGCCTGGCCAAGAATAGTCTTAATAATGGTGAACGAGATATAATGTTGGTTCTAATCCTGGGGTCATACATTCAGGGTTAGAAGCCGATCTTTACAACTTTCTCGATTCATACCATTAGAAAACTTAGCCAATGAGGGCACATATTTTCTCTTAATTATAAATGAAAGATAATTGGATCTACATCGTGAGGTTGCTGAAATCCTAAAAAAATAAAATAAACTTTAAAGGTATCATTATCAGGCTACATCAAGTTTCAAAATATTATATATCTCATTTAACTGTGAGATATATTTTATGTGACAGTAATTATACAATATTTTGATTCCAGAAGAATGTTAAGAACTGCTGATGAGAAAGGTCTTTTTAAAAACTGGTGATTTAAATTAGCATGGTTTTTGTTTGCTGATTATGTATGATGGTGACTTTGAGCTTAATATAGATATATTTAACAACAATTTTTAACAAAAAGAGTGGGCTCACCTGATGTTCACATTCACATCCTTTCTTTTTCCTTTATTTTTTTTCTTTTGTGAGACGGAGTCTAATTCTGTTGCCAGGCTGGAGTGTACAGTGGCACAATCTCGGCTCACTACAACCTCTGTGTCCCGGGTTTACAGGATTCCCCTGCCTCAGCTCCCCAAGTAGCTGGGAATACAGGTGCGTGCCACCACGCCCGGCTAATTTTTTGTATTTCAGTAGAGACAGGGTTTCACCATGTTGGCCAGGCTGGTCTCAATCTCCTGACCTAGTGATCCAACTGCCTTGGCCTCCCAAAGCGCTGGGATTACAGGTGTGAGCCACTGTGACCAACCTCACATCCTTTTTTACTATCCACATCATAATATATCTTACCTTTCTAGTTGTTCATCATTTCAGATATAGCTTTTTTTTTTTTTCCCCCTGATACAAGGTCTCACTCTGTCATCCAGGTTGGAGTGCAGTGGCACGATCATGGCTCACTGCAGCCTCAAACTCCTAGGCTCAGGTGATCTTTTCACCTCAGTCTTTCTGGCAGCTGGGACTACAGGCACATGCCACCATGCCTGGATAATTTTTTGCATTTTTAGTAGAGATAGTGTTTTGCCATGCTGCCCAGGCTGATCTCAAACTCCCAGGCTCAAGCCCTGGGAGACTTTGCTTCAGTCTCCCAAAGTGCTGGGATTGCAGGCGTGAGTCACTGCACCCGGCCCACTTAATTTTTAACCTTAATAATATGACTCTGAAAACCTAGCACGTAGCCTTCTTCCAGTCTGACTCAAAGCCATTTTATTCTCATTTGCCCCAATTATTACAACAAGTCTCTCCTGGGTCCACACTGATCTCTAAATTGCTACATCTATCCCTGTGATGAGTTTGTATCACTCAACAAGATCAGTCATCAATTCCTTCGAACGTTTTGCTTCTTCGGCCTCTAGAAGGGTCATAGTCTCCTTCCCTCCACCAACACACAAACATAATTTTTCTTTAGATAAAAAAAACAAACGGAGTTTCACTGTTGTTGCCCAGGCTGGAGTGCAGTAGCGCAATCTTGGCTCACTGCAACCTCTGCCTTCCAGGTTCAAGCAATTCTTGTGCCTCAGCCTCCCAAGTAGATGGGATTACAGATGCTCGCTACCATGCCCAGCTAATTTTTTGTATTTTTAGTAGAGACAGGGTTTCACCTTGTTGGCCAGGCTGGTCTCAAACTCCTGACCTCCAGTGATCCACCTGCCTCAGCCTCCCAAAGTGTTGGGATGACAGGCGTCAGCCACCGCGCCTGTCCCAAACATACTGTTTCTTGGATGTTCTCTACATCTAGGAGTAAACATAATCAAAGGTCATTTCCTAGATTTTTGTTTTTTTTTTTTTTTTCCTCTTTATTGTGTCCCTTCAGAAGCTCAGTTATGACAGGAGCAGAAAGCTAGTACACTCATGATTCACATTTCTGTCCCTCTGCTCTGCTAGACTCAGGAAAATCAAACAGACACAAACTAGATTTGGTGCTACGCCTATGAGGTAGACTTGTAAATAGCGACAGAGAAGTGTCAAAGGAAATTGAAAAAGCTCAGTCGTCTTGGGCTTTTTTTGGGGTGGTATTTGAAAATGACACCACTGAATGCTGAGAAATTTGATGATGTAAGTTAAGCTAAACTGCAGCCAAATATAAAATGTTCCTTTAGAAAATTTGATATAATAGTATACATTCTTACAGCTCAGTCTCCTACTTGATAATACACCTCTAATCTTGGAGTAGGATTTAACATTTTAACTTAAAGTTTTACATTTAATAGCTTTATGTAATCTATAAATGCATAGTATATTTTTAAACATGAAGTTTGTGAGATAATTTTGCTAAAGGGGGAATCTGAAATTTACATTAAATTCCTTTTGCCTATTGTGGATTAGAGCTCTAAGGAGAGAAGCAAAGGTTTTAAGTTATGGTTTAACAAAGTTGCTGCTCCCCTCTCAATTTTAATTCACCTATCTGAAAATGTACATGCTTTTCTTTAACTCCTCTTTTTTATTTTTTTGAGACAGAGTTTAGCTCTTTTTGCCGAGGCGGAGTGGTGCAATGGCGCAATCTCAACTTACTGCAACCTCCACCTCCCAGGTTCAAGCGATTCTCCTGCCTCAGCCTCCCACGTAGCTGGGATTACAAGCATACACCACCATTCCCGGATAATTTTTTTGTACTTTTAGTAGAAACAAGGTTTCACCATGTTGGTCAGGCTGGTCTCGAACTCCTGACCTCAGGTGATCCACCCGTCTCAGCCTCCCAAAGTGCTGGGATTATGGATGAGAGCCATCACATCCAGTCATGTTAACTCTTAATTAAAATTACTAGGAGTCATGGAACACAGTTCAGTGATTAATAACAATAATAAAACAGTAAGATAGCCCATATTGTTTAATAAAATGGATGTAGACGTTTAGCTATGTGAAGTGAATATTTAAGAATTTACTTTAGGAAACCTATTAAGGGCTCCCTCCTATTCATGCTTTCATATGAAACAAGTGAGAACGTGAATATATGAACATATGCCAAGTATGAGATATTGATGAGCAAACACATTAACATACATCCCTCTCTTTCACTTACTTTACAGAAAAGAGCATTATTCTTCAATACAATGGGTACAAAATTTAATTGAACATATAATTATATATTGCCTCCAAGAAAAAAAAATGACAGAGCTCTGGTAATTCATAATATCATATTAACAATAACCATGCTTCATTGCTATTATATATGTACTTACTTGTTATTGACAAATTATATTGAGATAACTTCTACAGAGCAAAATTTATGTGAGATTTAATACAGTTTTCATTTACCGAGATTTCTCTTGCACTTCTACTAAAAATCACTGCCTCCATTTTCATATAATCTTCGTTCTTGACTACATATTTTAAAAATTCTGCATTTGAAAAATGATTGGCTAAATTATAGATATAAATGTTTTATTTTACTTTGAATATTTTGATTGAATAAAGTTTTTCAAATTTATGATGGAGAATTATGAGTGCAAAATTTACGCATTCAGGATTTTTTCTGAATATTTTGTTAAAATGATATAGTGAGATTTGAAGATGTATTTTCCCTACATAACTGCTAGTTAAAATATTATTGTATGGAGAGATACATACATTGTATGCATTCTGAGAACTAAAAACAATGAGGTGGTCTGCTCTGAAAATTATCACTGTTTTCTGCAAGTCATGCCTCTATTTACAAATGCTTTTATTACTTCTTACTTGAAGTCCCTAGAGATTTAAATACAGGTTTACATTTTGTGTGTTTGTGTGATCTTTACATATTAAAGAAATAATGTCTATATTCATGCAAATGTCCACTCATCAGGAAGATATTTATAATCATTTAATCCAAAAGAGTCTCTGTCAATGTATATCACATCAACCTGATTAATGTTTTCCAGGACTTTTTCTAAGTAAAATTTACTAACGCATTTATGTTTTCATATTCTATTCATTATATGGTTGCAATGGACATGGTTCAAATAAAAAATAACTGTGTTCCAAAATCCCTATATCCCCCTACCTCATCTAACTACTAAAAGCAGGTTTATATTTAGTAAACAGTTGTTTTTCTTGTAGGTCGTTTTGGTCATGTTTGGATAATTTTTTTTTAATCACTTGGGAATGGTTAGTCTCAAGAACAGTCTCATTTTCAATTATCAAACAGAGTGTTTTGTACATACTGAACTCTCATAAAATGTAAGGATTGTCCACTTGTGCAACTGAGATTTATTTTAGCCTAGGAAGTTTGAAGTGGTGGAGGTCAGAACAGCTTCTCCTCCAGCTTCGTTCCAGCTACTCCTTCTCCAGCTGCAGCCAGTTGACATGACTGTGTCCATATTATCAAGAGTAAAAGGGATGCAGTCTAATATGGTGGACACAGTTGCTATTTCTGGACTTCACTGATATTTAAATTTGAGTTAGTCTCTCATGGATCAGTTTTTACAGTTTCAGAGAGATCCTCCAGAAATTCTCAATTCTAATTTCCTTATGAGGTATTTCACATCAAAAATACATTCCCAAGGAATAAACAGATCAATAAAACAATAAAAGCATACTTTTTGAGTCTTCAATCTTAACATTTAGTAACATTGATTCATACAGAAAAAAACCCCCAAACTGTTTCATTTTCACTGTATTTACAAGTACTGCAGAAACAGAACATGGGAATATTTGTCCACTATAGTTTTATTCTTGGTTTTGGAGTCTGTGTTATATTTGAGACAAAAGAGGCCCATAACTTGCTGTTATTCTCAGTATTTGTTCTCTTTCTTAAAGGCCCGCACTTTGTGAGCAGAGAGCTTATATATTCCCTACTGTGTGCATAATACCAGAGTGGTACCTAGAAGGTTCTCCACATATTTACTAAAAGAAGGAATATATACTTCATGCATAGTGGGTGTTTGGAGCCGACAAGTCTATAGAGAAGGATGACCACGAGACTGGAGAAAAATATATGCTTTAAGATTGGACATAAACAGGAGGTCAGGCGGTCTTGTCAGAAGTCTACACTGTGGGAAACAAACAGTAATGCTAACTCTGAAGGGAAGAATACAATTGAGAGCATATTTAGAAGTATTGAGAGCAAATTTAGAAGTAAGAACCCATGAAGAAATAAAATTAGATAGAACTGTTAGGAAAAGCCAAGAGAAATTTTGCTATAAGGACTTAGAATCATATTTATGATTGCCCCTCTACGTTATTGATTTTTTTTTTTTTTTTTTGGTGTTTTGGGATTTTTCTCAATTTTTGGTTTTGATTAAAATCTATTTTTAACATGCTTTTTTACCACCTGAGATTAATTATCATATAAAATATAGACAAAGTTTGTGCAGTAAATACAAAATTAGTGATTTGCTTAGGACTGCGTATGTGTTACAACTAAAAGTAAATTCAAGACTTTACAGTTTAATATCATTATTTACTTTAGATTTGAAGATATGGAAGCTGGGGAATTTGGAATTATCTCCTCAACCCAACTGGACTGAGCAATAGGAAACTGACTAGAAACTACATGTAAAAAAATATTAAACTAATAAAAAATAGGAGTTTATAAACACAATGTTCCTTGAATTAAAATTTGGAAATTTTAAAATATTTACAGAAAGTTTCACTATGGAGGTAACATATTTCAAAAGTAGGTTCCTTGAAGTTCAACTTGTGAAGCTCTTGCCTTGGAAGATAAAGAGAGGGGAGTAAGTAGACAGGAAATATCCACATATTCCAATAAATTCCAGTATACAGGAAGATTCTTAAAGGTCAGTGTTATGATTAGATCACGGAAAAAATGGAAAAAGAAAGCTCTTACACTAAATATGCTTTTGTTTAGAATGTACTTAACAGAATGATTTACCAGAAAATGTTTCTTTTTATGGCAAAACCAACAAATAAATGTTTTGAATTGAGTATGGTTGACTTTGTTTCTTACAAAACAAAAGGAATTGTGGCAGTGACAATTAGCCAATGGGCTTTACTCCTCTCCTTTCCCTCTCTCTCTCTCTCTCTCTCAATATTTTTCTAAATGAGTTTTTAAATACACATATAATTTATATTTATAATGTAACATTATTAGAAGTGAATACAATAGAAATTTTTTAGTATATATAATGTTAGTGTATTAGTGTATATAATACATTATAATCATGCCCTTTGATTTCATGGATAAGTAAATGAAGGCCAAGAGATGTTAAGAGAAGGCCAAGAAACAGTGGCAAAAACAATGCCACATCCTAGGTTTTCTGATTGACAGTTGCATGTTTTGTTAAGTTCCTCTCTGCTTTAACCCAATGAGCAGTAATGGGTTTTTTTCATTTTGCTTTAACCACATAGCAGTAATGGATTTCTGTCTGAGAAATTATAGGCATCAATTCTTCCTAGGGTCTGGTTAGCTAATTGTATGGGTATTTAAAAAATTTTTTCTTCTGCTCCACACAGGTGCTTTCTAGTCTTGTCCTCATCAAACCAGTGTAAGCTCTCCATTGCTAGTGGGAGAATGCTTTGTGGTCTCCCAAAATATTCCCCATATAGAGAGATATCTGTCACTGTGTTTTCATACGTCTAGTGATTGGAACACATATTACTCCAACATCTAAACCAACCCAGAGGCATTGAAACACTTATCAACATATCACATGCCTACTTTAAAGGATATACAAACCAGAAGAATAATTTCTGAAAGAAAATATGACTATATGATAAATTCCTTACAAATAATGATGGAGAGAATATGTGGGAGATTTTAAGTTTTGTATACTTCACAAGGAAAATATATTTTAGCCTCAAGTTATACTTATCAAAATGTTTGTTTATTAAAATATCATAGTTAAACATTGCCTTTTTGGTATATCTTCATCTGTATGTTTATCTCTTTTAAAAAATTTTTTATTATACTTTAAGTTCTATGGTACATGTGCACAATGTGCGGGTTTGTTACATATGTATACATGTGCCCTGTTGGTGTGCTGCACCCATTAACTTGTCATTTACATTAGGTATATCTCCTAATGCTATTCCTCCCCCCTCCTCCCTCCCCCCACCCCATGACAGGTGCCCGTGTGTGATGTTCCCCACCCTGTGTCCAAGTGTTCTCATTGTTCAATTCCCACCTATGAGTGAGAACTTGCGGTGTTTAGTTTTCTGTTCTTGTGATAGTTTGCTGAGAATGATGGTTTCCAGCTGTATCCATGTCCCTACAAAGGACATGAATTCATCCTTTTTTATGGCTCCATAGTACTCCATGGTGTATATGTGTCACATTTTCTTAATCGAGTCTGTCAGTGATGGACATTTGGGTTGGTTCCAAGTCTTTGATATTGTGAATAGTGCTGCAATAAACATACCTGTGCATGTGTCTTTATAGCAGAATGATTTATAATCCTTATATGTACCCAGTAATGGAATGGCTGAGTCAAATGGTATTTCTAGTTCTAGATCCTTGAGGAATTGTCACATTCTCTTATCTCTTAAATAATATTTTAATTGCACCAGTAATTAATGTAATACAAATAATAAGGTAATTAATACAATACTATAGTATAGACAAAAAATGTTAAAGCATCTGTTTCACAGATTATGACATGAATACACCATGGAAACTACAAAACTGATTGAAATGTGAACTAAAATCTAGATACTCTGGCCATTAAAAGACTCAGAGAAGTCTAGAGTTATAACACCTAAATCATTTCTGTTACTCTAGCAGTTCAGCACAGTCTATATGGAAAAGAACTGGTGAACACATTCATAAATTCCTTACACCAAATACTCATTAAAGAGTTTTCTAATTTGTTTTCATAAAGCAGAGTAGGAAGCATAAAATTTGAGTTGTATATCAAGATGCATATATCTTAAATTTACCAACTTAATTGTCTTCAGTGATTAAAATTTCTAGACCAGTCTTCTCCGCCAAAGAGCCAAATGCCACCAGATGGCAGAGGGAATTCAATGTAATATGACTCAGGTTAATTCAATCAGCTAAATAGTTATTAAGATCTACTCTAAGAGCTTAATACTCTCTCACTGCTCTAAGAGATATGAAGTACAGTTCTTGAGGTCAAGGTGTTGATATTTTATGAGATAAAAATGAAAAGAAAGTAAGAAGTAGCTTGACTATAATGAGAGAGTATGTAATGTAATGATAATTCAATTTACCAACATTTATTAGATCATCATAAAGTACTAGATGAAGGGAAATAGATGCAAACAAGCTAACTGCTATGTACAGGAAGAACCAAAGAAAACTATTTATAGTTTCTACAGCCCAGATTTCAATTATTATATTTTTACACAGTTAGTTTCATAAACTAAAGGTTGTCTATGAGAGTAACCTTCACTCTCTATTCCCTGGCTTTCAATCAATGAGATTTGTGGAAAGCTTGCTACTTTGTGCTTTCTGGTAAGATTCCTTAGGGTGCTGTTTCTTTTCTTTTTCTTTCTAGTCAATATGATATTTAACCTTTAATATCATCTTTCTCATTTTACCAAATATTTTAAAAGGTCTGAAATGATTGCAATATGACAAAACATATCAGTGTTTCAAAATCAATGAAAATGTTGTCTCAAAAATAGGATTTTTAGAAGAAAAAAGCTTTTGCACAATTTTAGTTATTCCAATGAAGATATCACAGTTAAGTTTAATGCAAAAGTTGGCAATGCAGTAATGTATCCATCATAATTGTGTAGTGTTAACATATGATTTATGTTAGTGTACTTAATTGCCTTATATTTCTTTGACATATTCTCATTGACTATCTATAAAAGTAATAATATTGGCTATTAAATGAATTTCTTCTTAAGCTCTCAAGTCAACTAAGGCATTATCTGACTTCAATTAGATTCAGATCGTGTCAAGAAAGAAAATTTGAACTTAATACAACCTAGTGTATAAAAGCATTCATTAGTGCTTTTATGTTAAGCTTCTCATTTCATTCCCAATCACAACTAATTGTCCTCACTAACTTTATAACTCTGTAGAATGAAAACTCTCCTCTGTCCACCTCATATTGCAATAACTAAACTATTTTTACCTGCTTTTCTTCCTATTTGTTTTTTTTTATACAAATGCACCCATAGTGTGGCCTAAGAAAAATAAATAACATTCATACTTAGAATAAATTTTCTTATAATAAGCAACATTTTTGTCCTTGAATCATATTTTGATAACATTTGCTTTCTTGTTCTGTAGAAGATTAAACAACTATTAAATGTTTTTGTTTCCTCACTGAACTCAATAGCAATGTGAAATACACATATACACATATGCATTGTCATTTAAATGACTGTATTTACATACAGCTTTCTCACTATCATTGCTTTCTAACCATAAATACTAAAATCGCAGTTTTGAGTACCTCTTTAATTCATAAGTTATTGGCAGAATTAATTTTAATAAATAAATGTATGCATTTATCATGTTATATTCATTCCACAGTTTTTATCACATTAGAATTTGTATCCCGTAAACAAAAATGCTTTAGGGAGATTTAAAGAATTATATTTATGAAAATGATGGTTTGATGGCCGTCAAATTTTCATCAGTAAAATATATAAAGAGCAAATGTAAATATGTGCCATTTTAACACAGACTTACCTTGCCTACGTATTGATAATCAGATCCTGTATATTCTTCCAGTAGGAAAAATTGATTCCACATCCAACCACGTTTTTGACGATGGAGAATTTTGCCATCACTCCTTGGTACACGTGAACTTAAAATTCTTTGCTGTGGTACAGGCGTCCTTCTGAACATTATTTCCGGAGAGCAGAAATGTGGCAGGCATACCCAGAGTAGAAACAGTAGCAAAAATTGATATATTGTCATAGTTCACTCCTTGACAAATCCCAACGTAGGTGAAGAGAAGTGGTCCTATTTTACCGAGTTGATTTTACTGTGTTTCAACTGGTTTCCAACATTTCATCAATGTTTTGTACATGTTTCCCAAAGCTTCAAACAAACAAAAAAAGTTAGTTGACAACATTATCATTATTATTTTTCATTTTAAATTTAAAGTGACAAGTTTGTTAATAACAACCAAAACATTCATTTTCTTTATTTTTCATACAGTAACGAATAGTTTTGAGAAATATTACTTGTTTAGCAATATGTCCACAATTTATGAAAATATTGTAAATGTTTATTTCCACCAAATCCTAAAGAAAGGACATTATTAGGCTTTTTTTTCTTTTGGCACTTTAACAGTTTTTAGGAATTACATTCCTATATAAACAGGAGATATAGTTCATCTGCATGTCAATTTTTTTCAGAGTAATTTAACACGAATTGAAAATTTGAAAACAAAACTGTGATTTAAATAATCTACAGGAATCATGCCTTCTGTTGTGCAATTTTATATTTTAATGTTTTTAAACAGTGGCATAATTTCTTCAAATTTAATCCTACTCAGAGGTAAAAGTAAAAGCACAAACAAAACAAAACAAAACAAACAAGCGAGAAAGCTAGGAGTGTCTTCCTTTGAAGACCTCTCCTCTCTTCCCTGTTAGGTTGGGCTGTGGAACACCTAGAGATTCCTTAAGTAGAAAATAATCACTACCACAGTGAACCAATTTGTAGTATAATTAAATCTAGCAGATAGTCTGCTTCTAACTACCTCTACTGCCTGGCCTAGAACTCTATTATACCCGAGGCTGACTATGGTAACAGCCTACTGACTGCTCTCTACACCCTCCCTGCCACTATTTTCTTAACAAAATTTCCTTAGAAATCTATTAAAATTTAAGTCAGATCATGCCATTTTTCTTCACAAAACACGCCAGCGGTTTCTCATCCCACTTTGATAGAAACCAAAGTCTGTCCAATAATGCTGCCCTCAATTTCATGATTGCTGGCCACCTCTCTGACCATGTTTCACTGTAACCCTCCACCACATCTCCCTAAACTGACTCGTCTCCAGCCACAGTGTCCTTCTTGCTTTACCGTGCAATACATTTCACATGCTGCCTTCCTTAACCAGCAACTTCCTACTCGTTCTCTATGTCTAGAATGATTTTCCTGTAGATATTGACCTAGCTAGATCCTCTGTTTCCTTCAGGTATTTCTTTAAAACCACCCCTGAAATTTCATATGTTCCATTATACTACATGTATTTTTATTTATTTATTTATTTATTTATTTATTGACTGTGTACATATTCTGTTTTTCTGCTGCAATCCCATGTAAGAAGATAATTTTATTCTTTTATTCATTACTGTATTCACAATGCCAAAAAAAGAATCTTGTTTATAATAGATGTTCAATAAGCACTTTAAATGTATGAATAAATGAATGAATGAATTGCAAGTGAATGCAAATATTTGACTACCATTTACCTGCTATATGTTCTTATGCCCAAGCATTTAGGTATAGAAATACATACTTTTGAATTACAATAACTTTTATGTTATTCTTCGTTTATATTATTGTGAATATACTTGTTTTATTTTTTGTATGCATCGATTGTCTTTTCTTTTCTAATATGTATGGATTTTATTTCAGGATGTGATAAAGTATTTGTTATAAAAAGTGATTTGAGAACCAAAAGGATTTAGTTTCACTTCTCTAATACGGCATTGCATTATAAATACTCCTGCTTTTACATTTATGCTTACATCCACAGTATTTTGTTAGCAATCTCTTTACTTTTTGTTTCATTATTAAGAAGATTTAATAGTTAACATAAATGTTTCAAAGAAATAAGATTAATAGTGAAGCAGTGTCTCCCTTGAGTGTATTAAATGACAGTGGAGTTGTCCACAATGCTTGAAGACGTACAGCATGATAGATGGAAATTGTATTTCAATATGTCATGTAATACTCTACTTGGAGTTTAGAAATTATCTGATGCATAAAATGGTCTTACATCACAAAGCACTGAAACTCAAATTGATTGGATTCTAAGTAATAGGAACATTTACCAAAATAGGGGCTTTCATATGTATTAGGATGTGCCAGACGGTATTCTCCAGAAATGTACACTATTCCCAAAGGCAGGGGAGAGTTTGTGTAAGTGAGGGTTTCTGTTTTCTTCTACAAAAGCTTTAAAACTTATTGAAGAAATACTCATTCTCGTTTCATCTCTTTTCTCATTTTTAAAAATTGTCAGCAATTCTATGATGCACTGGTGATCATTTTCAATACAGTTATAACCTTCCCCAGTGTGAAAAGCATACACACCAATGTTTTGGAAAAGAGTAGGTGGGGACTATAGCTATAAAGGTTGCTATTGAATAACTGGAACCCCACATAATGCATGAGATCACTTCCTTTGTTATTGTCCAAGTTTCAAATATTTAATGATAAATGTCCTGAAGAATCCACAGTAAAATGCATTATTTAATACTGATGCAAGATAATTAGAGAATATTTAAAATACATTTTACATAAAGACTACAGTATTTGACAAAAACATTGCAAACAATGACATGGCTAAATAAAAATAGAAAATTATATGAAACAAATCTAACATTTAATTTGTCTGCAGTTAGTTCTTCCTAGTTATGTTCAAAGTAACTAGGAGCCTACCTATGAGGCATTTCACAACATTGTGACTTTATTATAAATATCACTAATCATCATCCTTCCAGTAGCCTAACTCAAATTACAGAATATCTTGGGCATTTCCATTTAACCAAGTGTACCTTTTACATGGTCAGTCAATATATTGCATTGCTGCTTTCCGTACCCCCCCATGGCTCTCAGCTGTCCTTTTTTTCTGTCCATGTGTCATCACACTATTTTAAATGATCATCATTTCATGCAAACAGCATACAATAACTACTAACAGCCGTTTTCCTTAACCTCAATCTTTCTTATTTAAAATATATCCTACAGGGTGTTAGTTAAATTAATTTTCTAAAACCCACTTCTCCAAGGCTCAAATCAATTAAAATTTTTGAACATGTCTATCACTGGGAAGATTAACATCAAAACTTTATATTTCATTTCAATATCTGGAACCAGATAAGTTTTAAAACATCATTTTGCAGTATTTCTAGTTGTTTTAATTGCAACCCAAATATGTAACTTCTTATATGTATAAACTATTTCCCCACTAATATACAATTCTGAATAATATCCAGGTGATTAGAAATGTATTGAATTTCTCTCAACAGTAAAAAGTGGTATATACAGATGTATCAATATATTTAATTAACTGATATATTAATAAAAGCCTCTTTAAATATGTTGGACTAGTTATGATGAGAAATAAAAGCTAAATTTTAGAATATAAAAATATTATATAAGGGAGCTGTTGTGCTTGCTTGAAATTATTAACAGAATTATAATGAAACGAATCAGGTGGGTTGAAACTACTGCTAAACTACCTCTCTGACTAAAACTGCTACAATTAATGAAATTCTATAATTTCAGTTCCAGTTAATTTTATTTTCAGGAAATATTTTCAAAACTACATCTTTATTTTAATATAAAAATAATTTAATATGAACATCACATGAACTTTAAGAATTATTAAAACATCCTTTAGCCATTCTGCAATCCCATATTTCCTTTAGACCAGTGGTCCTCCAATTTTAATGTACATTCACAACTCCTGGGTCACTGCCTAAATATCTATGTTCTCATTCAGCGGGTCTACTGTGGGGCATAAGATGCAACATTTCTCATATGTTCACCTATAATGCCAATGCAGGTGGACCACGTGCTTTGACTGGCAAAGCTGTAGACCTCCCTCAAACCTAAAATCATCCTCAGAATGTTTTTATAACTTTTTCCTATTTAATGCTTCAGTCCCCAGATACGTAGCCTACTACAATGAGGGGAAAACAAGCTTTATGGTGACTGCAGTCAGAAGATCAGAAAATTATTCCTAAATAATCTAAGGCCTTTTTCTATATTTTTTTAACCAGAAGAGTTTGTTTGCTTCAAGCTACAGTACATACGATAGCAATTTATCTCCTAATCATACTGTAAACCATGTTTTTCTTTATATGTGTATTTTAAAGCATTTGTCTCACTGGGTCTCATTTCATTTTTATAATTACAGGACTTTCATTATTCATCTGAAATAGTTATCACAAATATTAGTTTCTCTATAACCTGTTAATTTTATTATATAGTCAGACAAAACCAGCAGATCACAGAATATAATATAATGGGCATTTTGGCACATCTCAATTACTAATTAAGTCTCCACACATCACAGATGATCAATTAAGCTATAATCTATTCTTGGCTAATAAAAGGAATTAGTCCTTCTTCAGTCAATTTATTATGTTGATTAGGAACCTAATTACCAGCTTTTAAAAAATATACATATTATTTATAAGAGTAATCGAAAATGCTAAAGATTATAGATATAAAAGTCCCTATAGATGGACAATTTTAAACCTTTGAAAGTTTCATAGAACAAATATAGTCTAATAACATTTCAACACTGAGAAATAAAGGAACATTTTTCAGATGTGTTTATACAATTAAAATGAGTCAGTGCATACTAAATTCTTCCTTTTTATTCAGCTGATACCATTTTATGCATCTAGTATAAAGCACCGTGTGAGATAATTGAATCAAAGCATTACACTAAGGACTCAAATAATATGAGTCCATATGCTTGATCGTATTATCCAAGAGTTCATTACACATTACCTACTGTGCTCCATTGTCATAGAAAATGTGCAATTCTACATTGAATATTTATCACTCTATTTTAAGTATTCTGCATACATATTTCTGTTTAGACTGTAAGTTTGAGGCAGGGTTTTATGTCTTCCATGCAAAGCTAGTAATATAGAGATTATACAAAGTGTTAAATAAGTATTTTTAAATTGGATTGAATATTATAATTCTTTGTAAAACATTTCAATAAGAAAGAAACTTGCCTTGTTTTTCTTAACAAAAAAGGTCAAGGACCATTTTATGCCTGTATCTTATTTGTATTTAACATGACAGAACTCACATAAGACATTAACCAAAAAGGAAATCAATATATCACTGTTGAATGAAATACAGGACACAAAGGTTTGGTATTCTTAGATAAGTTATCAACCATTGCTAGGATTGTTATCAATACAGAAAGAATCCCAAGAAGTTCTGGTCCTTGCTATTCTTCTCAGATTAAAATTCTCCTTCAAGCAAAACCGTTTGAAATTAGTTTTATTCTCCAGGAATGTGACCTGCACACAAACTGGTAACACACCTCTCCAGCTATACTACATGCTAACATCTTTATGTGATAATTTGAAAAACCAGACGTAAACCATATAAATTTGGGGTCAGTGGGTAGATAAAACATATGGCAGGGATAAAGAGGATTGTTGAATGAGGCACATAACTTCATGTGGCCGTTATCTCTAAGATTCCTGCTAATAGGCTAAAGAATAGTATCCAAGGGTTCTTGCTACTCTCTGAGCAACCTTTTAAACTCAGCAGCCAATGTGACAGTCCTAGAGGTAACTTGATCCACAAGCAAGTTAGCAGTGCTGATACAGATGTGACATTGCACCTGCTACTTCCTGAAAGTCTCATTTTACTGTAGCTAGGATTTATTTCATTCTGTGGAGAATGGTAGCAAGAATACTCTGAGGGTTACTTAAAGATGTTCGCATAAAAGCCATCTGGTACCCAGTTTTCTTTGATCCAGGATTTGAACTGCTTCTGTAAAACAATGAGTGAAGAGATAGGAAGAGAGAGTTTGGGAGATTATTAGGATTTCCTGCCCAAGATGGTTTGTCATTCTTTACTTAATTATTATTAGGACATCAAGAAAAATAGCCTTATCTGGAAGAAAGAATCCATTAGAAACTATTTTTCTTCTAAGTTACTTCTAAGAAGACCATTTGTGCATGTACTAATGAATGGTGTGTAAACTAAATTACTATGCACTTTAGCATGTTCAAATATGAGAATTGTAGAACATGCATCAGACTGGCATAAACTGTCTGTTAAACTTGAAGGTGCAAAAATACACATGACACTCATTTGTGAAAGGCAATAAAAAGTATAAACATATGGAGATATAACATTGGCCATTAAATATCTACTTAAATGCATAAATATAGATCTTTACACAAGGATAAGCACAGTAATCATAAGACAAATCTTTGTGGCATGTATTTGTGAGATAGTCAAGGTTAAGAAAAACAAGCAGAAAAAAGCTTATCAGCACTAATTTTTGACTCTAATCATGGTTTAATATTTGCACAATACTAAAACCCAATTTTAGATGGCCTGTCTTATTTCTACGTGTAGTCCCATTTTATATAAAAAAAGGTTATCTCCTAAATTATGCATCTGTAGCTGATATATAAAATTGGAATACTGTTCCATTAGTTAAATTTCATTTTCCTGAGGGCAGAAAGGGGCCAGATTGTAACTTATTCTTTATTTTTTTAAATGCTTGACTCAATTCTAAATTGTACTTACACTGTAGTTTTCAACTCACCAAAAAAGACAATACAAGACTTATTCCTCATTTTCTAATATCCAATTTTTGATTCTTAAGGGGATCAATCCCAAAATATAGAATACAGAATCTGAAACATGTTGTAAGTTGTGTAAATCCCTCAACTATTGAGCTATAATATAGTGAGCACCTCAATGAACCACTTATTGAAGAAGTCATTGTATTTTTTGCTTCACATCTTAACAGAGTATGTTTAGAATTTTCTTTCTATAAACAGGGTCATTGACACTGAGAATTATTCCTTCAGCAATGTCCATGGAGCTCTGTCTCTATGGAGCCATGAATTCTGCTGTGTGGAAGCTGTAAAATGTAAACAAAATTGAAATGGTTCTCTCAATCTAAGAATTAACAACAGGAATCCATGAAAATAGCACCTAATCCAAACATGGGTGGTCTGAGAAATCTTTTTGGAGGAAACCACATCCTATCTGGCACAAAGGAAAGAGCAGAGTGTCGTTTGTGTGTGTGTGTGTGTGTGTACATGTGTGTGTGTGTTCTGTACATGCATGCAGATGTACATGTTTGCAAACAAGGACAGGAGTTAAAATGAGTTGTGGCAACACAACAGAGAGAAATTGAATTTCATGAATTGACATAATGGACCATGAGTATGTAATGGGCTATGAAAAAAGAATGTGCAAAGCTCAGGGGGAAACAGAAACATATGCATTAAAGAAATAAAATTATTTTGTGTGACACTTCTAAGGTGACTAAGTTCAAAAACAGATTTAGGTCTAGGTCTGATACAATGTGGAGTTCTAAGCAGCTAATCCTTCAGCCACAATTTTTTCTACTGTAGCCAGGATTGGGTTATGTCTTTGATGGGCCCAAGGCAATTTGTATTTGTGGCCTTTTTTTTTCTTAAAAAAAAACAGAAGAAGAAAGAAAATATATTTTATAACTGCATTAAAGCAAAGACCCACATATTACTATTATATGTTACAGAATTTTCTTGCATCTAAAAGTTCATTTTTTTAATTTTAAAAGAAATTAAATCATTTTCATGGGCCTCTAAAAGTATCATGGGCACTCAGCTGGGTGCCTACTGGGCTTAATGGAAAAGTCAACCATGTCCTTAGCAGCAAACATATCATCATGGACTTCTCTACCCAGCTTCAGAAGTCAAATTTTTCTCCCATGGGTTAATATGACAGATAAGGAAACAGTTTAAGAGTAATGTTATGTGATTTGCTCAGTCTCAAACAGTTAGTGTCATAACCAGAAATACAACTTGGGTCACCAGACTCCCTTTGCACTGCTCTGAAATCTACATAATTTAGTAATGAATAGATGTTACTATGATTAAAATTTACATGCTCATGCCCTTATCTAGGAGACATCCCAGCTAGCTTCCAGTTTGCTGAACACAAATAAGACAGACCCACTGGGAGTTGGAAGCTTATGAACTACAGACCATGAATGTACTTAGACACACAAAGTAAGGGTCCGAGAAAAGAATACTAGTTCAAAACATTTAAAAATCTGTGGGATATCTAAATTCCACAGATTGCTTTGATTTCAAACATATCATTGTTATGTTGACTGTTAAGTATAAATTTGCTATTCAAATGCCCTTGAGAATAAAGATTCAATAGTTAATTTTTTTTTTCTTTTTTAAGAATTATGGAAGGAAAGCTTGAATGGGTTAAAGTTGTAAGTTAATTGATAAAAAGATATTTTAAAATTTACCTTTAAAGTGTGGACACATTAAGTGGTTTCTTCTCCCACACTCATTAAATTCACACCCTGACCCTAACCCTACCATTACCATCCTCTGATACTGCTCTTGCAATTCCAACTAAATCACAGTTCGTAGCTTTTCATGCAATAGGTTTTAAGACCACCCACTTTAACAAATCTTGGGTTTTGTGAATGTATGTCTGACTTTATTTGTAGTGCACACTAATGGTGAAATCATTACTTTTAATTATGTGTAACCATTAGAAAGTATTAGAGTTTATAAGTCTGATTCAGTGAATAATTTGGTGCACAAATCCAGTATAATACTAAACTAATCACTACAACAAAAATTCACACTTACTAAAGGCAGTGAAATTTGTAAGCTTTCAGACATTAAAAGAGATTATGCATTAGTCCTTGCACCAATTATATACTTGATCTATATTCAGTCACAATTACTGTGGGAACCAGAGAGATTTATCATTTCAGTAAGTATTTAGTGGGCTAAGATCACCGCCAGAAACAAAGCAGTACATCTAAATTCTGGACCATTAAACCACAATCTGTAAAGTGCCATTCATTCAGTTTAATTGCAAAATAGTATGTCAAGCAGAGTGCTGCTCAGCATTTCCTGTCTCCCTTGGATAGCTGGTATACCTTTTGTTTATACCTGCTCTGTGTTTAAATGATATTTCTTGAATTTCTGCATGGTGATGCTTATCACATGATGTTACAGCACTTTTTACTTATTTCCCCAATTAGACATTCTGCAATTTGGGAAAAGGTGTCATTGTATAGATTTGCATGTGTGTGTATATGTGTACCTGTGTGTGTTCCCTTAATGACCTTCAATGGACTGAGTTAATCGAAGAAAAAATTTTTTTTCAGTTTATTTTAACTTACTCTCCTGTCTTCAACCTCAGTCTAGGAATATGCAGTAGTAGATGCTAGAGATAAGAAGATGGGAAAGAGATTAAGGAAAAAATAGTTTATTTAGATTGAGTCGTCTCACTTTCTTACTCCCCTAACTCAGCTATGGAATGAAAATATGGAGTCATAAGGGAATAACATGTCTCAAGGCCTAATTTTCTAGAACAGATGCTTCCTGAATACATTCACTGTTTATCCTGATTTCTTTTCTAAAATGTTTATTCACCCTTTTCAAGACAATCTATTGATCATTTTAATAACTTATCTTGGGATTACAGTGGCTTTGTCTGATAATGAAACTCTAAAAACTAGAAGATTTCAATTTTTTAAACAGGAGGAACCAGACAGCCACTAGGATAGAAATAAAACATCTGTGATATATCAAGAAGAACAAAGAACACAACATGATAAGAAAGTACAAGTCTCTGTATAACTACAGGTGCCAGTTTCTGCCTTCATCAGCTTTAGTTGTAAAGGCCATTCAATACAATCTGTACATTTTCTCTTTGGGGTCTAACACAATCCAAACAGGTACGATATACGTAGAATATAAAGAATAGAAAACACTTCCCAACACATTTTATGAAGGTATCATTACTCTGACACCCAAGTTGGTAAAACATTATTACAAGAGGAGAAAATTGAAAACAAAACAAAATTGAAAAACAACTTTTGTGAAGACAGATACATAAATCTGCACCACAATATTAGCAATATTAGCAATATGGAAGACATATAAAACATCATGACTTCACCTTAGTATAATGCTAGCTCAACATTCAAGTGCCAATCATTGTTGTAACCATCATAGCAATAGATTTTTTAAAACTATGACCATTTCAGTGGATGAAGAAAAAACATTAGAAAAAATTTGACATCCTTCATGATAAAGATTGTCCACAAAGGATGACCAAAACTAACTTTTTCAAGTCTCATATAGAGGACCCACAAAATCCTACAACTAGCATAATTGATGGGAAAAAAAAAAAGGTAAAGTTTCCCCCTGTATATTCAGGAACAAAGTGTAGATAAGATATCTACTTTTACCACTTGTATTCAACTTTACACTGGTTGTCCTAGCCAAAGTAGTGAGGCAAGGAAAAAAGAAATGGAAATCATACATATTGAAAAGGAAAAAATAAAACTGTCTCTATTTGCAAATGGCATGATCCTGCACATGGAACATCCCAGATAAGTTACATTAAAAGCTACCAATCTAATCAATGAGTCCAGGAAGTGGATAGGAATATATGATCAATCAAAACAAAGTTTTACATACAAACAGTTAATACTTTTAAATTGAAATAAAAATAAAAATTAAAAATATCTGGCATGTGGCTCACTCCTGTATTCCAAACCCTTTGAGAGACAGAGGCAGAAGGACTACATGAGGCCAGGAGTTCAAGACCAGCCTGTGCAACATAGTGAGATCCCATATCCACAAGAAAGAATTTTACAAATTAGCCAGGTATAGTGGCACATGCTTGTAGTAGCTACTCTGGAGACTGATGTGGGAGGATTGAGTCCAGAAGTTCACAACTGCAGTGAGCTATAATCGTGTAATTGCCCTCCAGCCTGGGTGATGAAGCAAAATTCTGCCTCTAAAAATACAATACAATAAAAAAAATTTATCAAGGTGCAAAAAAATTGGGTAGAAATTAAACAAAATATATGCAAGATCATTATGCTGAAACTTTTGTGTTTTGTAATTGATAAAGATTCCTTTGAGATGATACCTAAATCATGATCCATAAAAGAAAAAAGCTGACAAATTGCATTTGATGAAAATTAATAGCAAAAGTCTCTTCAAAGACACAATAAAAAGAAAGATAAGTTAGAAACTCTTGGCCGGGCACGATGGCTCACATCTATAATCCCAGCAGTTTGGGAGGCGGAGGCAGGCAGATCACCTGAGGTCAGGAGTTAGACACCAGCCTTGCCAACATGGTGAAACCCCATCGCTACTAAAAAATACAAAAATTAGCTGGGCGTGGTGGCAAGCACCTTAATCCCAGTTACTTGGGAGGCAGAGTCAGGAGAATTAGAATTGTTTGAACCCATGAGGCGGAGGTTGCAGTGAGCCGAGATCAAGCCATTGAACTCAAACTTGGGGGACAAGAGCGAGACTTCTCTCAGAAAAAAAAAAAATGGAAACTCTTAGAAAATAATTAAAAATGTATCTCTAATAAAGCCTTTTTTCATACTACATAAAGAACTGCAAATCTCCACAAACGAAAACAACTCAATTGAAAATAGGCAAAGAACTTGAACAGGCATCTTTAGCAAAGAAAATATACAGATGGCAAAGAAAATATATAGATGGAAAATAAGCATATAAAGACTTGCTCAACATCATTCATCCATATGGAACAAAAATTTGAAAATGAAGACCACAATGCATACCACTAAATTAAATTCAAATAGCTAAATTTTTTTTTTTACTATACTTTAAGTTCTGTGGTACATGTGCAGAACATGGAGATTTGTTACATAGGTATACAGGTGCCATGGTGATTTGCTGCACCCATCAACTCATCATCTACATTAGGCATTTCTGCTAATGCTATCCCTCCCCTTGCCTCCCACTCCCCGATAGGTCCCAGTGTGTGATGTTCCCCTCCCTGTGTCCATGTGTTCTCATTGTTCAGCTCCCACATATGAGTGAGAACATGCAGTGTTTGGTTTTCTGTTCCTGTGTTAGTTTGCTGAGAATGATGGTTTCCAGTTTCATCCATGTCCCTGCAAAGGACATGAACTTATCCTTTTTTATGGGTGCATAGTATTCCATGGTGTACATGTGCCACATTTTCTTTATCCAGTCTGTCAGACACATGCACATGTATGTTTATTGCAGCACTGTTCAAAAGCTAAAATAAAATTTTAAGAAGACATTACCAAGTGTTGGAAAGGATATAGAGCAAGGATATAGTACAGGTCTATGGCCTCTTAGGAACCAGGCTACACAGCAGGAGGTGAGCAGCCTGTGACCAAGCATTACCACTTGAGTTCCGCCTCCTCTCAGATCCAATCAGCAGTAGGGGGAGGGGGGATTAGCTTCTCATAGGAACAGGAACTTTATTGTGAACTGCACATGCAGGGGATGCAGTTTGCACACTCCTTATGACAATCTAATGGCTGATTGCCTGACAATCTGAAGTGGAACAGTCATTCTGAAACAATTCCTCTGACACCTCCTCCCATCCATAGAAAAACTGTCTTCCATGAAGTAGGTCATTGGCACCAAAAAGGTTGGAGACCACTGATATAGAGTAATTGAAGCTTCTATACCTTGCCGGTGGGAATGCAAAATATCATAGACATTTTAGAAAACAAATTTGTAATTCTTTTTTTTTTTTTTTTTTTGAGACAGAGTCTCACTCTGTCGCCCAGGCTAGAGTGCAGTGGCGTGATCTCGGCTCACTGCAAGCTCCACCCTCCCAGGTTCACACCATTCTCCTGCCTCAGCCTCCCGAGTAGCTGGGACTACAGGCTCCCGCCACCACACCCGGCTCATTTTTTGTATTTTTTAGTAGAGACGGGGTTTCACCGTGTTAGCTAGGATGGTCTCGATCTCTTGACCTCGTGATCCACCTGCCTCGGCCTCCCAAAGTGCTGGGATTACAGGCGTGAGCCACCGCGCCTGGCCTAAATTTGTGGTTCTTAAGATGTTACATATGTACTAATCATTTGATACAATATTCCTACCCTAGGTACTTGTAGAGGAAAAATAAGAAAATTTGTTCACATAAAACTTTATACAAATGATTATATCTTCTTTATTTATAATCATCAATTGGTAACAGCCCAAATGTCCTCAAATGGGTGAATGGGTAAACAAACTTTGGTGCATGCATACAATGGCATACTACTTATTAATATAATGGAATGAACAATTGATACATGGATGAATCTCAAATGCATTATGCTAAATAGAATAAGCCAGCCTCAAAACCACATACAATGTATGATGTTATTTATATGGCATTTTTGCAAAAGCAAAAATATCAGTGATGTTTAATGTTTAGTCACCACAAACTGACAGGAGGTAACTCCCTGGGGAGATGGAAATGTTCTCCATGTAGACTACAGTGGTGTTATAAAACTGTAGGCATTTATCAAAATTCATAGAACTTTGCCCTAGAAAGGACGAATTTTACCATCTGTAAATTTTACCTCCCTGCAAACGGCCAAAAGTTACACGAAATGATGCTCAGCATCACTAATCAGGGAAATGCAAATCAAAATCACAATGAGTATCATCTAACACCTGCTAAGATGACTATTACAGGCCTGGCACAGCGGCTCAAACCTGTAATCCCAGCATTTTGGGAGGCCAAGGTGGGCAGATAACTTGAGGTCAGGAGTTCAAGACCAGCCTGGCCAACAAGGTGAAACCTCTTCTCTACTAAAAATACAAAAATTAGCTGGCATGGTGGCATGTGCCTGTAATCCCAGCTACTGGAGAGACTGAGGCAGGAGAATCACTTCAACCTGGGAGGTGGAGGTTGCAGTGAGCCAAGATTACACGACTGCACTCCAGTCTGGGTGAAAGAATGAGACTCTGTCTCAAAAAAAAAAAAAAAAAGAAAGAAAATAAAAAAGAAAAAAGATTAAAAAAAAGATGGCTTTTATATAAAAGGATTAATGCAATGTATAAAAAAGATTTTTACCTTCATTGTATTTTCGTTATCAAATATTATTTTAATAATTGAAAATGTTTAAGAGTATATAATTGTGTGGATTACACAGGAAACAAAACTTACTACATATCCATTATATACTAAGTATGCAGCATCCAGAAAAAAGCATTTGTTTAAAAATGTTATTTAGATCAGTGGTTCCTTCATTCTACTCTGAGACATTGGCATTTCAAAGAAAAAGATGTCCTAAATTGAATGTTCCATTTTGTTTCCTGTTATTCTTTGATTCTACTAGTTATCAGTTGTCAAAACAACAGACTAAACCTAACACCTTACGGCATGTCAAATATATATTTTTTTCATCTCTGTAACCTCATCAGAACTTTATTTCCTCAGCTTGGCCTGGACACCCTCAGCTTCAGCAAACAGGGAGTCAGTGCAATAGTGCATAAAATATGAGGGCTCTGAAAGCCTGGGCCTGCTTAGGGGAGTGTGTAATTTAATAAAGTGTTCATTGATGTCAGCACACAGGCTCATCAGACTCACGTTGATGCCGATGCCTGCAGCACAGAGACTCCTAGTCCTAATTAGATGACTGAAGTAAGATTACATTTTCCCTTGGAGACAGGCACAAGGGTGGGAGAGTTACACTCAAAGGGATTAAGATTTACAAGTATCTGATGGAAGAGAACAAAAATAGGGAAAGGCACACTTTAGGGAAACCAACCAGGGAAATGAACTTAACAGAGTTGCATTATTTATAAGAAGGAAAGTTAAAAAAAAACACACCATCAGGTGTCTGTTGTTTCTACTTTATTCACACAGAAAGTCTGACATAAATTATAAATAAGGAAAAATATTTTTATGACTTCTATGTTAAGTTTTCTAACAATCCATTGTAAATCCCACAGAAATTTCAGCAATATGACTTCGAATTTTAAGTATTATATTATACACTTTATTGTCTAGGGATGTCCACGAGATTTTTATGACTTTTAAAATTCTATCTGAAAAGGTCAAATTAATGATTTCTCAAAAAATTAAATTATGTATTATTCACAGAGCAAGGACATTTTGTCTCAGATCACACAATGAAAATTTTGTCATACTGAGGAAAAAACAAATAGATATCATTTTTATAAGTGTTTCATTAATATTTTAAATATTTTATCTCCTAGCCTAATATGAATATGAAAGATTATCTGGTGATTAAAAATTATTAACTATGTATTGCTATATAGATAATTTTATATTTGAAAGCAGGCCCTCTATTTTTTGTTTAATTTGACAGCCTCAACCTAGACATTTTGAGATTCCTGACAATGTTCAAATCCTCATTCTTGACTACTGAAATATCCTTGGCTAGAAATATTAATCTTTGGAGGAAAACCACTAGTGTATATAAGATAATATTTCATATTTTTAAATAGTAGTATAGCCATATTTTTATCTTAAAAAAGATTGCTAACAGGACTATCCCATTTTAAACCACTGGTTATGAGAAAGAATATGGAACAGTAATGGGTTCTGTTGGCAAACCAAGCCATCCTCTAGGACTTTTCTCACTCTATTTGTCAACACATGTGTTGTTCTTCAGTGGTTTAATTTATTTATATCCCGAATTTTTTTTTTTTTTTTTTTTTGAGATGGGAGTCTCACTCTGTCGCCAGGCTGGAGTGCAGTGGCACAATCTCGGCTCACTGCTACCTCGGGCTCCTGGGTTCAAGTGATTCTCCTGCGTCAGCCTCCTGAGTAGCTGGGACTACAGGTGCGCACCACCATGCCCAGCTAATTTTTGTATTTTTAGTAGAGATGGGGTTTTGCCATGTTGGCCAGGATGGTCTCAATCTCTTGACCTCATGATCCACCCACCTTGGCCTCCCAAAGTGCTGGGATTATAGGTGTGAGCCACCGTGCCTGGCCTACATTCTGAATTTTTTAACAAAAGGTTTCAAAATATAAAGTAGTAGTAAAATTACATTATCCTAATATCTCAGTGAAAAGACATTTAAAAATTTTTAATCATCCCATCAATTAATCTGTTTAATGAACAATGATTTAATACTTCACATGAACCAGATACTTTGCTACATAACAAGGATATAATGGCACAAGAGCACTGGTTTAAGGAAAGCTTACATTTCAACAGGGTGAAATAGATATATTAGCAATATAAAATGAATAAGCTACATTTTCAAAGTTATTAAAATTTGTACATTGAAAAATTTCCCATAACACATTATGCATAGCTGCAACTCAATTAACTTAACACTATTCTTTGAGCTGGAGGCTTTGGATATAAGGCTCCAAGGGTGTGGATAGGATTAGAATAAAGGTGTGATTATATAGTTCTGAGTTTCAAATTGTATTTTCTTCAGTGGATGTGCAGAATCAATGATTGCAAATCAGTAATTGTTGAATTTCTAAAGTTTTACTGAAAACCCCAGTGTAGACAAAACTAAGAATAAAATGTAGGAGAATTCCCATCCCACTGGGGAAGGGGGAAACCATTACGGATTCTGAAGAATGGCTCTCAGGGAAAGAAACGGAATGAAGATCGTCAAAGAGGGTGAAGCTATTGAGCTCTAGTTGATTTTTTCCCCTTCCATGCCTCTAGTCGACATCCTTGAGGCTTGGTGGAACGATAGTGGAGGGGGAGTTAGAAGCACAGGCTGGGTGGAAAATAAGAAATGGTTGATCAAAGTATCTAGGTAAATGAGTAAGAGGACAACCTCGCAGAGCCCCACACAATCCAATGTGTGCTGAAGATGTGACTCAGAGTAACAGAACAAAATTTGGAAGGGAGGAAAAGACAAGAAAGCTTGGACCACAGACTTCAGCAGGAGATTATGACAGGACACTATGAGAATCTGTTAAGACAACCACACTACATCAGATGCCAGCACAACTCGGGAAGTGTCTATCAAAATTAACACGTCTTAAATGATTACAGTATAAGTGTATTGAAGGACTAGCTACTCTACAGCAGAGACCCACAGAAATCCAGGAGATGGTGTGTCACCACTGCAAGGCTGTGCAAGTTTCCCCCTAGTGTTTTGATTTCTGCTCTTTCTTCTTAGATCTCTCTCTCCTACACCTTTTCCGGCCTGGCTCGAGTCATCCTCACAACAGCTGATAGTCTCCTAACTCCCCACTAGCTGGCTTCACATCGATGATCAGGCACCCATCAGAATGACTAATCGTGCTGCTCACTGCCTGTCGGATGTTCATCCAAGTCTTCCCCTGCCATTCACAGAATTCACGCTACAGCATCTGGTCACCATTACAATGTGCAAGCCAACGTACAGAGTAGAAGAGCAGGGAGGGAAACCCAGTAAAAGTCATTCCCTCGCATATGGTAAGGAGGCCCTGGGCCCAGAAACGTTCCATATTATTACTCATACATGAGAGGTATTTAGCTAGTTGATGATTGTTTGGAGGGCCTAATTTTATCCTGAGACAGTTCTGCAAAATAAACTTTCTTATATTGCCAATTATTCCACGACAACTGCTTAGCAATGTACTTTCACAAATGTTAAATTAATTTTTTAAATATTGTGAAGTAGATTCCTAATGACATAAATGGAAAAATGAGGCAAAGAATCCTAAACATACATGTGTTGGACTATAGAAAAGAACATTAAATAGTTCTTAAATATAAACTTAATTTTTAATGTTAGTTACAACAGTTTTGGAGTACATTTAAAAATTGTATTGACTAGGATTATCTTTATTTTTGCTTCCATTATGCTAATTGTATTTGATTAAATTTAGAGAGATTTAAATATTAATGTGTTTTTTTCATATCATAAATATGAATGTTTGGCCTCTATTTCAAAATACACATGAATAAAACATTAGGGTTCCTCTGAATGGCAATGTTAAACTGCTCTACCAAATGGAATTATGATCTCTGAATATAAAGATTATGTATTGATTTAATTTATTTCTGGTGAAATCTTCATACTAACATCAATAAATATTTCCTGGCAATATTCTCATCCTCAGCATTTTATTTTTCTCAGTTCAAATCCTCAAGAAGATTTTAAGTGACTTGTACCTATGTGCACTGAGGGGATAGGGAAGACATTTTAGAGATGTGAAGAAGTTAGAAAAATGTAAACAGGTTAGAGCTGGAGAAAATGGGGAAGCTACACTTTTAATTGATGTCCTCCTAAGACTGTAACAATTGCTCCTTTGCAGTCACTGAAGGCTACAAGGTGCAATATGTAGTGAGGCTCAGCAATCAGTATTTAGTAAAGAAAACAGGAAAAGAACAATATCCCTCTTTAGTACCATCATTTGCTGAATGACTATTACAGGCCAAACACATTTATGTATAGCTTAAACATTGTTTCTCATCCTATATTATTTGTTGATCTGAGAAAAGACTATTTATTCCTTACCTTTTTATACCCAGGATTTAGCATAGATCCTTGTATAGATAGTTGCTCAATAAGTTCCTGGAAAATAATATATTCTTATTCTTCCCTCACAGGGTGCCCATGACTAGGCCATATTAAGTATTCACCCCTTTAACTGATACACCAAACAATGCTGATGAATTAAGTAATGTGATTAGCATAATATAGCTCATAACTGGTTAAACTGGGATTTTTTAAAGTCTTGGCCTGATATGGGGGCTCCACGCCTGCAACCCCAACAATTTGGGAGGTGAGAGGATCGCTTGAGACCAAGAGTTTGAGACAAGCCTGGACAACACAGGGAGACTCCATCTCTATAAAAAATAAAATTAAAATTAAAAAAAGAAAAGTCTTTCTCTGTCTCCCTCATTATGTTGTCTTCAAACAATAGACTGATCATAACTTGTAAAGTATCAAAAAACATAGTTATAGGGAGAGAATAAAATAGGATTATTAGAAAAATTATTAAATACGTTCTGTCTCCTATTTTTCAGAGTAGATTTTTGTTAACAATGAACTTTTAAGAGGGTCCTCCACCAATGGTCCCTTCCTCCTGGTATGTAAACTCTATGTGATCCCATCTTCTTTCATGTTCACGAATCTAGTGACTTGCTGCTAACCAATAGAATTCAGAAAAGGTGAAGAGATACATTCCCATGATTCAGTTACAAAAGATGGCAACTTACACCTTGCTAGGAGACTCTCTATTGCCTTCTCAGCTTGAATGCTTTGATGCACAAGCCACCATGTTGAAGAGGATCATGGAGCCAAGAACTGAGTGTGACTGAAGGCCAACAGCCATCAAGAAACTGAGGACTTCAGTCCAACAACCCATAGAAACTGGAACCTGCCAACAACCATCCACTGAGCAACCCCTCAGACGAAACCTGAACTGCAAACTTCAAGAAATCTTAAAGCAGTGGATTCAGCTAAGCCTGCCTGCATTCGTGACCTATAGAACTTGTGAGATAATGGATGTATGTTGTTTTAAACAGCTAAATTTTGTGATAGTACATTACACATTAATAGATACCTAATACAATATCAAACAAATTAATAAGAATTAAATCTTATAAACATCTTATTATTTTAATAAGAATTAGATATTAATATTTTTTAGAAAAAGGTATCAGCTGTTTATGATGATATGTGTGTGAAGGGACAAAGTGTCTTAGTGGCCCACTGGAATTAAGAATAGTTCCCTGAACTACAATAAATGCCATAATCAATGTGGTTTCGATTGCAATATGATATCCCAAAAAGGACATTTTATAAAGTTTTGCAATTTTGCTTTGGTGAAAACTTTATTGCTTTTGTTGTTTTTTGTTTTTTTGTTTTGTTTTCTTTTGTTTTGAGGCAGAGTCTTGCTATGCCACCCAGGCTGGAGTGCAGTGGTGCGATCTCTTTGGCTCACTGCAACCTCAACCTCCCCCGTTCACGCCATTCTCCTGCCTCGGCCTCCCGAGTAGCTGGGACTACAGGCGCCCACCACCACACCCAGCTAATTTTTTGTATTTTTAGTAGAGATGGGGTTTCACCATGTAAGCCAGGATGGTCTCGATCTCCTGGCCTTGTGATCCACCCACCTTGGCCTCCCAAAGTGTTGGGATTACAGGCGTGAGCCACCACGTCCGGTCGAAAACTTTATTGCTTATCATCTTCTCTCACAGATATACTTCTTTTTTGCATATTTACGACTGCGAATATAGAAAATGTATTTCAACTGATAGTAAGGTTGAATTAAAAATAGTTTACTCACTTAGTGTCACAAAATAATGGAGCTTATACAATTGAGAAACCTCAATAATTGATCAATGTGTTAATGGTATACATTAATGCTTTTTGTATTTCTTTATTATTGGGGGTAAAAGCTACACAAACACACTGGCCATTAGAAAGTCAGAAGTCAACTGAGAAAAGCTCTCAGGTTTATATACATAATTCTTACAGCAAAAATAACTTTTGGAAAAGTTATTTGTTTCACTTGTTTACATTTACTGGTGTGCTCCTATTTAATCAATACAGTAAGATTAATATAATGTGAATGGAATTTTTGAAATATAAGGTAGTTTTTCAATCTATCATAAAATATTTGTGGTAATCAGATCCCCTGATGGAATATTACTATTGTATTTTCAATTTTTTAAAAGATGACTAGACTTATCAAGATTGTGCAGTATGCTATTTGCAACACATTGAGGACACAGTCCTCTGAGAGATGTAATCCAAATCGACTGCTTCAGAAACATACTAGTAATGGATTTGAGTGCCATTGTCATTACTAGGATAATTCTAGAGTACTTCCACATAGAAAAAAATGTTAAATAATTCAATATGATTTTTATTCCATTCCTACTGAAGGTATCTCTTTCTTAAAAGAAAAAAATGTATAACTGAAGTGCAAATCTGCCATAGGGAATATGTGGAGAGTATCAGCACTGCCTGTAGCTATTTCATGTTTTGTTCAACTATAGTTGTGGTGAGTAAAATACCTTTCAAAAACTCAGGAAAAACAATGCATATGTATTCTCTGCTGTTAATATATCTACGAGCAAGTATAAATAACACGTGGTTAGATAAGACTCATTTTCATGCTTTTGCAGCCTTCCTAGAAAAAAAAGGAAGACTACATCATCTTTTTTTTCTATGTGTTCTCTTTCTTTCCTGTGTAATAGTTTTCACATTTTTGTTCATTGTTTTCACTGTATTTTTCTCTCTATTGTTTGGCTTGCAAGCATCCTCTTTGCTGGAAAAAAGAAAAAAAAGGAAATGACAGCTTTTATTTAACATAAAAGTGAAAGAATGTGCCTGGAAGTATTTGGGGCAGCTGGAGAAGAGTCTCAGAAGTACAAATGGGGACAATGTTGCTACCTAGGACACTGTGGCAATTGTCTCAAGCTTTAAATAAACTTGGGGGCACATGAATTATTGGTCACTGAAGAATTGGCTTCTCATGAACATACATTCTGTGGTACAGATAAAATATTTTCCTTAATTTTTGTATAGAAAGGACTTTTTCAAACTGGGTATTTATTGCTTCCTTACCCCGCTAAAAACACCTTCTGTGTTTCTATTTATTTATTCAATATTCTATGTCCTATGTATTTATTCAATAAATAAATGTTGAATGAAGCATTCATTTAAGAATGGGAAAAGGACAAATTCAACTTTGTGTCTGAAGAATTACCTATTTAGAGAGATATCCAAACATCAAAACCAAGAATTCAGTTTGTGAGTTAAAAATGTGCATTCTGGAACAGTATAACTAAGTCAAAGCAGACAGATAAAGAACATAGTCTGATGATAATGTTGATAAAGGTGTTTTCTGGTTCTATTGCATGGTCAGTGTCATTATGTATCTATAATACAATCATAGTGGATCCAAAAATGTTAAAACAATAATTACTCTCTATTGATAGGAAAAACTCTTTAAGTTCTACAGATAGGCTACATCCTTGCAATGAACATTTATGAAGTAGAAAAATGCAAACAAGTATGGATAAAGTTATGCTTGAATAATGGAATCTGGCATTACACAGCACACAATATATTCCTTAATTACTTCTAAAACTATGCATAAATAGAAACATATCTCCACAGCTTGCACCCTTTCAGTGTTATCCCTCCTGATACAATGGTACAGAATTTGGAAAACACTAACTGGGTGCAGATCTCAATGTAATTGATGATGTGCATATTAAATAATAGCAGGCTGATAAATTAAGTATTTGAGGAAATGACTAGCACAACATTGTAGAAGCCAATAAAATGGGTCAGGGATGAATCTCTCCATCTTTTTTCTCTATCACTGCCTTTCACAGCTTCTCATTGCTGGGGCCACCATCGGATGAAGATAGAATTTAGTTTTGGTTTCCAGACCGAGTAAACACAGAACCAGTCACAATTATTGGTGTCCTCATGTCTGCCATAATTGTCTTTGCCAACTAGATTAAAATTTGGTATTTGGGAGTACTTTATATGTACCCATGTAAACTGGGGCATAGTACAAGACTCATGTTTATCTCACGTTTGCTTCTTAATTTTGCCATCTAATTATTCTGTGAAAACCCAAGGCGGCAGGACTTATTTTCTGTGTGGTTCTCTCTTGCACTCCTATTGGTCAGAGCAGTAACAGATGACAATGCACAGGCTCCGGTTTGTGCTATCTTCAGCTGCAGGAGTCAAGCACCGAGAGCATCTATATATTCTGTTGTCTCTGGTGAGTGTGGCCACCTCCCCAACACGTAAACATCCACTCTCAACTATGCTTTCTTCTCAACTTGCCCACGTTACCCACAATCCATGATAATACTGTTCCCGCCTATTTCTCTAAACTCCTTTCTCACTGATTTCTCTTGATCAATTATCTTCTGGCACAATAGCCTCCATTCATTTTTATCAATACACAAAGCTCATTTCTGCATCAGAATTTTTGCACTTGCTGTTCCTTTTGTATGGAAATCTCTTCTGCTCACTTTTCACATATTTCAAATATTTTATATTTCTGTTCACATTTCTCAATTCTCAAATATCACCTCGTTGGCACTAAAAACTGACCTTCAAAGACATTCTTGTTCTGTTTATCTTGTTTATTTTATTCATGTTATCACAATGTGATTTTTTACAGTATTTAACTGTTAATCATCTGTCACTGAAATACATTCTACATGAGTACAGAAAACTAGTTTTGATTGTTCCCTTGTGAGCCACACTGCACGGAACAGTGCTTAGTATATTGTAGGTATGGAACAAATGGAATGAAACAGATAATACATGAATAACTTCAATTCTTCCTAAGACTATGGAGCTTCCCTATAAACTCCTACATCTTTCATGGATGGCTTTTGCTCTCTGAAGCCTAAAGTGTTGGTGAATATAATTCCCAAATAATAGCAACAGAGCTCTCTAACCTTCACTTAATTTCCAGGTACCACTGGATTCTTACTGCCATGCCTACTTATCAGACTGGCTCTCTTCATATAAATTAAATCATATATGCAGTTCAACAAAGTGACCAAAGCTGAGCACAGCATATATTTTGGAAATTCTGCCTTGAGGCATGAGGAGGTCCTTATTGAGATCAACCTTAGTAGGCGTTCATTTCCCAAATCCCTTGGCAATTAGAAGTCATGAGCCTGATCATAGTGTTTTAGTGTTTTTCATTTATCCCTTCTCATTGCCAAAGTGTTAGCATGTCTTGTGTATTTACCCCAAATCATATAAATTATAGCTATATTCTTTTTATGGAAAGTTGACTGTAATTATTTTATGTTCTTTTTTAAAAAAAGTATATATTTCATTGCATTATACACATTTAGTTCTTTCAGCAAGTTAAAAAAAAAAAGAAAGAGGAAGGTCTACGTGAAATAAGTTTTAGGAAGAAGTATCTAGCCTTGGCAAACAAAGTAAACTTCCATTTTCTCATTTTTCTGTTGCAAAGACAAAGTAATATTTAAATGTTCATTAATTAAGGAACTAAGTGAATAACGTTTGTGTTTACCAAGGCTCACAAGAACCAGGAATTTGTTTTCTCAGAAACAAATTTGGATTATGGTTAACATCGTAATTTTTTAAGATTTTTTACATTGTAGGAAAGAACACTGAATATAGGTTCTATACCTGGGGGTTGGATTAGGTTAAAAGGTAAAAAAAGGAATGAAGGCACAAAGTATATAGAAAAATGAATGGTAGAAATAAATGGCAGCATTGATAAATGTGAATAAAGCTCATACAAAGAAAAGGCCATTAGCAGATTGCGATTTTTTTTTTTTCAAAATCTGCACATACCTCATACTTTCTATTTTTAAAAAAAGAATTCTACAATCAATTGTTCTTGTTCTGTGAGTACTTGAACATGAGGCTAAATAAAACTTATTCTCCAGAATAAACATTCTCAGGCACTCAGATGGTTTCATTGATTCCAGATAAGTAGGAGTATCAAATTCATATTTCTATTAGACCACGGGACTAAGGCCAAAGTCTTGTGTTTATCAATTTGTATGTCAGCTAAGTTCACTCTGTGGCATGACCATAAATTATACTGGTCCTCAGAGTGCATATACTATTTTTCCTCTAGCAGGTATCTCATCAATATATCTTTTTCAAAAAAGTCAAGGACATTTAAGCAAGAAGTAATTTTAGAAAAGCACAAATCTCTCATTGCTATAATTCCATTGAATTTAACACCTCATCTTTTGAAAACACATATTCCTTTAGTCGAAAACCTTTGCATCAGTTATTATGAAAGGGAATGGTCAATCCAGCCCCTTGCAGGTGCATCAAGCTATATTCAAAATGGGTATATTTCAGAGTTTATCGAGAGTGGTACTCTTGATACCTTAGACTAGACAATTCTTTGTTAGGGAGGTGAATCTCGTGCATTGTAGGATGTTTAGCAGCAGCCCCAGCGTCTACCTACACCATGCCAGTAGCAATGCATCCCTCCTGCTTTTGCCCTGATCATGGCAGACAAAAAAATGTCTCCAGACATTGCCAAATACTATCTGGAGGGAAGGGAGAAAAATTACCCCAAATGGAGAACCACAAAATTGTCATATTGCCTAGAATATCTGTATTGAGATCAATAACTTAAGAACCAAAAGCAAACTTTAAACAAAATGTACAAGTTTAAAGAAAAAAATAAGACTGAAAGTAGGACCTGGCTAAAATCTGGAGTAGGCATGAAGCATATGTTTGTTAATTAATTTGTAAGCAAACTTACAATGTAAGCAAAATATTTATAGGATACTGTTGTGTTTTCCCAATTCTAGGCTATTTATATAAAAGCTTAAAGCTCAAGACTCATGAGTTAATCTAATCCAAATTAGTAATTGTATAAATGCAAAAAATGAGTCTTCATGGAGGTAAATTATTTCCTTAAGGGTTCTTACTAGCATAGGTGATCCAAAAACCCAAAATGTTAGTCTTCAGTCTCACACAAAATTACCTAAAACATTCTGTATACTCTCAAACATACATGTAGACTGTCCTCCACAATGCACCGTAACTCAGGAAAAGATTAACAAGCTCATTTAGACTAAAGTGTGTACTTGATTGATAAGACTTAGTAAGTTCTACTTTGCAATAATTGACAAAAACACTAGCTAGAAAAACTGGCACTTGAGGTATGAGGGAGAAGGTAGAGGGCAGAGTGCTTAGGTTCAGTGGAGTTCAAAAAGTCAATTTCTCTAACCATTAATAGACAAAATACATAATTTTTAAAGATTCTACCTTAAAAGTCTGTCTCTCTGTCTACCTTAGCTTGCA